>NC_058097.1:29412200-29723300 GCF_020171115.1 Neogale vison | reverse complement strand
GTTAAATAAGAGTTAAATGGAAAAAATAAATACAAAGAGACTCTTCAAAAACAAACAAATCAGTGTCAGCAGTATCATGAAGGAGAGGTTAGCTGGGGAGGGAACTAGAGAGAGAGGACACCCAAATGCAGTGCATGATGTCGCACTGCATCCTACACGGAAAAGCACAGCTTTCAAGGACATTTTTGGGACGAGTGGGGAAAATGTAATGTAATGGACTTCAATGTTAAATTTTATCGTTAAATTTCTGTTTAATTCCTTTGGTATTTATGATAGTACTGGATTATGTAGGAGAGTATGTTTAAAGTATTCAGAGGTACAATGTCCGAGTGTGAATAACTGACTTTCAAATGGTCCAACTAAAAAGAAAATTACACAGAGAACACATGTGGTAAAATGCTACTGACTGATAACTGGATGTTCGATGCACTATTCTTCCAACTTTTCTTTTAAAATAAAAAGTTGGGGAAAAACAAAGCAGCAAAACTCTCAGAAAATGGAAAATCTTTTCCATTTTGCTGTTACAGTAGTAATGAAGGTGCTACATACCTTTGAGTAAACTTATCCCCTGCAGAAACCTCAGTTCACCTGAATAATGAAGACATACTGATGTTTCTGAATAGGAAAACCAAATATGTAAAGACACAGTTTTCTCCAGACACTGCATAGGTTTGATCTGATTCCAGTGATACTGCCAGTGGGATCGTGAAAGCTGGAAACATAAATCATCAATAGCCCCAAAGCAACTGGAACAGATGACATAGCTCAGAGATTCTGCAGGTGCAGGTCCAGACCACTACAGTGAAGGCAGTTAAATGAATTTTTTTATTTCCCAGTGCATATAAAAGTTGTGTTTATACTATACTGTTGTCTGTTACTGCACGTTATATCTAAAAAAACTGTTCATACCTTAATTAAAAAAATATGCTAACCATTTCTCTGAGCTTTCAGTGACTCTTAATCACCAAAGATCACCCTTACAGATATTCTGGAAAACTTCGAAATCTTGAGAGAATTACCAAAATTTCGTACAAAGACACAAAGCAAACCCCCCTGGAAAATGTCACTGATGCACTTGCTTGATGCAGGAGCCACCACAAAAAAAAAAAATCACATTATGTATGCCTGTGTTAGATATTCATCCTATAACCAAATAAATTCCATCTGGATTAAATAAAAGTTAAGTGGAAAAAATGAATACTCAGTAAAATAAGCCAGAATACTCAATTTAAAAGAAGGACCAAAAGGGAGGAAAAGGAAAAAACACATGGGAAAATAGTACACAAATAGCAATTAAATGTAAGTGGTCTAAATATACCTATTGAAAGCCAGAAATTGTAAGTCTGGACACAAAGGCAAGACCCAGCTATTTACCACTTATAAGTAACCCACTTTTTAAATATCAAGACACAGACAGTTTAAACCAAAAGGACGGTAACTTACTAAGTGTCCACACGATGGAGTATTACTTCAATAAAAAGTACAGACACATTCTGCAACATGGGTGGACCTTGAAAACAAGCTAAGTTAAAGTAGCCACAAAAGGATAAATATTGGGATGCCTGGGTGGCTCAGTGGGTTAAAGCCTCTGCCTTCAGCTCAGGTCATGATCTCAGGGTCCTGGGATCGAGCCCCACATTGGGCTTTCTGCTCAGCGGGGAGCCTGCTTCCCTCACTCTCTCTCTCTCTCTGCCTGCCTCTCTGCCTGCTTGTGATCTCTATCAAATAAATAAATAAAATCTTTAAAAAAAAAAAGGATAAATATTATATGGTGCCATTTATATGAAATATCCAGAATGGGCCAATTTATAGCAGCACAAAATGGATTAGTGATAGCCTAGGTCTGGAAGGAATGGAAGGTTTCTGTTACTGGGCACATGTGGTAATGAATTGCACAATTTAATGTAGCAGTGATTGCACAACTCTTAGGAACATACTAAAAACCATGGTTTGTGAGCTTCAAATGGTTGAATTGTATGGTATGTGAACTATATCCCAATAAGGTAGTTTTTTAAAAAAAGCAAAAGGATGGAAAACGTTATATATACTCTGCTAACAGTAATTGCTGTAGCTACTCCAGCTTTCATGTCATTAATAAGAATATTACCACTGATAAAGAAGGTCATTTCCCAGTCATAGGGCATAAAATCCTATATAGAAAAAGGAATTTATAATCAAGACATTTCAACATAATTGATAGAACAAGTAAGCAGAAAAAATCAGTAAGAATATTCAAGATGTGAACAACCAAACTGGCTAACTAACATTTATAGAACACTCCAACAGCATCAGTTGGAACATCTACCAACACAGACCACACTGAGGACCATAAAACAAGTCTCGATAAATTTTAAAGGATTCAAATAATGTATTTTCTTTTACCACAACAGAATCAAATCAGATATCAGTAACAGAGATACCTGGAAAACCCCCAAATTTATGCAAAATAAATAGAAAGTATTTTGAACTAAATGAAAACTTGACATACCAAAATTTGTTAGATGCTACAAAAGCAATGTTAAGAGAGGGAAATTTATAGCACTAAAATACTTACATGAGAACAGAAGAAAGGTCCCCCAAAATCAGTGACCTTAAGATTTCACCCTAAACAACTAGAAAAAAGCAGGAATCTGTAAAACAGCTTAAGATACAGAAAATTAACGCCATGAAAAACCAGGGTTTTTTTAGGTTTTAAAAAATTGATACATCTCTGCACAGACTAATCAGGATTAATAAATGAATCAACAAGATCAGAAATTAGAGCTATCAGTACAGGTCCTACAGATATTAAGAATATATAATGAAGGTTAAACAACTTTTTGCCAATAAAAGTAATAATGCAGATGAAATGGATCAATTCCTTGAAAGACATACACTTCTAAAACATACTGAACAAGCAGTCTCAGTGACCCTGTATCAAGCGAACTGAGTTTATAATTTAAAAACATCCTCTCAAAGAAAACTGTAGGCCCAGATGGCTTCAGTGGTAAATTCTACCAAATACTTAAGGAAGATACAGTTGACCCTTACACAGCACGGGGGTTAGGACACCATACCCCATGCAGTCAAACATCTGTGTATAACTTAATACTTCCCCAAAACTTAACTATTAATCGCCTACAGTTGACGAGAAACCTTACTGAAAACAAAAACCGCTAACACACACATATTTTGTATATATAGTACATACTATAAAGTAAATGAAAATACTGAAATCATCAAAAAAAATCAAGTATAAGTGGACCCATTCAGGTCAAACCCATGTTGTTCAACAGTCAGCTGTAATGCCAGTTCCATCCAAACTTCTAAAAAGTGAAGGTGATAAATCCTCTCAGTAGTTGAAAAAGACATTTGACAGAATGCAACATTCATGATAAACCTCTCAGGAGACTTGCTCAATCTGATCAAGAGTGCATACCAAAAACATCTGCAGCTACCATCACAATAAGAGAGAAGGCATCCAGTCTTCCACTGTGAAGATCGGGAACAAGGCAAGGATATCTGCTCTCAGCACTCCTATTCAACATAACTGTAGGCCCTCGCATATGTAATAAGGCAAGATAAAGAAGGCATACAGACCGAAAAGGAAGAAATAAAATTATCTCCATTCACAATGATTTTCTATACAGAAAGATGAAAATCTAAAAAATGCTAGTGGAATAAGATTAGCAAGGTTATATGACTAATATATAAAAATTAACTTTATTTCTATCTACTAGCAACAAGTAATGAGAAGTAAAAATTTTCTAAAGCACAATAACACGAAATACTTGGGGGGGGGGGGTGCCTGACTGGCTCCGTCAGTAAGCACCCAGCTCTTGATCTCAGCTCAGATCTTGATCTCAGGGTTTTGAGTTCAAGCCCCAAACTGGACTAACAAAAAACACCACAACTTAGGGATAAGTTTTGACAAAAGATGTACAAGACTCATATATCCTAAGACTTGTAGAACACTGATGAAGGAACGACTGAAAGTGGAGAAATTCCATGTTCATGAATTGGATGACATTTTCACGATGTCCGTTTTCTTCCACTTGGTCTGTAAATTCAATCCAGTTCTGGACAAAATCCCAGCAGAATTATTTGTGCAAGTTAAACTGGTTCCAAAATGTATATGAAAATCCAAAGGAACTAGATTAAGCAATTCTGAAAAAGGGTGAAGACCCACACTGATTTCAAGACTTAACTATGAAGCTGTGGTAAATCAAGACAATGTGGTTTTGGTGAAAGGACATACAGACTGATAGACTAGAATAAAATCCAGAAATAGACTACCTATCCATGGTCAACGGATCATCAGCCAAGGTACAAAAGTAATTTAGTTGTTCACCAGATGGTGCTGAACAACTTGATAACCATATACAGTTGGTAAACTTGCACCCATACTCTGCACCACATAAAAAATGAATCAAAATGGACCGTGGACCTAAGTGTAAAACTTACAAAACTCCTAAGAGAAACCATAGGGGAACAAAATGTTTGTGAACATGGTTTACACAAAGACTTCTTAGGTAACAGAATCAAAAGCACAATCCATAAAGGACTGATAAATCAGACTTCATCAAAATTAAGAATTCCTGCTCTTTAAAAAACAAGCCACAAACTGGGAGAAAAGTTCACAAACCTCTTACCTGATGAAGGATTTAATTCTGTAACATATAAAGGATTATCAAAACACAAAAGGAAAACCAACCAACCAGATTTAAAACTACGCAGAAGATTCAAACACGCTTTATCCATTACGTGCCTGTTAGGACAGTTAAAACCAGAAAATGATAGTAACAAATTCTGGTGATGATAACGGAGCACTGGGAACTTTTATGTATTCCTGGTGAGAATTCAGAATGATCCAGCATAGCTCTAATACCTGGAAAACAGTTTGGCATTTTCTTACAAACATGCCCTTACAGTATAACCAATAATTTCACTTCTGGGTGTTCACCCAAGGTTCATACAAAAACACATACATGGACATTTAAAACTATTCCGAATTGCCAAAAAGTGGGAAACCACCCACATGTCCTACAGCTGGCCGGTGGATAAGCAGACCTGTGTTATGCCTGAGTCATGGCCAACTACTTTGCCGGAAAAGGGAACTAACTATTGATAGAACCGGCAGCATGGATGAGCCTCAAATGCGTTGGTGCTTAAGTGAAACCTCCTGGATTCGGTAGGCCACTTACTATAGGGTTTCATTTCTGAGAGAGTCTGGAAAAGGCAAACTAGAGGGACAAGGAACACATTATCAGTGCTTGCTGGCAGGGGGCCCCCGAGTTGTGTCCCTTAACTAGCAATGTGGGAATTTGGGGGGAATGAAGAAACTTCTTTATTGTGGTACTTAACAGGGCTGTGTTTGTCAAAATATGCACCACTATATACTTTTAAGGGTGAGTTTTACTGTAAGTAAACCTTCAAAAAATGACATTTTGTGCAAAAAAAGTTAGACTAACCATCTAAATCAGTGGCTTTCAATCTTACCTATCACCACCTGGAAAGGTTTCAGAAAAACTTTTGCAGAGAATTGGGAGTTTCTCCAATAAATAACAAAATGAGACTGCTGAAGAAAATCTGTCGTCATGACTGAGTAGATGATAGCTGAGATCAGGAGTACCTCGGGTCTAGAACCAATTACACCACCATAAGAAAAGAATTCTAAAATACCACACAAGGTAATTAACATGACTGGGGACCATTGGTAACATTTATCAGGGCAGTTTGGCATATTGGTACAGTCTGTCAAGTATTGGAACATTGCTTGTCTTAAACAAGTGGGAGGAAGTCCTACATTAACGGGATTAAACGATGACAGCACACAGGAGCTAAAGAGATGTGCGTCTATACTGATACGGAAAGATCTAAGATGCAGTGTTGACTGAGCAACTGTTCCAAACAACACATAAAATATGCCATTTCAGTTTTTTTTAAGTCGGCTCCACATCCAGCAAGGACCCAGATGTGGCACTTGAACTCAGGACCCCAAGATGAAGACCTGAACTGAGATCGAGAGTCGGATGCTTAACCGACTGAGCTATCCAGGCGCCCCTGCCTTTTCAAATTTTTTTTAAACCCCACTTAATACAGTATTACATTTCTAGTGAGTGCATTTGTAGATAGAAAGCAGAGGCTATACAGTAGCCTGATCAGTCCAGTGAATGAAAAATAACAGTAGGTGTCCCAGGAATTCGGTGAGGTTAAGAAGTCTCAGCATATTCTGTATGAGCTTTTGGCGGGAGTAAGAATTTGTATTTTAAATATGTACATGTGCAAATTGTGTAAGATACTATGAATTGTATATAAATTGTATATAGCACATTAATGTACTATATATATGGCATAAATGTGCTATGTATATTGTTATATAGTTATATACTACATATTTCATATGTATACATTATATGCACTTAACAATTTAAGGAATAGTCAAGTGAATATGAGGCTAGAGTTTAGGAATGCAAGAGGGTAGAAGAGAAAGTCAAAGGAAAGCTTCCTGAGAGTGGTTGAGATTTGGGAGGGTGCATATGCTAGTAATAAAGAATATTGGTGATTTTATTTAAAACCTCAGAAAAATTATTTTAAAATAAAGATAAAATATGAATAAAAATAGGCCTAGGATTAGCCTTAAGACAGTCTGGTGAATGGGAAATGAATGAGGGTATAGATCAAGCATGATTGACCGAAACTGGCACAGTGGGGTGATCGGTAGGGGAGAGTTCATTACCCTCCCCTCTCTGCTTTCCTGTTTGAGAGTTCATGTAATAAACACAGGTGAATGTGGTGAGTATATTTTCCCTAAGGAAACATGGACAGAGTGAAGCAGCATGTAAAAAAAAAAAAAAAAAAACGTGGCCAACAAACTGCCAGAAAATAACATGGCAACTGATTTTTGGAGTTTTGGAGAAACTTAGTGCTGAAGGCTTTATATATACGTCCAATCTTGCTAGCATCCTGGCAGTTTTTCCTCAATCAGGGTTCCTCACATTAACCACAGAAGACAAATTTGTCAAATTTTTCTCAACTCTCCGAAGGATGAGAAAACAACTAGTACCTTCTAGATCATACTAATAAATTACTTATAATGGATACTTTAGGGAATTAAGGTTTACTTGTCCTGTGAAATTCCAGTTTGGAACCACTACTAAAAAATGAGTAACACTAGACTGAAAGGTGCATAATACTGGGTAAAAGCACACTATTTTTTAAAAAAGAAATATGCAGACATATGGAATTGACTATGGCACAGCAAGGTGATGCTCCATAACTATTGTAAAACAACAAAATCACAAATTCGTGAATTCTTATTTTTGGAAAAGTTTACATCAGAATCACCCCTGGAGCTTGTTAAAAAAGAGAAATACTCTGCCCTCCAACCCAGAGTCATCAGTGTCGGCCAGCTGAGAAGTAAAATCGGAAAGGTATAATTCAGTAGTTACTTTCTTTATAAAGATGTTCAAATTCTTTAACCCACTGAGCCACCCAGGCTTCCCAAGATGTTCGAACTCTTGAAACTCATTTGAGGTTCTTTGACGTATCACTGAACTCGACGTACAAGCATTTTAAAGTTTTGTATGTTTTTCCCCCACTCTAGAGACTGAGAGAAATTAACAGTATGATACGGACAGGAGAAACTCCAACCAAAAAGAGAGGGATTCTTTTGGAAGATGGAAGTGAATCACCTGCAAAAAGAATTTGCCCAGAAAATCATTCTGCCTTATTACGTCGTCTCCAAGATGTAGCTAATGACCGAGGTTCTCACTGAGGTTAGTTGGTTGTACTGAAACAGTCTTTTCACAAACTGTTCGGCAGCACCGGTTAATGCATGCTAGATTATGGGGCTCATTTCCTAATCTTCCAGTATCCTTAGGATATCTACTCATCCCAACTGCCTTTTTCCTATCACTCAGTGCTTGCCATCAAGGCTGCTTAGAATCCAAACAGGATTTTTTTTTTTTTTTAAACTCTTCAGCAATGCTTTTGCAAGTATTCCAGGGAACAGAGCGTGCTCAAATATATGTGTAAGAGGTCTCTGTTGACGTGCTCTGGCAGAGGGACTGGCTGTCAGTTCATTCCTACCTGTTTTGTGGTCAGCTTCTGGCCCTCATGAAAAGCAAAAACAAAAACTTAAGAGGTGTTTGTCCCAAAACGTTTGGTAGGAGTTAGGAGGATTTTGGTTCCTGAAACAGAACAAGGGAGAGAGCCCAGATTTGGAGCTCCTAGATTATCCCAAATCTCCCGTTCCCCTTATGTAATTCTTCCCTCTCCCCCGTTAGGTGTGGTACAGTGTGGTAAGTGCTGGATTGTTTGGTGTGCAATGTGTGAGTGAACTTGTATAAGAAGTGGCACTTTAGGGCTGTAAAAAGCATGATTTTGTAACCCAGATTTTGCTGTATATTTGCGATGGCACTTTCTACAATGTGAACTTCATGGAGTACAAAACTTCCAGGCTAAACATGCAATATCATCTTTGATGCTTTTGTACTTTTTTTAAACCGTTCAAGCCCCGGTAGCCACCTTTGGGCATGTTTTAAATTCTCCAGTTTTTTGTTGTTAATAGGGATCAGCTAGCTAAGTAAAGATTTTAAATCAAGTTGAATTAAGGCAATATGGAAAATTATGACCTCTTCTTTAGGAGGTAGTTATCTGAAAGACACGTGTCTATTAAGGTGACAGATTTAAGATATCTTTGGGTGTGTTCCTGGCAGTTTAAAAAATAGATTGGAGAATTTAGGTTTTTATTAGTACCTAGTACCATTTATAAAAATTAGAAATGTTATTTAACAGCTATTGAGTTATCTATATATACCTTTATTAATCACTATTGTTCCAGCAGTTTTAAAGTTGAACGAATAATCTTATTAGGGAGAAAATTCAATTGTAAATTGAATCAGTATAAACCAAGTTACTGGGTAACTTCATATTGCTCTGAAAGAAATACGGAACTTACACTGTTCAGTTAGAATAGTGGTGCAAAAATATTTATAAAACCTCTTAAGATACTTACTGCTACTGTAATTTTATATGAAAATAAGTGTATTTTTCAATAAAGCATTTATAAGTTAATCTTTGTTTAGTTATATTGAGAAAGGGCTATTTAGTTTCCTGCATAAATGACAAAGAACAATCATTTATTGGTTTATTTTTGTTTCTACAAAACACATTAGTCATTCATCATTTAAATATCTGACTTCATTAGAAACCGTTTTAACACTTTCTCCCTCCTGCCATAAAAATACAGTAAGTAATTTCCTTTTAAAAAAAAAGAAAAAAAACCTCAGCTATGAACAAGTGTTCTGGTTTCCTCTCACTCACCTAATGTGTACCTCAGTGATTGACAGGAGTCTGTAAAGCAGTAAGACAGCAGACTGAGGACTGAGGTTCGGATGATCTTCCATTTCCAAGTGCTCATCAGCTACGGAACCTGTTCTCTCTACCTCCTTCTCGTCCTGACATTATATACAACTGAAACCACGCATGTCAGAGTCTCGAGAGTGCCGAACTCTGCTACTCTATTAGTTTAAATGAACGTAACTTACCTTGAGCGTTATATTCAGAAAAATACTTAAGCCTCGAGGTCCCCAATAATTTGGAGTACTCAACTAGATAACCACCCTAAAGACACTTCTGACAGAAGTAATGCATTACTTAGAGAGAGGTTTCCCAAACTTGCTGTTAGAACCCACGCACCCACGGACACACTGATACCAGTCCTCGTTCGCACAGTTTTACTCTTCCGGCAGTCCTTTGCCATCGGTCAGCTCTAACTAGGCCCGAGTCCGGCAGGAAAGTGCACGGTGCACCAGATTCACCAGCGCTTAAGTGGCTACTGTTTTCTCTTCTTTACTGAAAGGTTGTACTGAACCAGGCTTTACCCATGACAGGCCGGCAACATGAACACTTTTATTGTGCTGTTCTTCAGGCTTCTTCTAGGCATAATCAAAAACAGACATTAAACATAAGACTGATGGAGTCGGTCCTGTATAAACTCATTTCCCAAAAAGTTACTTGTACATAATGAGTAATCTCCAACGAAGACATTGCAGAAAGGAAACCGTTAACGATTTCAAAAATGGTTATGTACTCACCTTCTGAGTCAGCATCTTTTCTCTGGCTTCATCATGTACAGAAGGATTCCATGGAGAAAAGCTTAAGGAAGAGAGAAATATTTAAAAACTGCTTTGGCTTACTAAATTTGTAGAATATCCATTTATTCCCTTAACAAAACTTAACAAGGAGCAATAACCAGTTGTCGACATGGAAGTTTTAGATGTGACTCTAGATGATTCTCATAGGGGAACTCTCCCTTAGAAAGCACTTAAACGTGTCACATCAGCTCATTTCAGCTTCACAACCATCCCTGAAGTATTATTATTTACAGATGACGAAAGCGTGGCAGTCAAAGTAAGTCACTGCTCTGAGTCACCCAGTCAGTAAGCGCAAAGTCCAGCCAGTCTGTCCGCAGAGGCCAGGCCTCTCACCCGTGGACCACCAGCCTTCCAGCAGTACGTGTTGCCAGAGAGCTAAATCACCAATTCCTCAGGTCTCAGTAATCCTTCAGACGCTTCCGAGATTAAATATCATAGTGATAAAGGAACGCGCTATTCACACTATTCGGTTTCCCTTCCTTTCCCCAGATCTGAGCATTAGTGGGGGATGTGGCAGTTTAAGAGGGGCTCCAGCTAAAACTGTCAGCTGAAAAGAAAAGTCTGGACATTTGAACATGCACATGACAAGGATCCTTAGGAAATCAAAGTCACTAAATAGCTTGCTATTGGCACAGTATGCCAGTCAATGTAAAGCTTGCTTGCTTTCTTTTTCTTTTTTAAAGATTTTTATTTATTTGACAGAGAGAGAAACAGCAAGAGAGGGAATGCACGCAGAGGGTGTGGGAGAGGGAGAAGCAGGCTTCCCGCCAGCAGGGAAGCGGGATCGAAACGGGACTTGATCCCAGGGCCTTGGGACCTGAGCCGAAGGCAGACGCTTAACAACTGAGCCACCCAGGTGCCCCGACGTAAAGCCTTCTGTTTCAGGGATACCTAAGAGGTATCAGAAAGCGAGCTGCCAACAAATTATAAAGGTTGTAGGCTAACATGATACACTCTTAAATCCCCATTCTAAGACCACCTGAAACATGGAACTACAGGCTGGCAAAGTGCAGTTTATCTAGATCGTGGGCCACTTACCTAATTGCGTAGGGGTCTTCTATCTTAGGTTGGTCAAACAAACGAGCCGTGCACATCTTAACACTGTCCACCACTTTGCTTTTAAAAAGCTGAACATCTTTTTCATACCTGTATTAAAAGTTTAATTCAAAAAGTTACCAACGTAACTACTTAGCTGCACTGTCAAATGGATCTAAAAGGACAAAGCAAAGGAACATACAGCACTGCAGCCTCTGGGTTTAGGGGGCTTGATGTATCAATCTTGTAGAAAACTCTCCTTGCGTACATTAAAACTTGCCAAATGTGATTATGGTTCCGCCTAAAGAGAAACACGTAGGATCACTAAAGTATCGTCCTGCTGACATAGGTCACCAAAGTAAATCTCATTTACTAACCTCCATTTAGCAAATGCTCTCTTGACATCCAGTTCCCCTGAGGTGGGGTCGACTAGCGGGTGAAAGACGGGAATATCAAACACCAAGCGCTGTATTTAAAGAGAGAGACGTGTCCTTTAGTGGAAGGAGGGAGCTTACTGGACCCATACAGAGACCCATACCCATACAGAGGACAAGGCAGTCATGGTATTTTAAGTCAAAGAGCTGCCTCAAGAGGGATACTTAACAACTTCCACCATTTTCCTGTAAAACTCAATTTTGCAACCGGAGGGCAGGCACCGTTTGCTCTGCTGTAGCACAGCACGGCCGTATGCACAGCCAGCCTCCATCACACACCCTGAGCAGAGAAACAAGGGACACTAAGGGCAGAGGCTGGCGTGGCAAAAGACGCAACAAAGCACAAAAATCCCCTCCAAAAACGACTGCACAGACAAAACATTTTGGGAAACTGAAATCGTAAAATGAGCTCAGGAAAAGAACCAAGGAATCTTTCAAGCTCTTTACGTCCTCCTCGGACCCAGCAAAGGCAGGCAGCCTGGACGCCTTACTTACCGGGCAGTCACCATCCGGGTAGTTATCAGGGATGTAAACTGTAAACTTAAATACACCGTCTTGATACAGTCCATGCCGTATGAATATTACTCCAAACCACACTGTGGGGAAAAGTAAAAAACAGTTAAGACCCAAGTTTGTGTCAGAGGAACCAAATATGCTATAAATTTAGAACAAATCCTCCTTACTTAATGCAGAGCGGTAGGACGGCTGCACATAGACACCTGGCAGCTTCTGCTTCACGACCAAGGTACTAAAACAGAAGAACAGTAAAACTGTATGGCTAGAAAGGACACATACAGATCAAACAACCCTGCATTCACTTTTCGAGACGAGCACTAGTCCCCTGACGAGCCTGCAGCTACCACACAAGCCCAGTCCTCACCATCTCACCCGGCCCAGGCTCGTACCCGTGCCCCAGCTTTCCAGATCAAGCCACAGAGAAAACAGGAGCCAGAGCCGGCCCCAGACGAAGGAAGTCAGGCCAAGCAGGGGGTACACAAAGAATCAAGTTTTCTTCCCAGAAACCAACTTTCCCAAAACATCACCTTGGAAACCAACCAGTAGGTAATTCTGAACAATGCAAACTGATTTAAATTCTGGACGTTAAATTTTAGGAAAAAGATGTACAATTTTTGCTTTTGTGACTATGGACAATAGATTTCACCCACACACGTTCAAAAGCCTCCTGAAGCACGATTTTAGGTAATAAGCATAAAAATTCTCCACAACTGCCCTCACTTAGGTGTCATCTCAGCTGTGAACACCAGTCCACGTGGCAGAGGGCCGCGTTCAGACTCGCAGCGTTCTTGGTGAAGGCAGGCATGTGCGTGAGGCGCTCCCCACTCTGCTCTCCCCCTCAAGCGACCCCCCCAACCCAGGTGCCTGTACTCTGTGGGCCCCACAGCAAGGGAGGACAAGGGCCCTGACAGAGGTGGTACGGGCTCTCTGGGACCTTGTCACCGTGCACCTAAAGGCACAAGGCTGAGATCAGACCTGGAACAGGGCTGACTTCGGGCCTTAAAATACGTTGAACCTGCCAAGCCTGGATTTTATTGAGAAACAGCGTGTTGAACCTTAGTTGTCTGTATTACCTGTTTACCATGACGTTTATTTGCGATCCTTTCCCTAAAGCTCGGCACGTCAGCACGCGCAGCTGGCAGATGCAGCTACTGCAGGGAGGCCGTTTGGTGTTCTAATAGACAGCAGATCTGGGCTACAATAGATGCCTGTCCGGCCCATGGCCCAGCCTCAAACACAAGGCCTCCATTATAAAGCCAAAGGGACCACTGTCACCAAACCACACTCCGCCAGCAGCGCTGGGGCTTCAGACCCTCTGACCGGCACGACACGAGTACAGTCAGGGAACGCTTGAGGATGCTGTACCGTGACACAACTGAAGAATTCCTCCTCCACACTTCGGCCCCGGGAACACGTGCTCAAACCAAGCCCGCCGGCCCCCCGAGGTCGGCGTGACCAGCACTCTGGGCGGCGCTCCTCGCCTCCCGCTATGGACGCTGCGCCTTCAGTCCAACCTTCAGCTTCTGGGACTGGTGTGATTCTCACCTGCACAGAGCCTGAACCTTTGGGACTTCCCTGTCACTGCCTACTGCTGCTTCTGCAGGAGTCCAGTCCCCTGTGTAATGACAGGCCCTCAAATACACAAAGGCAGCTCTGATAAGTACTTCCTATGTGGTCTCTTCCCCGAGTTGGCGGTTCCAGTTCCTTCCACTGTTGGCTCCTAAGGTCTGGCTTCCTGACCTCTGCCTACTGAGGCCTACTGGGAGCCTCTCCTCAGTCTGTCAGGATGCCTCTTATGAGGTGGTCACCACAGTGGAGCCCAAGCTCCAGCTGGGTCTGACCCAAGAACAGATTCCTGCATCCCACTGTCCCGTTCTCCACAACCAGCTCCTCAGGAGGGGACTTCCTCACCTCCTGCCAAGGCACACCAAAATTAAGTTACTCAGTTTCTGACCTACTTTAAGTGCTCAGTCTCAGGGTCTTCCCCTTGCTTTCCAAAACAGACGTGAAAATGCAAACCCATGTTTGCCTTTCAATCTTATTTACCGGATATCGGAGGGGAATGCACCTGAGCTTTAAGACTGAATGACGCGGGCGTTTACGGAGTGCACCGGAATAACCTTCACTTTCACCTTCAAAGGTCAGTCAGAATCTAACCAGACAGCTTCAGCACTTACAATTCTGCAAGAAGAGAGTATTCCAAGTAGAAGGGTCCGTAAGAAGCATGTGTGCCGTTTGTTGACTGTGCGGCTGGGGCGGGGGATGTAGGCTTAGTTATGGGCAAAGCGTTTTTGGGAATACAAGGCAGCTGTTTCTTTGGAGCAGCACGTGGAGGGCTGGTTATCACGTCCCCTGTTAATGCCTTCTCCTCACCGTCAGATCGCTGTTCGAGATGAAGTGGTGAGAACATCTGTTAGCATGAGTCTTAAATCACAAGAGTACCTGTGATACACTCTTATCCTTGACCTGAAAGCTGGAATGACTCTTTCACAAGGAAGTTCTAGCATCACAATCAAGACGACTTGGAAGTCCTCTGAGTAGGCAGCCGGTTAGAAAGAGAGCAAAGCTGAAGGAAGACTAAAGCAACAGGAAATAAAAAATTTAAAGCTACATCTGAGAAAAACAACGCCAGTATTTACAGGATGTATACGAAACAGACAAAGAGATGGTTTCTTCTGGTGACCCCAAAAAGAGGGCAAGGGGTTACTTAGCAACTAGACAACCGTAAGAGAAGAGTCCCTTGGCTCTTAGGTGCTGTAGAAGCTCAGGTGCGAAGCAGCTCAAAGCAAACAGTAGAGGTGACTGAAACTGTGGTCACACCACCTGGCGTGAGCACCTCGAGAGCTTAGAAACGGCGGAAGGAGCTATGCTCTCCTTGCGCTGCTCGGATTCTGATCTTGTCCCTGATGGAGATGATCCCCATCTGGACTCTGCCCAGCACAGTCAGTCAGCCTAAGTCAAAGACAAAGGTCTACATGAGTCAGAGATGAAACCACCATCTCATGGGCACTTCCTTGGCTCAAGTAGAGCCAAAGGCTGTTTAAATTACCTGCATTAAAAATGGGTATCACGTACATAGGAAAAAAGAGGGTTCCTGGCGGTGGTCTCTTAGAGGGGGAGTTACAGGTTATAGTCATTCTGTCTGCATTTTTCAAGTTTTCTTAAAATGTATTGGTTTTGCGATTTAAAAATAAGATCTTTTGTTTGGAGAAGATAACCCATACCCTCCAGTCTGAGCTGACTACAGTGGACTGGTCTTTCTCAAAGCTTCTTGGACTGTGGAATCTTGCAAATTAGTAGAAAGACTGCTATAATAATGTGTCACAAATTTCATCCTGTGTAAATATACCTGAAAAAAATCATCTTAGAATTGTGATTACCAGGATGATTTTCAATTTGAGATGCCATCCAACTCTCAGAAGCTAACTTGAATCAGCAAAATAAATTATTTCTCTAAAGTAAAACCTAGGGGTGCCTGGCTGGCTCTGCTGGAAAAGCATATGAGTCTTGATCTCAGGGTTAATTCAGGCCCCATACTGGGTACAGAAATTACTAAAAATAAATAAATAAATAAAATTAAACAAAACAAAAAAAGCAAAGCCAGGTAATTTTGTTAAGATTATAGGCAACTTTAGTATGAATTATTCTTGACCTCTACTTTGACCCAAATGGGTTTCCTCGTTAAATTTATTAACTATACCTACTTTGCGGACAGAGCTTGCAGACATACTCCAGAAAGGGTTCATAACGTGGATTCCAAACAAAGAAATTCAGTGGTCTGTGTCATCAAACTTCTGTCCTCAGAAGTCACTTTACCTAAAAATGAGATGGGAAAACACAGAAACATACCAACACCAACAGTTAAGATTTCCAAAACAGTTAAATACTAAATTTGACACTCTAAGTAAAAATTCAACATAACGTTCTAGAATATATAGTTATAAAAATTAGGGGAAAAAAGTCTTCAGAAAGTTTCCTTCAGCAAACCCCTCCTTCTTCTGAATTCAGTTTCTTTCCCACCTTTAAATGCCTATGAGAATCTTTGTAATGAGCCCTTGGCCAGGATTCAGAATATTCAGTGACACAGTTCAGCTTCGGTGCCAGAACCAGAGGATACGGATGGACTACAACAGTTGCTACTAGCATACATAGGCATTCGATTATAGGGACAGGCAGGGGCAGGGAACACTGAACCCACATACACAAAAGGTCTATCACTGTTCAGAGTTACTGTAATTAAAGAGCCAAGTGGCTTATTTATGTCTTACAGTTGTTTTAAGTACAAAATTATTACTCCCCGCAAAACCAGTAGCCAGAGACATAACAGAGAGAAGGTAGAGCAGGTAAGAGAGAGAGGATAACTGCGTCCTGGCAGGATCATCCCCGAGAAATGGTCTTTTTCTGTGCTTAATGTGTGGAAACTACAGGATGAGATGCTGAAGGAATGGCCAAGCAGTACATACAAATGCGAGAGAGGAGTGCAGAGACATTTCACAAATAAATCTCCCAGCAAAGCTTCAAGTACTGGACAAGAAAGTATGCCTCAAAGGTCACAGAGTCAGTGGGTCATTTGCTAAAAATACAGAGAAAGAGGCAGAGGAAAAGCAGCAAGTCAAGCTGCAAGAAAAACTTCCCGGCTCTGATGATTTTCTCCAAGCTCGGTTATGTGGCAAGCAGAGCTCCTTCTCTGAATTCCTACTTGCACCAAATGAAAAGGCTGAAGGTTAAAAGGGTCAAAACTTAGCAACATTCTGCTAAACTCATAAGAAGCATATCATGAGAAAAACCTGTACCAAATGTACCCGACAGCAAAAATTTGTTTTATGATATCCGCAGGTGGGTACCAAGTGTCCATACCTCAGCGGTGCCAATTACTGCTGTTTTCCTTGCCACGACATAATGCCACCCAGTAATTAAATCAAAGGAATGAGGCTCCTGGTTCTTCCACTAACCTGTTGACTTACACCCACTATAGAGCAACTTTTTGCAGAGAGCTCTCCACAAACCTGCCTTTAAAGGTGACTACGGCACAGAGGAGAATGATTGGGACCTCAAAACTGTGCGGGCATCTTCCCGTTTGGCCCAAATGAAACTGTTGGTATTTCAGATCCAGAGTAATGTAGGGCACCTTGCTGTCATCTAGGATACATCTGACTTAACAGAGGATCCCCTCCCCCTGGGGTGCAGTGCTCACCACCATGCAAATTTCCTGAAGTGATTCATTCACCTGTATGGTCCCTTCCAAATCTAACACCTAAAGATTCTATGACTCTGCCTTTACGAATCCAAACCTGCCCCCCTAGCTCCTGTTACCTTTAAGCAGAAGGTAGTTTCTCCTGCTTGCCTGTGTTTCCAGTAGCACCATAATCACCTGAAGATTAACTACTCGGTTTATTAGAAGTCCAGTCTACCCAGACAGGGTTCAGCATTTTCCAATAGGAGTGACATAGATGGAAGGAAGCCCTAGGGCACAACTGAAGAATTTCTGCTGGTTTGGCCATACAAACCAAACAGGACGGTCTTCCTTTACGTCATACAGCTGAGAAATCAGTGTCTTGGACCTGCATGAATGATCTGAACATGGCTTGAGCCCAAACTCGGAAGGGTACTGCTTTCTTACGTGCCACAGTCCCTAAATAGGCACTAACTTAATACATCACCCGAAAAGCCTTAAATTCCGCGTCAAAAGGAGACAAGCTAGTACGGCACCGAGAAAGGACGAAAAACCTCGGCCCTGGCCGGGATCGCTGCGGACAGCCCGGATCGGCACCCTCGCCCAGGGCGGAAATCCATCTCCACACACACACGGAATCCGGACAAACCTGTCTCGGGGTGATGCAAGGCGCGGGCCGTGTCCCAGCTTCGCAGCTAGTTCGAGGCCGGCCCGGGCCCGCAAGCCCCTGCGGTGGGGAGCTGAGGGCCTCCAGGGCTCGAGGACGCCCCCCACCCCCCAACACACACAGCGAGGGCGCAGGACGGAGACAGGGAGGGCGGGCCGCGGGACTGGGCGAGCCGGTCGGGCCCGCCTCCCTTCCTCAGGCAGCCGGGCCCAGCACCCGGACAGCCCCAGCGCCGGCCCGCGGACCGCGGCGCAGCAGGTGCCTGCAAACCCGGACAGGTGCCCGGCCCCGCCCCCGTGTCCCAGCGCGGCCGCCGTCGCTACGGAGTCGAGAGCTCCGGGTAAGGAGGACAAATGCCGGGCCGAGGACGCTAGCGGCCCAGGTTTAAGGATTCCACGGGCCTCCCGTCCCACCCAGCAGTGCACCTCACCTCGGCGTTTTCAACGCAGTATTCCCGGCTGCTGAGCGCCGTCGCGGCCCCACAGCATCTCTGGCCGCAGCGCCAGCCCGGCCCCTGCCTGCTCCCCGCCCCGCCCTGCTCTCGGTGTTGGGCCCCGCCCTCTGCCCCACGCCCCTGGGCCAGGACGCTTCCGCCCAGCCTCCAGGCGCCAAGTGGCTGCCATACCAGTCCGTCAAGCACGTTCTTCCGGGGGCGTTGGGGCGACTGCACTCCACTCTGCCAATCAAATCAGCTCCGCTCGGGTGGGGCAGCACTTGACCCTCCCCTTACGTAACAGCGCCCAGAGTGAACTGTCAGTCACAGAAATCTCAGCCCCGGGGGAGGGACGGGGAGGAAACAAACAAGCACCTGAGCGTAATTGGTGATGACATCCGTCAGTCATCATAGAGGCCCGCCCACAGGTTTGTGCGTGGCCACTGTAGCCATTTAGAGAGGCTGTGACTGCGGATTTTCTGAGTCCCCACTGTGGCAGGGCGAGGGCGGGGCTGGCTTCCCCGAGAGAGAGACCTGAGGGAGGGCTCGGCCGGCGGTGGGAGCTCCCTACTCTGTGGAGGGGGTGGGGGACGCTGCTACGAGCCCCGAGACCCCTCATCTCCCCGGAGTGGTGGGAGGGGAGCGCCAGGGTGGCTGACAGGTCAAGGGAACCTACTAGAAGGTTTTATGTAACGTTGAGAAACGCAGTGTTACCGGTCACAGAGTGGAGGAGCGCGTGGTGGGAGCTCAGCCCTGTCCGCGCTTGGCGGTAGGGCTGCCCGAGGAGCGTGTTAAAAATGTACCGGTGAGACTGAAGCTACAGAACCGGAATCCAGGGGGGCGCTGAGCGACGGGAGTTACATGTGCCCCAAGTTCCTCGGGTGGCTCTGGTGTGCGCCGAAGTCCGGGGACCTCTTCCATGGCAACAGAGCGCCTGGTCCCTGACTCCTAAGTCTTTTGACCCCACAAACCCTCACTCTGATCCAGAACACTTGCACCCCGTCTCACCCTTTACTGCTCAACAGTTTGCCACGGAAGCCACTCTCGGCTGCAAACAAGATCAAGACTCAGCCGGCCTTCCAAGGCACAGCCCGCGTCGGCCTCCTTCCCACGTTCCCCTCTCATTTCCCACGTCCGTCTCCAGCCCCATTCCGTGACGGCTGCCCTTTTCTTAGGATGGTGCCCTTTCTCGGGGTGCCCTTCCCATCTGCACCTGACTCAGTGTCTTACAGTCCTCAGAAGAGAAGTCTTCTTGGGACGCCTGGGTGGCTCAGTTGGTTGGACGACTGCCTTCGGCTCAGGGCGTGATCCTGGAGTCCCGGGATCGAGTCCCACATCAGGCTCCCAGCTCCATGGGGAGTCTGCTTCGCTCTCTGACCTTCTCGCTCATGCTCTCTCTCACTGTCTCTCTCTCTCAAATAAATAAATAAAAAATCTTTAAAAAAAAAAAAAAGAGAAGTCTTCTCTGACCAGGTTGATCCGTTTGGGGTTGCTTTTGAGATCCTGGTAAAAATAACCTCGAATGGCAGGAAGCCAGACTCTCCTCTTGTTAATCCCCAGGGCTGGTTCTGAAACCCGACTTCCTCCCCTAGCTGAAAAACACTCCTGAGCCGCTTCCTTTTGTCCAGGCTGAATATACTTGGGAGTGTTGTCCTGCCCTTAATATTAGCTTCAGTCAATATGAAGAGGGAGGCAAGCAGGAAATCCTTTCCTCTGGCCACAGGTGGTCTCCCTGGCACCCACATGGCCCAATCCCTCTGGACCTTGTTTGCAGGCTCATTATCCTCTCCCAGACTGATGTTACCCTCCACTCTGCCTGGCCAGCTCATTCCTTCCCCCAGGACTCATGTATGTTACTGCAGCCCAGACCTCTCCACTGAGCTTCCATTGTTCACGTCCAATTGCCCACAAACGCTCTAGATGCCTCAGGCAAGCATAGGTTAGACTCCTAGGGGTGGCACCTGCCAGTAAACCCAGCTCACACTGCTTCCATAGCAAGGGGATTTATCTCACAAGGTAGGGCAGGCTCTGGGGGCTGCTGCCCTGGGCTTCAGACAGAGGCATACCCAAATGTGGCAATGCCTAGCAACGTGAAAGGATCCTTTTCTTCCAACCTTTTCCAAAGAGCAAGAATACCTTATCCGGAAGGGGTCCGGAAGAATGCCCGCATTCCAGTGACCAGAGAGGAGTCACTGGACTGGGTCTCCATCCACAACTAAACCAGTCAAGAGCAAATGGAATGAGACTGCCATGATGGGCCAGAGCTAGTCAAGGTTTACTTGCTCTTTAGGGAAGGTGGTGACATAATCAGATTTGCATTTTGAGAAGGCCACCAGAGGAGGACACCATTTGGGAAGCCATTGCAGTTGCTGAGCAAGGGACAGCTGCACAAAGATAATAGTAGAGAAGGAGAAGGGGATGCATTGGAGAGAGATTTAAGAGGTGGAGTGGACAAGCCTGGGCCAGAGATAAGACACGGGGGATAGGGATACGAAGACAAAGGGTATCATGGAGGACACCTAGATTTTTGGCCTGAGCTATGGGGTGGATGGTGAGAACATTCACCACAATGAATGACCGCAAGCCATGCTGTTTATGGGAGGGTGGGAAATGGGGGAGAGTTCTCTTTCCAATAGGTAATGTCAGGGGTGTTTCTATGAGTACTGTTACTTGTGTACCTGATATGCACATCCTCTTCTTCATTATTGACAGGTCCTCAACCCTTCAGTGGTTTCCCATAGCTCTTAGGACAAGACCAGTGGCACGGCTGGGACAGCACCTGTCCAGCCCCATCTTCCCTAGACTGTAGTCACTTGCATTCTTTTAATTTCTAAGGTGTGATACTCTCCCACCACACCCCACTGCAAAGGTGGGGCTTTGAACTGGTTGTCTCCTTTGCCTGGAACCTTCTTTTTTCCTCCCCTACACAGATCTCAGCTGAAACACCACTTCCTCAGGGAGATTTTCCATTTTGGGGAGAGGACCTACTAGTGTCTGTCTCCCTCACTACACAGGAAGCTCCACGAGGTTGGGACCGTGTGCTTCTCCCTTCATGGTCTCCCCGACAGCCAACCCAATGCCTGGATGTAGTAGGTATGCAAGAAGTATTTGACAAGTGAAGGGCAGAAGCAACTAAAGTAAATTTAAAACCTGCGTGCCCCCAGCTTTGCATCAAGAAGAGTAGGTCATTATGAAAACAAGGATGATGGGACTCCAAGAGAAATGAAGCAGCCTCAAGGCACCATTTTCTTTTCTTTTCTTTCTTTCTTTTTTAAGATTGTATTTATTTATTTGACAGACGGAGATCACAGAGAAGCAGGCAGAGAGAAAGGAGGAAGCAGGCTCCCGGCTGAGCAGAGAGACCAATGCCGCGCTTGATCCCAGGACCCCGAGATCATGACCTGAGCCGAAGGCAGAAGCTTTAACCTACTGAGCCACCCAGGTGCCCCAAGGCACCATTTTCTTAAGAGTGAAATAGATACTCTTCAACCTGGTGTTGGGAACACTGGGTGGCAACAAGCAAAAGAATGAAACAGGACCACTTTCTCACACCATATACAAAAATAAACTCAAAATGGATTAAAGATCTAAATGCAAGACTCAAAACTATAAAAGTTCTAGAGAGAGAAAAGGCAGTTATTTTTCTGACATCAGTTGTAGCAACATTTTTCCAGATACCTCCCCCAAGGCAAAGGAAACAAAAGCAAAAATAAGCTATTGGGATAACATTAAAATGAAAAGCTCTGCACAGCCAAGAAAACAGTCAATAAAACTGAAAGGCAACCTGTGGAATGGGAGAAGATATCTGCAAATGACATAGCCAATGATGAGCCTCTAAAACTCAACACCCAAAAGCAGATAATCCAATTTAAAAATGGGCAGACAACATGAACAGACATTTCTTCAAAGAAGACATCCAGACGGCCAACAGACACTTGAAAAGATGCCCAACATCACCCATCATCAGGAAGATACCAATCAGCCACAAGGAGCTACCACCACACATTGGTCAGAACGGCTAACATCAAGAACACAAGAAGCCACAAGTGTTGGCAAGGATGTGGGGAAAACAGAACGCTCTCGCACTGTCGATGGGAATGTGAACTGTTAAAGCCACAGTGGAAAACAGTATAGAGACTTCCTCAAAAAATTAAAAATAGACCTACTCTAAGATCCCAGTAGTCACACTACTGCGTATTTCCCCCCAAACAGAAAAACACTAATTCAAAAAGATACAAGCACCCCTATCTTTTTAGCAGCATTATTGACAACGGTCAAGATATGGAAGCAGCCCAAGTGTCCATCAGTAGATGAATGGATGAAGAGTATGTGTGTGTGTGGCGGGGGAGGGGGTGTGTTTGCTTGTTTATTTATTTATTTATCGGAATACTACTCAGCCATCAAAAGAATGAAATCTTGCCATTTGCAACAAGAATGAAGCTAGAGACTGTAACACTAATGGAATAGAGAAAGACAAATGCCATATGATCTCATTCATATATGAGGAATTTCAGAAATAAGCTAAAGTGAAAATAAAGAGACAAACAGACTCTTAACTGGAGGGAGGAAACTGATGGTTACCAGAGTGGAGAAGGGTACATGGCGGGGGGGGGGGGGGGGGGGGAGGGTCTGGGTGGAATAGGGGATGGGGAATAAAGAGTGCACTTATAATAAAAAAAAAAAAGTGAAAATCTTAGTAGCTACATCTATTAGCACTTTAGAATAATACTTAATGTGTTTTCTTATTTGTGTTATAAAGCTTTGGTCTAGTGCCTTTTTATTTACGTGTAAACCAAGGAAACATAAAAACAAAAGAGAAAATTAAAATATATAAGGTACTGAGGGGCGCCTGGGCGGCTCAGTCATTAAGCGTCTGCTTTAGGCTCAGGTCATTGTCCTGGAATCGAGCCCTGTGTCAGCAGGAAGCCTGCTTCTCCCTCTCCCACTGCCCGTGTTCCCTCTCTGGCTGTGTCTCTCTCTATGAAATAAAATATTTAAAAAAAAGTATATAAAGTGCTGAGAAAAACCCCACTTGAGTCTAAACCTTACCTATAGAACATTTTCAATTACTTCATTATTCTAAATTTTTAGAACATATCTGGTATTGGTATCAAAATATAAATTCTCCTTGATGTCAGACCTTTTTATTTTTAGATTTTATTTATTTGAGAATGAGAGAGAGCAATCAGCGGGAGAGCAGGGAGCCCGATGCAGGACTCAATCCTGGGACTCCAGGATCAGGACCTGAGCTGAAAGCAATTGCTTAACCAACTGAGTCACGCCAGCGCCCTTGATGTCAGACTTTTAAAAAAAGATTTTATTCATTTGAGAAAGAGTGCACACACAAGCAGGGGGAGGGAGGGAGAGGGAGAAGCTGGCTCCCTGCAGGGAGCCTGACATGGGGCTCTATCCCAGGACCCTGGGATCGTGACCTGAGCCAAAGGCAGAAGCTTCACCAACTGAGCCACCCAGGCGCCCCCATTGCTGTTGAACTTACTAAGTATGTGGGCTCTACGGGCACTCGGGTCTCCTGCTCATGTTCTAATCAGCAAAATATTCACTGAATCCCTTCTTCCTTTGGTCCCTCAGAAGTTAATTGCACAAAGCTTTTAGGTCACTGATTTACGACTAAAGGAGGGCCTTAACAGAAGGAAGGCCTAAAATGATGTTTAGTTGAAATATACACATGCACGCACGACCCAAGATCATTAGTTCAACCCACTTGCCCTTGACTCCTCAGAAAGTTGGGTTCCTATTATGTGTGATAGATGCGTCACTGCAATTGTTATTCAGGACACTGGAGACGTCGGGCGCCTGGGTGGCTCAGTGAGTTAAAGCCTCTGCCTTGGGCTCAGGTCATGACCCCAGGGTCCTGGGATCAAGTCCCACATTGGGCTCTCTGCTCAGTGGGGAGCCTGCTTCCTCCTCTCTCTCTCTCTCTCTGCCTCTCTGCCTACTTGTGATCTCTGCCTGTCAAATAAATAAATTTAAAAAAATCTTAAGATAGAGGAGATGATTCCATAGCTATAAACTTTCATAGGTCAGAAAAAAAATCATTAACACAGCAAAACTAGATTTTATGGATCGTAACATTTAGTACAAGGCTGTAGTCTTTTTTTTTTTTAAGTGAGTGGATTCAAGGGAGGCGATCAATAATCCTATAATCAACAATGATCCTTAGACATGACAGAAATCATGAATTTTTGACAATGACTGAAGTCTGAGAAACACTGCTGTGGAGGGATGACGTGGCTTTTGTCCTTTCTGCACCTTCACGGATCATCACAATTCTGGCCATCGCATCACAATTCATGGTTTGGGGTTGTACCATATTTTGTTCCCCTGCCCTAGGCCCCAGAACTTTCTTCCCCGTTAGCTGCTGAGTGGCTACATGGACAGATGGGGGGATGGTGGCTAGGTAGACGAAGAGATGAGTTTTACAGACAGACTACAAATATTAAAATCAAAAATCAGAGTGGCTGACGGACCACTGTGAATATTGATGCTTTAAGGAAAGGCAAGCAACCTAGGGCAGCGCGCTCACAGCGGGCTGCAGAAGAAGAGATTTCCTTTTATGATCTAGCAGAGATCTGAACACACAGAACATTGTAGACAACCACCCACTCCTCTCCACGCTCGCTGCCAAGTCCACTGCCAGCCACAAGAACACTCTTCTCTTTGATTGGCGTTATCTTTGCAAAAACACCTCACTCTGTGGTTGCAAAGCATTTGGAAAGATGATAAAGTCTTAACTTCAGCTGGAGTGGCAGATTCCACCAAAAAAAAAGAGAGAGAGAGAGAGAGAGAAAGCAATATTCATCCACTGCTCAATAATTCAGAGTCTGCTGAGGGCAGGGCACTGTTCCAAATAAGACCCCTTCCCTTTTTTTTTTAATAAGATTTTATTTATTTATTTGACAGAGAGATCACAAGGAGGCAGAAAGGCAGGCAGAGAGAGAGGAGGAAGCAGGCTCCCTGCTGAGCGGAGAGCCCAATGCGGGGCTTGATCCCAGGACCCTGAGATCATGACCTGAGCCGAAGGCACAGGTTTAACCCACTGAGCCACCCAGGTGCCCCAAGACCCCTTTTTTAATTTTAATTTTAATTTTTTTTTGGACACCTTCCTTTCTTACAGTTGTTGAATGGTGAGTCACAAAGGACACCTTAGGGATCTCAGTGTCTGTCACACAAAGGAAATGACATGGTCACCCATCGTCTCTTCCAACTTTTTATTATGAAAAATAATTTCTTATTTTTCTTGTTTATTATCCTTCTATTCACTACCTCGATTCAGCCGTGGTTAATGGTTGTGCTGTATTTCTTTTTCCTAATTTCTTTCCTTCTCAAATCATTTATAAATAAATGAGCCTGGGTGACTCACTGGGTTGAGCCTCTGCCTTCGGCTCAGGTCATGATCTCAGGGTCCTGGGATCAAGTCCCGCATTGGGCTGGAGCCTGCTTCTCTCTCTCTCTCTCTCTGCCCGCCTCTCCGTCTACTTGTGATCTCTCTTTGTCAAATAAATAAATAAAATCCTTAAATAAATAAATAAGAATTCCACCTAAATACTTCACTCCTAAATACTTCAGCATGTCTGTCCCTAAGGGCAGACATTTCCCTACGGAACCACAGTACCACAGTCACCCTTGAGAAAATTTTCTAAATCCCTTGCCTCCGTAGAGGCCCACACCTACTTAAACTGCCCTGATTGCCACACATCATGGAGAAAAGAAAAAAAAAGTTTATGGTTTTTGTTTTTGTAAGCCAGGATCCAATAAAGTGTCACTCATTACAGCTGGTCTCTTCAATCCTATATTCTAGAAGCCTGCCGTGACTCGGACTATCTGAACAGGCCAGGATGTTTCACTTTCTGGATTTCTCGACATGTTGTGTAGCTTGGTCCTCTCTCCCTGTATTTCTTGCGAATGGTAAGATCTGGAGACTTGATCAGACTCACCATATCTGGCAGGGGTATTTCCAGAGCAAGATGCTTCTAGGACCACGTAACTACTGACTTAGCAGGACTGCACCCTAGTGATTAGGCGTGAAACATGCTCCGTGCTCACACAAGTTACCTGAATATCGGTCCCATTGACTCCATGGGAGTCCATGTGAAGTTTTCAGTTGGGTATTTTGGCCATTCCGACTTACTGCTCTGAAGGCGGACTTACTGCCGAGGACTCTGTTCTCACAAATACTGAGGAGTCTGGAAACCAGACTCGTTCTTATGACCACTCGGTGGGTCCCTGGCGAGGTTGAATCCATGTGAAGAAGCAACAATGTGGATCAGAAGACAGAGGTGGTGAGCTGTCTGCTCATGAAGGTTAAAGAATTTGTTTTAAGGTTGTGTTTTTTAAAAAGATTTTATTTATTTATTTATTTGACAGACAGTGATCACAAGTAGGCAGAGAGGCAGGCAGAGAGAGAGGGGGAAGCAGGCTCCCTGCGGTGCAGAGAGCCCAATGCAGGGCTCAGTCCCTACACCCTGAGATCATGACCTGAGCCGAAGGCAGAGGCTTGACCACTGAGCCACCCAGGCGCCCCTGTTTTAAGGTTTTATTTATTCATTTAACAGAGAGGGATAGTAGAAGCGGGAAGAGCAGCAGGCAGAGTGGGAGAGGGAGAAGCAGGTGCTCTGCTGAGCCAGGAGCCAGATGTGGGGCTCGACCCCAGCACCCTAGGATCACGACCTGAGCCAGCCAGGAGCCCCGGCTAGCGAAGGTTAAGGGAGGGCAAGCAGGGGACGCCCGAGGAGGGATGTTGATGATGGATTTCCCCCTTCAGCATTTGCTGCGTCCTCCTTGGAGCCCGACTCGGGCCTCCGGTCCCTGCTAACTGGTACACTGTACGCTGCTCTCTCTCATCCCTTACCGTGTGAGAATGAAAACAGAGGCTGCCCAGGAACGGGAAAGCCCGGTACACCGCTCTGTGTGCGGGACGCGGATGGGACCGCAGAGCCGGGCACTGAGGACCCCCATCGGCTCACAGCAATGCGTTTTTACTTTCCCCAGTAACAGGCGGCAGTTTCTCCTGACACCGTTTACACGGGCCTTCCCTTTCAACGGACGCTAAAAAGCAAACTATTCTCTGCTCTAAGCCTGGGAAGGCGCTGGGTGAGTTTAAATAACCCGTGGGGAAGGGCCTGCCCTCCTCCTAGTGGATGGTCGCGCGCCCTCTGGTGGGCAGCGGGAAGAATGCATGCAGCAAAGCCGAATTAATTGGCCTGTTTCTCGAATGATGACTAGTACATTCAAAAACACACACATTTCTTTAAAAAAAAAAAAAAAAAATCCTGCATCTATGTTTGCATTCCTAAAAAAAAAAAAATCCTGCCTAAAACAGTTTTCTATTTCCCTTAGACCGGGTACTTACTAGTCTCAAGCCGGGAAACGTTCCCTTTGGAGCCTCAAGCACACAGAGAAGAGGAATGGATTCAAAATGGATTCCTGACCCTTTCCTCTAAGATACCTTAAATATCCTGTAGGTATCATCTCAGAAACCATTCTTCAGGGCTGTTCCGCCTAAGAAAATTCATGCCACTAGCCCCCAGAGCGCCTCCTCTGGCACCCTTGTCACTGACTTTATCCCTCTGCCCCCTAACATTCCTCCTTCCATCAAAACCAGAACGTGGAATCCTCGTTCCCTAAAACAGAAACGACTAGCCACAATTCAACCCTCCCGCCCCTGCTTAGGGCTCAAAGCCCCAAAGCCTCAAAGGGTTGAATCACTAACAGTAATTTCCGGCATGGGCCGCCGGAGCACAGGGATGAAGTCTGTCCTCCAGGGACAGGCTGGGAAATGAGGGGACCGGGATGGGATTAGGAAGGTTTGAGGGCTGGGAGTGAGAAGAGGGTCACTGCAATTCCCTCCCCAGGGCCACTCCCCTGGAGCCACTGCCCAGTAGAAGGCCAGCCCTGAACATACCCATGGGACGAAGGACCAGGCTGGGTCACCTGGGGGGAATGGCGTCACCGACTGGGTATGTGTTTAGGTCAGTGGCCCCAGGGAGGAGCGAGCACCCTCCTAGTGATCCAAGTTCTGCAAGAGTCAGGCCAGTACCCGGGGGTCATGGGATCCAGCGTCGCAGGACAAATATTTACTTGAATCATTCCTCCAGTCAAAGCTGTGCTGGTCGCCCCAGGCTGGTGGGATCCACAGGCTCTTTCCAGAAGGCGGATTAGCCCCAGGGGATGAGCCCTCTGGGGTTAGGGGGAAATCCTAATGACTGAGAAGTCTGGGAGAAAACCTGCAACCCCCGACCACCATCCATCCGTATCTGCACAACCAGTATCCCAGTATCCCTGTTGACTGCGATCTTTCTAACTGAAACCACACAGCAGAGGGTGCAGGGGCCCCATCTGCCACGACCTGGGCGTCTGCCTCTTCCTCCTCCCTTCTGGAAGAGCCACAGGCACTTAACACAGCCCTTTGCACCCAGTGCTGCTCTGTATAAATGTAGCTGATTAGAGGGTGTGTTGCTATTGGATCCTGGCCAGAAATCTCCGCAGTAAAATGCAAGGTCACATTCACGGGGAGGCAGGAGAGCAAGGGACTCTTCTGCACAACAGACAATCCCTAATTCATCCGTATGCCTCTACTGCTAGGACCCTGGTCCGAGCCACCATGACCTCTGACCTCTCACCAGGATGACAATATCAGGCTCTTCACTAGGCTCTGGCTTCCTCTGCTTCCTCTCAGTCTGTTCTCAACAGGGTGGGTAGAGAGAGTTCATTAAGCCTCAGGTCAGGCTGTGTCACTCTACTCAAACCTTCCACTGGCTTCGCATCTCCCAGCCTAGGAGATCCCAGGTAATCTAGCCCCTGCCACCCACTCATCTGGCCCCAGCTGCCTCTCTGACTTCATCCCCTAAGATGATTCCCCTTCTTACTCCATTCCAGCCTCAATGGACTCCACTCTTCCTGGAACAGGCCAGGCAGGTGCCTGCCTCAGGGCCTTTGCACTCACTATTCTCTATATTTGGACTTCTCTGTCCCCAGATATCCATGCGGTTTACTCTCTTACTACTTCAGTTTTTTCCCCCCCAGTCAAGAACATGGCACTCATTACATTGTGGGCTGTTATCAATGTTGATACAGGAAGAGTGATATGACTGGCTATTTTGTTCTTAAGTGGTATCAAGAGCTTGCTGAAATCTCCCCATCTCTGCTGATACCAAATACCACAGCTACCAAAACAATTGCTAAAGCACAATTATTTTTATAATACAGTATTTCAGATTAAAATAGCAAAATGCCTTGTTAAGACATAATTGTGAGTAACTGGATTTTTTTCAGTTCCTTGTATTGGGGAACTAGAAACTTGCAGAGCAAAAGTAAAAGTTCCACAAACCCATATAGAAGGGTAGTTCTGATTTTTTTTAACGTTATATAGTTTCCTTTTTAAAAACCTACTTTACAGAGGTGTGACTGATACACGGAAAGCTGTTTTCATGCATTCAACTTGAGTCTGAGGTTAAGTATTCACCTATGAAACCATCACCAGGACCTAAGCTATAAACCGATCCTCACCCCCAGAAGTTTCCACCCACTTTTTTTTTTAACAAGAAAATTTGACATCTACCCTCTTAGCAAAGTTTTAAGTATACAAATTTTATACCTAAAAGTAAACTGGAGGGGCGCCTGGGTGGCTCAGTGGGTTAAGCCTCTGCCTTCGGTTCAGGTCCTGATCTCAGGGTCCTGGGATCCAGCCCCACATCGGACTCTCTGCTCAGCAGGGAGCCGGCTTCCCCCCCCTCTCTCTGCCTGCCTCTCTGCCTGCTTGTGATCTCTCTGTCAAAAAAATAAAATAAAATAAACTGGATTGTCAGTTAGGGGCAGGCTGCTCTTCAGCATCTCTCCAGGATTTAATCATCTTGCATAACGGATTCTTTGTAGCCTTTGACCACACCTCTCTGTTTCCCCCTCCCCCAGCCCCCGCTAATCAGCACTCTACTCTCTGCTTCCGGGATTTTGACTAGTTCAGATTTCTAACACATGCAGTATCGTGTGGCAGTAGGTGTTCTTTGATGTCGGGCTCATTTCACTGGTCTTCTAGATTTATCCATTTTGTCTCAAATGGCAAGATTCTGTTTTGTGGCCAAATAATACTCCATTGTAGGTAAATACTACATTTTCTTCATCCTTTTTTCTACCAGTTGGTGTTTAGGTCCGTTTTGGGTCTATTGTGAGTAATACTGCAATGAGGACGGGAGTGCAGACAGCTCTTCAAGATCCTGAGTTTAAGGGCAGCTACATGGGCGCAGTCGGTTAAAGCATCCAGCTCTTGATTTTGGCTCAGGTCATCATCTCAGGGTGGTGGGATCGAGCCCCGAGCTGGGCTCCCTGCTCAGGCTGGAGTCTGCTTGTTCCTCTCTCTCTGCTCCTCCAATTATGCTCTCTCATCAAAAATAAAATCTTAGGGGCACCTGGGTGGCTCAGTGGGTTAAAGCCTCTGCCTTCAGCTCGGGTCATGATCTCAGGGTCCTGGGATCGAGCCCCACATCGGGCTTTCTCCTCAGTGGGGAGCCTGCTTCCTCCTCTCTCTCTCTCTCTCTCTGTCTGCCTCTCTGCCTACTTGTGATCTCTGTCAAATAAATGAAATATTTTAAAAAAGTAATAAAATCTTCAAAAAAATCCTGATTTTAATCCCTTTGGATAAATACTCAGAAATGGGAGTGCTGGGTCATAGGGTAGTTCTATTTTTAATCCTTTGGGAAACCTCCATCTGGTCTCCCACAGTGACTGCACCAATTTACCTTCCCACCAACAGTGCTCAAGGGGTCCCTTTTTTCCAAATCCCCACTGATGCTTATTTTTCGAACTGCCACCTTCAAGGTGTGAAGTTCTAGCTCATGATGGTTTTCAGTTGGATTTTCCTAATAGTGGCACGGAGTGCTTTCTCATATTGTTGGCCATCTGTTGTAGGTCTCCTTTGGAGGAAGGTCTATTCAGGTCCTTCGTGCATTTTAAAAATCAGGTTATTTGTGTCTTTGCTATTGAGTTGTAGGAGTTCTTAGGTTTCAGATACCAGCCTTGAGCATCTATGTGGCTCACACATATTCCCTCCCGTTCCTCTCGTTGCTTCTCCATGTTGCTGGTGCCTTCCTTTGCCCTGCAGAAGCTTTTTAGTTTGATGTAGTCCCACTTGTTTATTTTTGCTTTTGGTGTCTGTGCTTTTCGTGTTATATTCAAAAAATCATTGCTCAGATCAATGTCAAGGCGTTTTTTGTTCCCTCCATTTTCTTCTAGGAACTTCAGGGTTTCAGGTCCTGCATTTCACTCTTTAACCTATTTTGAATTGGTTTTTGTGTATGGTGGGAGATAAAAGTCTAATTTTCTTATTTTGCTCATAGATATCCAGTTTTCCTAATGCCATTTATTGAGGGGGACTATCCCTTCCCCACTGGCTTTTCTTGGCGCCCTTATCAAAGATCAGCTGACTGTATATGCGTCCCTTGATTTCCAGGCTCTCGATTCTATTCCTCAGCTCTCTAGGTTTTTACGCCAGGTGGGAAGCGGTCTGCCAGCCAGAGAGAGGGGCCTTACAGGAAACCAACCCTACCAGCATCTTGATCTTAGACTTCCAACCTCCAGAGCTGTGAGAAAATAAGTTTCTGCTATGGATGGCAGCCAGACTGTGTTACTTTGTTACGGGATCCCGAGCAAGTTAACACAGCGTGTAAATATTTGCTGACCCAATGCATGCCTTCCATGGGTCTGAAAGGGTTGCTTTTGTCACAGCTGGGGGTTGGTTTCATTGTTTTTCTCCTTCCCGTATTAAGGTGGGTATTCACTTCACATCGCACCAAGCCCCCTTTAGCATCAATCACGGATGCCAAGAAAACAGGAAATGATAAAATGAAGGTCCAATCTCTTGATGGTCACAACCTTTCCATGGGTCAAAATGGGCCCCAACAGCTGGGCCCCAGTATCTGTCTCCCTTGATTCTGTCTTTGCCAACAATGTGTTCGCAGAATCCTCTCTGCCGTGGCCCCACAGATAATGTGGGTGTGGGAGCCCAGCCATGCATGAGCCAAGGCTTGTGTCCTTGCTTCTAAAACAAGGCGGGCCAAAGAACAAGTGATCAAAAATGGCCCTAGGCTGCCAGTTTGCAACCCCTGCAGAGCAGCTAAATAGAGCCCCTTTAGGCTGGATACACATTCCTAGGAGGAGTTCTGGGCAATCAATGGACCATCAGTCTCTATGTATTGGGGGTGGGAGAGGGCACCAAGGAAACAAAGGCCTAGGAAATAGGTCTTTCCCACTTTTTTTTCTTTTTCTTTTCTTTTTTTTTTTTAAGATTTTATTTGTCAGACAGCACACAAGCAGGGGGAGCAGCAGGGAAAGGGAGAAGCAGGCTTCCCTCTGAGCAGGTAGCCTGATGCGGGACTCGATCCCAGGACCCTGAGATCATACCCTGAGCCAAACACAGATGCTTAACCAACTGAGCCACCCAGCTGCCCCAGAAATATGTCCTCTTTTATGTGATGGATGAATAAGGCATAGATATAGCCTTTGACTCTAAAAAGCAAACAATCTAGTCAAAGAGAGTGTCTTATCAATTATGGAAAGGTTGCTACTCGGCGTTTACTTCACTCGTCTTCTAGATTTATCTGACACCTGCAAGAGAGGGGTCAGCGCATCGTCCCTTCCTTGGATGGGCCCCCGCTGGGCTCCAGCAGAGGCATGAGAGGTCTCAGAGGCAGATGGCCACGGGGGCCACATTACTAAGGGGCCGTGGGCCTCTCATACGGCTGAGCAAGCTGGGGACAGGACAGAGCGACATCCTTCCATCACACACAATAAAAACCACCTCCCGTAGGCCTGTCTGCCGGGCTGAGCGGCTCCCTCCAGGATCCAGCATCCACGATCTCGCTCTTTATTCCAGAGAAGGGTCCTGTTTCCGTCCTACTGAGCCCTCTGCAAACTCACGGGCGGAGGGCCACCACCCCCGGTATTTTCCCACAAGTCACACACACGAGAGAACAAGAACAGGAAGAGGAGGGCCTGGGCCTCAGCCGAGGCCTTCTGTGCACTTATGCTCTGGGTCTGCAGTCCTGCCCCCTCTACCTGATTTGGGGGAGAAGCTCTATGAACAATTAATGCTCACAGGGCCAGGGCTTTCAAGAAGCTAAGGGGAGAACAGTGGTGCCTTGGTGACAAGTAAGCCTGGGGGAGGCCTCTTACGGCCTGTGTTTCTGGCCGGGGGCTCACCGCTCCTCCCTCTGCCGACACAGAGCACCCAAGAGATGGAGCTCAGCCCCAAATGGTGGGCGACAAAGTCCCCTCCATGACATCACATCTGGTTGGACAGCCATGGGGACCACGTGAAGATCCTCTGGTGACTGCTCACCCTCCAGCCCCCTGCCCCATCTCGTTTTTCAAACGACACGTGTCACCAGTCCCCCCGGAACAAAAGAGCCAGGCTCAGACGGGTGTCCAGGGGACAGCCCCAGCTGAGACAGGATGGGGACGGATCAAACAGGCTCTGCCTCCAAACCGTCAGGACATTTCTGCATAATTCAGTCCCGCTTGCTCCTTTGGCTGGGCCGCGTCTACAAGTTGTTAGTTCTGCCGCCACCGGGGGTTCCTCCCCGAGGGGGCTCACCCCGGACCCGTGCACATAGGCAAACCCATGGGCTGATCTCGCAAGGAAGCTCCCCCGTGTCCGTTTTCACCACGGTGTGCCTGTCTCCTGGGGCCCCTGAACTTCAGGGAGCCTGGAACAGGTGGGGCTACGCGTCCCAAAATTCGTGGATGAGGTCTTCGTGAGCACACAGTCTGTCCGCATCCTCACGCCGCTGGTGTCCTTTTCCAAGACCTGCTGTTTCTACCTGCTTCTCCGCCGCCACCCCCGCCCCAATCACTCCAGCAGCAACAGAAGGACACCTGCCACAGGCCACTTGCCCAGGTGCCCTGGAGGAGGGTCTTGGTTTCTACAACTAAAAGCCTTTCTGCACTTGAAAAGAGGAAGAATTAGCCCCAAGCCACAGGGAGGGCTTGGGGGCGTGGGGATGGGGTCCAGAAACCCGACTCAATCCCTATCCTGCCAGGATTGCCACCACCGACCGTTAGCATGTGGTGGGTCCCAGCCCCGGTCAGGAGAGCCGCCACTTCCCAAACCGTGAAAGGAGATTGGCCTCAAGTTTCTCGTGCCTTCCAGCTCTCAACTGTTTCATTGTCAAGATCTCAAGTAGAAAGGACTTGGAAGGGAAAATAGTGCCATCCTCCAATGTTGCAGAGGAAACAGAAGCCAGGGGGGAGCGGTCGGGAGGTTTCCAGGGCTCCAGCGGCATGTGCGTGGTGTGGGTGTGTATGTGGGCCCGAGTGTGCGTGAGAGTCCGAATGTGTGACACGCGAATGTGGGGCGTGCTTGGTCTGCAACCTTGGTGCAGGGGTCAGACAGCACGGGAGGTGGCGAGCGAGGCCCAGAGAGAAGGTCGCCTTCCTTCCCCAGATCACCCCAGAGATTTCCTCGACTTTACAGGTGGAACCGAAGATAAATGGATTAGCCAGGTGAATAAACCTGTATTAAAAAACCTTCTGAAAAAATCAATTTGAGAGAGAAGATTTGGGAAAATAAAATATGATCAGCTGGGTCAGAGAGCTTGAATAAATCGATGCCCGCAAGTCTGGTAAACATTTTCTGATCTACGGCCCCCGCGGTAGTCTTGCCGGTGATAGTTACCTCGGTAATTGGACCATGGGATGAGGCCAGGCCAGAATGAGAGGCATTGAAAATGATGTTTCTTCAAGTGAAAATTAATTTATTTGCTGACCAACAAAGACCAAAGTAATTTCAGAATTTTAAGGATGGCGAGACATCGTAAAATTGTTTACATTTTTTACCCCCTCCTTAAATTAGGTGTGGAGGCTGCATGGAAATTAGAAAGAAACGGGCCTCTCCATCCCCACACAGGATATTCTGAGCACAGAGGCCAGCGGCTGACCCCGAGCGCAGAGCAGGGGCCTGGGGCGGCTGGGGGCTGCAGGAGCACAGGAAGGAGGGCCAGGCAGGACCCCATGCCCAGCTCCAGACGACCAGCATCCGTGGCAGGCAAAATCAAAACACCAAGGAACGTCAGAGGAGCTGAGCTTTTCTGCCCCGGACTTGCTCCTCACCAGAGAAGGGCAAGTTAAAGCAGCAGCTTTTGGTGCTGGAATGAGTCAGTGTCAAGAGGGAGGAAGTCCCTGTTGCAATTGAAGCTAAGACCTAAGGCGGAGGCGAGCACCTGCGCGGAAAAGGCAGGTCGGTCTGGGGGGGCGGCGGCCCAGGTGGCCTGGAGGGCAGGCTGTGCAGGGGCACCTGTGCTTTGTGGGGGCTCAAATGCACCCAGAAGGATCTTCCTAATGGGGACCAAGGGGGACCCCACTCCAGCTCGAGCCACAGGGATACAGGAGCTGCCTCTTACCAGCTTGTCAATTGTTGTTCTAGAAAATGTCCTTTATTTTATATTTTTTAAAAATTTTATTTATTTGACAGAGAGAGAGAGAGATCATAAGTAGGCAGAGAGGCAGGCAGAGGGAGAGGAAGGGAAGCAGGTTCCCCACTGAACAGAGAGCCCGATACGGGGCTCGATCCCAGGACCCCGGGATCATGACCTGAGCCGAAGGCAGAGGCTTTAACCCACTGAGCCACCCAGGCACCCCTAGAAAATGCCCTTTAATGGGTGGAAAGCAGAAGGCTTTCAATAAAACGAGTCCTGAGGAGCAACGAGCTACCCTTGGCACCATGCATCACCTGTGGGCATCTCTTTCCAGTTCCCAGTTCAGTGACCTCACTGTAGTTGCTTCCTCGAGATGGGGAGTTCCCACCATGGAAATGGGCGCCGTCCTGGCCCAGCTCCCCAGCTTGTGGTTGAACTTGTACCAGCACGTCACGGCCCACAGCCTTCCGTGGGCTTCCTGAGCACAGCCCTCACAGACGGCGGACTCCTTCCCTCCAGCCCGCGGCATCCCTGGCTCTCCCTGCTGCCCGCTCTGCACGGTCTCCCAAGCCTGACGTGGGCTCCTTGGATGTTCCCTGGGATGCCCTGTTCCTTCGGCTCGAATGCTTCTTTTCTAGATCTTTGTGTGACCATCTTTCCCTGTTTCAGGCCTCAGCGGAGATGTCACCTCCGCGGGGGTTTCTGATACCTCATCCTCTTAGGTCAATGTCACAATGACTCACTGGATTTTCTTCACGGGACTCCCTACAGCCTGGAGTCCTTGCACTGCTTGCCTGGTCTGGCCCTCTGACTTAATTCAGTGTGGCCATCCGAATTCACGCATTTCCTCAGAGTCCAACCCAGGCTGCTGAACTCAATGAATGAATGAACGAGTAGAAATGAATTATTGAATGAGTGAATGGTAGACAGCCTCAAATACCACCACCATAGACTAGTTACCTTTTTTTGGTTGCTATTACTTCTCCATTTCTGTTCTGGAAGTAAATAACTTCAGAGACAATCCCACTTCCAATGGTAAAAACCCTTAAGGGAGGAAGTTTCTCTTTCCTCCAGGTGTAGGAGGCCAGAAGAGCCTAGGCTAGCAGAAGAGGCAAAGGAAAGGCCACCAAGTGCAGACTTTGCTCATCTAAGTCTGTCCTGTGGCAATTCTAGGAGCTGGCTAGAGACCTGTGGTTAGTAATCCTGCCTGCTGACTAGAACTCCATTAAAAAAAAAAAAAAAAGAAAAAAAAAACTTCTCCAATTGAAAAGGTCAGACGATTTGGTAACACTATGTTGGAAAATGTACCAATACACATGCGCTCTCATCTGGGGCTCTTGGGACCTTAAACGGTTACCTCCTTTGACACCATTAAAAATCCAAATACACATGCCCTTTGACCTAACAATTCCACATCTAAAAATGTATCCAACAGATCTGTGTTCCCACAGGTACAAAATTTCAAGTTCACAAGTTTAGTAATTGTGTTAAAGATTAGCAACAACGCAGGAGCCCCTCGGTGAGGGGCCAGTTAAGCCAATTACAGCATGTCCAGGAAATGAAATACCATAGAAAAAGAATGAGGAAGTTTGCATGTGCCGCTATGAAATGTTCTTCAAGATGTATTAAATGAGCCACAGGTAGATGCTGCCGTTCACGTAAAAATGGGCAAAATGAGACAGGTGTATGCACAACACACCTGTGCTAAGATCAGTTCTGGAAGGATATGCAAGGCAGGGCAGACCTGGCTGACCCTGAGTAAGGAGGCCGAGAAACAAGAGTAAGAAGAATTTTTATGGTGGTGTAAATTTCAGTGAATTGAGAAATGCCATCTCTCCTGCCAAAAACTTAATAAATGTAAGCAACAGATTTGGCACCAGACCAGTAGAGAGAAAATTCTGTATCTCGGTCCTGTTGATGGCACCCAACTTTCCTTGATGGAAAGATGAACTAGATGGGGAGGGACTTCTAACTCTGGGGCATAATGGACCTGCTGCCTTCTTTGGTATCTGCATGTGTCCCTCACCTCGGGCCGCAGACCCCCTCTGCTCTGCCTACATTTGCACAAGCAGGGACCTCATCCAGTCTATGCACCAAAACCTGCCAGTCTGTCTCCAGCCTGCACCTCCCCACTGAGCTTCAGACTCGTGGCGTCAGCTGCTTACCCCACGTCTGTGCTCAGACATGGTCACCTCCAATGCCACAGCATCGGCCCAAGCATGTGACCCTCTACCAGCCTCCTGAGTCATAATCTTAAGGTATTTCCTCCTCTCCCTCCTTTCTCCTCCCATATTTAACCCATCAACAAACCTGGGTCACCCCAACTCCAACCATAGCCCCAATCCACCCACGTGTAACCCCCCGGTTGGCTTCTACTCTGGCCTGAACTGCTGTCAAAGCCTCCTGCCTGGTTTGTCCCCGACAGCTCTGAAAACACAGTCAGCTGGAGTCTGTGAAAACCCAACTCAGAACATACCACTCCTCTGCTCCAAACTCCCAACGATTTCCCATCTCAGGATAAAACCCAAAGTCCTTGTAGTGTCCCCTGAGACCCTCTGTAATCCCTTGTCCTTGCCCTACACTCTGGCTTCATCTCCTACCAGCCTCCCCCTTGTTTGTGCTGTTCCATCTACACCAGCCTCTTTGCTCTTCCTCAAATATGCCAAACACAGGGTCTTTGCACTTGCCATTCCTTCTGCCTGGAAATTTCTTCTTCCAGACAATGATGTGGCTCACCTCACGTCCTTCAGGACTTTACTCAAACAGCACCTCTTGAGTGAGGTCTACCTTGGTCACTCTACCTACATTTACAACCCTCCTCCTTCTATCTCCCCTAACTCTCCCCCTTTTCTCCCACCCTTGCTTTACCATCTCCCTGCTCACCAAGAAACCCTGGGTTTCACTTATTCATCCTGTATATTATCGGTTTCTCCCTCTTGAATATCTGCGCCACTAGGGCAGGAATCCCCAGAACTTACAATTGTGCCTAGCCCATAGTAGATGCTCAGTAAGTATTTGTGACATAAATGAATCATCCATGCGTTTGGCCCAGCAACAGATTGCCCAGCAGTGGTTCTGATAGGCTTAAGTACACCTCTGTGGCTCATGCATCTAGCCTGTAGGGTACCTTCTACACCATCTATCGCCCTGATCATATTTAGTGGCCAAGGTCTGCGTATACCTAATCCCAGAAGCTCGCTCTTTGGTGCTACACTGGGGTTACCACAGAGCATGTGGCAGAAATCCAAATGCCCACAGATGCTTGATGGAACATGGAAATGAGGGATATGGGCCAGGCCTGGGCTGGGCTGGGCTGGGCTCGGGTAAGGGCCAGGCCCAGACAAAGGGGCAGGCTCTGTCCAGCCAGTGCCAGGTAATGATGTGGCTCACCATTGTTGGGTCTTCTGCTCTTTCCGGGGAAACCAGAAATCTGGTTTTTTAAATGGGAGACCTCCTAGAAATTGCTCAGACACTGAGGTTTAATCAAACCCATCCTAAGGGTCACTGGTTGGAGACCTCTGCATGGACCCTGGACCTTGCAGAAAGCTGAAGAGAGGAGGTCCTTGGGATGGGCTTTATGTGTGTTTGTAATGTTCTGGGAAAAACTCTGTTTCCTCTCCACTGTTCCCTAAGGAGGGGGAATTCCAGCAACTGAAGGGTCTGCTCTATTGACTTCAGCTTTATTCTCCTCTTGTATGGCTTTCAGTGGACTTTGCTTAAAGAGGATACTCACAAGTTTATGTGGGCATGCAAGCTGAAGGAGGGGACATCCCACATGAGTGCATCAGAAAGGAACAAAATGAGAAGACAGAGGTGGGAAGGGAGGGGGAGGAAAGGCTGGAGGGGCCGACCAAATGAGCAGGCCAAATGAGGAATTTTATTCACCAGGAACTTGGGGGCATCCTTGGTCTGAATACAAAATCTTTACCCAATGTATTTGTGCCAGTGGATGTCATCTCTAGAGGAAGGAGTCTGAAGGAGGAAAGGAGTCAATGGACATGAGTCTCTGTGGCCAAAATTAGTTTTAAATATCGATCCAAAGTTGGGGGCAAAGACCCAGGGATTCCACTCATAGGTATAGGTGCATATATGCACAAAAGAATTGAAAACAGATGTTCTGGCAAGAGCTTGTACGCAAGTGTTCATAGCAGCAGTCCTCACAAAATCCAAAGGTGGAAACGGCCAACGCCCACGAACGAATGAACAGATAAAACAAACATGGCACATCACTCAGCCATAGAAAGGGACGCGGTGCTGACTGACACCTGCTAGGACATGGATGAGCCTGGAAGACACGATGCCAAGTGAAAGAAGCCAGCCACAGACAGACCACGTGTTACGGGATGGCATTTCTCTAAAATCACCAGGACAGGCAAATCTGTAGAAACCAATTAGCAGTTGCTTAGGACTGCGCAGGGGCTGGGGGTGGGGTGACTGCCGGGCTGATAGCTAAAGGGGACGAGGTTCATTTTGGGGATGATGAGGATGTCCTAGAACTGGCAATGTTGCACAACTTTGAACAGACCAAGATCCGTTGGATTGTACGCTTTGAATGGGAGGATGGTAGGGTTATGTGAATTACATCTTACCAAAGTGATTCAAAAATGAAAAAGCTTGTGCCACACCCTTGGAAGATTCAGGATCCTCCAGGTACCAAGACTCACCCACCAAAAACCTAGAGCCAGACGCACGCTCAGGCAGGAGGAGAAGATGGACGACGGGCCTGGACTGGGCAGGCCCGGGACTAGAAGCACCTCAAAGTAGCCACCAACAGCTCAAGAATCAGGACCTCTGAGGAGAACACCAGCCTCTTTGAGGCACCTAAATAAGAAAGGAATGAGGAAAGGGACATTACCAGCACCCTTTCCTGCTGGGACAACACCCTCTGCCTTCTACAGTGACCACAGTGGCTCTGTCCTCCGAGAACAAGTTTATTTCATAAACTCAAGCCAGCACACAAGACAAAGTGTGCACACTTAGAATTAAGGCCACCCCCCCCTTTTTTTTTTTAAGAGTTTTATTTATTTATTTGGCAGAGAGAGACAGAGAGATCACAAGTAGGCAGAGAGAGAGGGGAAGCAGGCTCCCCGCCAAGCTGAGAGCCCAATGTGGGCCTTGATCCCAGGACCCTGAAATCATGACCTGAGCCAAAGGCAGAAGCTTAACCACTGAGCCACCCAGGCACCCCACCAAGCACTGACACTTTGTAACAAAGGGCCCAGAAAGCTTGCTGGAGTCCCTGGCTTGGCTCCAAACCGCATACGTACGGAGGAGGGCAGAGATGGGACCTGTCCCCGGGCTCCGGCTGCAACTGGGCTCCTCGTAAAGAAATCCCAGCTCCTTGGTGGCACGTGGAGAACGATGGCGGTCCCAGGGCTGCTGGGGGCAGCTGCCTCTTTCTCCCAGCCCTGGCTTGCTCTCGGGTCCCCTCCTGGTAAAGGCCCTTCCCTTTGGCCCCCTGGGCCAGAGCCCTCACTGTCACGGCCTACAGCTCAGCATCTTCATTTGTCATCAGCAGGACAGGCATGAGACTGACCCCAGATGGTGTCTTCACGGCTGTTTAATGAGCAGATTCACGTAAAGCACATTTGTTCCCCTTATACTGGCTGTGAGCATGGGTTGTGGGGGATGTGGTCCCCGGGTCTGTCGCTGCCCACATGACCAGGCTTGAGCTGAGCCAGCAAGATAAAGCCTCGGAGCTGGAGAGATAAAACTAACGAATGTTTGTGCTCATACACACGCGCGCGCACACACACACAAGCCATCCTTTGTGGGAACACCAAAGCGAAGGCACGGCCAACTTTCAAATTAACAGCAGTTCCTCCCCAGCCTCACGCTGGGCACGCAGGCCCCACCTGCTTCTCCCCAAGCTTAGGCAGACCTTCCAGGGCAGGCCACGACGGGGCTGTGCGCCCACCTGGGGGTCGGGCCACCGTCCAGGTGATCCTCAAGGACTAAGGCCGCACCCGCAGCCCTTCCCACAGAGATAATCACCGGGAGCCCTTTTGATATGCAGCGAAATCGGGGCTCCTGGCTGCACTTCCCTGTCAGGCCGGCCCTTTGAACGGGCTCACTCCATAATTTAGAGTTTGAATCTCGTTTTAAATGGCAGTTAAAAATTGTATGTGGCAGTTCACAATGAAATTTAGCTTGACAGCTTGGACATAAAACTAAAAATAAATGACTTCACATCCAAATAATAAGTAATAACAATGTTAGCCTGCATAAGAATAGCGGGGTTGGATTCAAATACAATATTAATTTTAGGAATATGAGTGACTGGGGACAGACAGAGGCAAAGAAACAAATCCTTCATATAGCGACGGTCTCCTCTTATCCCCCAGGCAACTAGCTGCCTGGAACCTCGGCGGCACGGCAATTACGCAGTGTAATGGAGCTAGCGCAAATAAGCAGAAAGATTTTATTAAACCAAATGAGCAAATCATCTGCGTATTATTGCGATTTGATTGACACTGACAAGTGTCGAGCAGACGCGGATGTGAATATGATAAAGAAGCTTGCAGAAAAGCTCTTGATAATGTTACTCTTGATAAAGTTGCCCGGCCACCCTCTCTAAGTAAATAAAGGGGAGAGGAAGAGGACGCATATTAATTCTCCTCGTTGGCAGCCTCCTGGAGGGGCGGGAGGTGGGGGGGGCGCAGAAAAAAAAAGTTGCAATGGGTTCAGCGTATGGCATTTTATATGAATACCAAAATTGCATCGGTGATTCGCACAGACTTTACGATAATATATTAATATTAAAACTAAAGGTCATTCCACAGAATGGTTAAGCTGCCTGAGCTTCAACCTTTATACCAATAACAGACTCTGGAAAGTAAGTAAGAAATATTTGAATACTCAAAAAAATGTATATTTTTTTCTTTTCTTTTCTTTTTTTTTATTTGGGAGGCTTGGCGGCTAACGTTAGCTCAGGTGGCCCCTCACCCACCTGCCTTCTCCGGGGACAATTACAGGGCTACCTGGAGGATGGCTGCATCTGAGACAGCTGGTGCTGCCGGGGAGGAGAGGTGATTAATTGCCACAGGCCTCGGGCCCTCCACGCTGCTGCATTGCACTAATGACTCCCTTATGAACGGGCGGCGCCGCGCCCCGACGCCGCTCCACCGAGTCAGCACAAAACTTTCCGCGGCTGCTCGGGGCGCTCCGAGCAAGCGCACCCGCGCCAGGCGGTCCCTGTCTAGGACGATTTAAGGGGAGACCCGCCTGGAGGCAGGGGACCGGCCGCGATGACCTCTGGAGCTCCCTCCAGGGAGTGGTTTGCTCTGATTCTGTCAGTCGGGCTGGATGGAACCAAAGAGTCCTGGCTGGCTGGTGGGTGGGTGGGCGCGCGGGTAGGCTCTGAAGTTCTTCTAGAAGAGAAGCTTGGAGGAGCAAACCGGGCATTGAGAGACCTGCGGAATGGAGGGGCCGTCCAAGTTGACCCGGCGTCCAGAGAAGGGGGTTTTTCTCAGTGTTCTGGGCAGGTCCGCAAGTCTGGTCTCCTAACTCAAGGTGGACAGAGAGCCGGATGGGCTGGAGGAAGCCGGGTCACGCTCGCAAGCTTCCTAACTGCATCGGGGACCTCGCTCTTTGCATGAAATTAACCATGCGGGGAGGATTTACACCGCGGAAATTGGCAAACACTTTACATCAGGGCTCCTTCTCCACCAACCAGTTTTTAGACATTTTAGCAGCATTTCACCAGCAGACTCCCAGCAAGGTATGGGTAGGGGAGAGTCTACTTTCCACAAGCATCTGGGTTGTTGCTGTGTTTACCAGCATGACCTTATGTGGACACCGACCACAGTTAATCTGGTAAATATCCAGTCTTCACAATGGGCATTTGGTGCAAAGCAACAGGAAGGGGGGGAAAAGGCTAAATTAAGTCCCACCTAATACAATAATTCTAACAACTTCTCTAGGCCATTTTCTTTTTTTGGGAAAAGAATTGGGGCTCAGATTTCTTAGACTCCCACCTCTCCTGCCAGCTCTGTTCTGAGGCAGCACCCAAGTGAACGGGATGGGTGATGGCAGGTGTCTTTAGGGCTGGCCTCTTTGTCTGATGGTGTCCCTTGACCCCTGGCGACTACTGCCCTTGGTGACATTCTGGTGTTGGAATTAGCCATCTGGACCCCTCTGGTCTGGTCAGCCTCATCTTTGGCAGGTAGATGCCCCTCCCACCCACAACCTTCTGGCTTAGGCAGGCCAGTCATCTTCTGTCATGGAGTCTCCTTGTCCTTCCTGGATGGGGGAGGCTCCTGGTTGCATCTACACCATGACGGAAGTGAATGGAAGGCCACTGTGGAAAACCGGGCTCCTTTGCTGGACCACATACCACCCACTTCACTGTGCTGTGGCCTAATCCAGGTCCATGCAGAGATGGGGGATCTGTTTTCAAGGTCCTCGGGGGAGCTGGTGGAGAAATACCTCCCCCATGCCTTTTGGCTTCATCTTTCCCTCTTCAGGCCAGAATATAGAGCAGGGAATTAGAAACACACAGACTGCTTCATCTATCTGACCTTCCCACGTTCCTCCTCCACAATCTGCCAAGGCCGGTTCAATTTATCCACCTTAGTGTTTTTCAAACTGTGACCTACCACCAGTGGTTGGGGATGAAATAATGTCAGTGCTTCCTGACCAACATTAATTAAAAAGACAAAGACAATTTTTTTTGGGGGGGGGGGACAAAGAATTTTTTTTTTAAAGATTTTATTTATTTATCGGGGGGTGGGGAGAGAGCGAGCACAGGCAGACAGAACGGCAAGCAGAGGCAGAGGGAGAAGCAGGCTCCCTGCTGAGCAAGGAGCCCGATGTGGGACTCGATCCCAGGACGCTGGGATCATTACCTGAGCCAAAGGCAGCTGCCTAACCAACTGAGCCACCCAGGCGTCCCTAGGGACAAAGACAATTTTAAAAGTGAGAAAATACCACATCAAAAAAGGCTAAGAACTGTTCTGTGAAATGTGTTTTGATTGTGTGTGTGTATGTGTTCTGGTTAAAAATGTGAAATAAATTTTACTGTGCATCATGGAAAACACGTTTGAAAGTCATGTTCCTGCATCCTCTTCTCTTGTCCCAGAGCAACAGGTTACACAGGTCAAGGGTGTCAGGGGTACGACCTCCGTCCTGGGAGGCCCCCCAGACATGGCTGCTTCCAAGCTCGGCTCTTGATCTGCTAACCAAGGGGATAAGCCAGAAAATCTCCGCAGCACAAGTCTGGCTTGCCATGCAAAACCAATGGAGTGTCAGGACTCTTCTTCTCTTGCACCTTTTCTGTAAACCATTGTGACCTCTCCTTCTGCTCCAAGTAAGACTGAAGACTCCCGCCATCTTCTCCAGAGCATTCCATTCGGAAAGGCCAAAGAGAAAAGGTGATTCTTATTGCTAAAGCTGCTTCTCCTGTGGCACGCTGATTGTCTAAGAGGGTGACTTGCCAAGCCTCTCTCGTCACCCTCACTGAACCTTCTACTCACTTAGGCAGCCGCCCACAGGCAGCCACGGGGCCTGAGCCACACACGGTCTCAAGAGTTACACAGAACTAAACCGATGTGCCTCAGAGAAGCCTCCGTCATGCACCCCAGTTGCTGATGCCTCCATGAGCCCTGCTTGGCTTCCATGAGCAAGTCTACATGAGATCATGAAAGAGCCAAGTGACTTGGCGTCCCTTCCACCGGGACGAGGTTGGCACAGTCCTTGTGAGGACTCGACTGTAAGCTTTAGGAGGGCGGAGAACACATCTGCTCTAGTCATAGCGTGCGTCAGTCCTAGCAGAGTCTCTGGGACATGGGGTAGGCCCTCGCTAAGACTGTGTGGGATTAGTATGGACTTAGTGGGAGATGGGCCAATTGAAGGGCCTTCATATTTCTTTAAATTCAAGGGCCTTCCATATTTTAGAATATTTTTGTAACGGGTGGCTCAGTTGGTTATGCATCCAGCTCTGGATTTCGACTCAGGTCAGGACCTCAGGGTCATGGAATTGTCCCCATGTTGTCAAGCTGTGCTGGGTATGGAGTCTGCTTAAGATGCTCTCTCTCCCCTTCCCACCTTATCTCCCCTTCTTTTCCCTCACTCTGTATATATACTGATCTATATATATTCATTTATATAAATTATGTTCATTCATATAAATTTTATGTTCATATAAATTATGTTCATTTATATAAATCCTCTATATATGTGTATTTATATACATATATATATGTATATATATGTATATATACATATATATGTATATGTATATATACATATATATACATATATATATTTATATAAATCCTCTATATATGTGTGTGTATTAATACATATATATATATGTATATATATATATGTATACATATACATATACATATGTATATGTATACATATATATATATGTATTTATATACATATATATATGTATAAATACACACACATATATAAATACACATATATAAATACACACACACTTAATGGGTTTCAGGGTACACTGTTAAATGAGGTACTCCAAACACATCACATCACTGTATTATAATAAGTTAAAAACACCTCTTGTTTGTTCTTCCTATGGATTTGCTAATAGGCAGACACCTGGGATGAATGAATCTTGGAATAAAACAGTTTTGATTGCTGTTCTGGAAGAGTCCATTGTAAAAGTCCATCATTTAAAATAAGGGTATGGTTTACATGGTGCTACCTCAGAGAATTGTATGCTGTGTCTTTACACACATACCTTTCTTGCTAGTAAATGTGAGATACACACCCATTAATGTATTTTATGCCCTTCTGTTCCAGAATACACACAACAATAATATGATTCCCTATTTAATTTTGAATACTGGTCGGAAGGAAAAATAAGGCTATATATATTTTGGAATAATAGGACTTTAAATTCTAAGAAATTTCAAGGGATAAAGATCAGTCAGATAGATCTTAAATGTTAATTTAAGAACACAGGGAAATGGCAGTTAACAGAATTGGAAACCACAATTGCAGGCTATTCAATGTCTATAAGATGTATGTATACTAATCCCTGCTTTCTTTATAGCCCACTGTAACCCAAACTATTTCCAATGAAGAAAATGTTCTCAAGTTACCATTTTGAACCCTGCTTTTCCATCGCCTGCACGGAGAGCAAACTTCATAACTGGGCACTCAAGGCTTAGGGAGGCCAAACCTATACTATGTTTCTAATTTTATTATTCATTTATCCCATCATTCCATCAGAAAATAACTATTAAACAACAGAATATGGGCTCAGACCTTGGAAAGACCGCCAAGGCCTCTCTCAAGGCCTCCTACTGGAATGTAGGTTCCAGTAGGAGATGAAGAAGTAAACACGCAAAGGGTTACAGGTTTGCTGTCTGGGCTGTGAAGACGCAGAGGTGGTGTTGGAGGACACCTGCTGGGGACAGAGGGTGAGGCTATCGAGAGAGGTCAAGGAAGGCCCTTTGAGGCAGCAGGGAGAGCCTGCCCTGGGAAGCGCCAGATCAAAGCCAGCTTGTCGGGGAAGCCCCTGGGCCACGGACAGATAGGACCGGAGTCCTGGGAGCCCTAAGAGGGAGAAGTGCCCAATGAGCCAAACCACACCAGGCCTTGAGGATCCCGGGGAGAAACCCATTTTATGCTAAGAGCCATTTGAAAACCAGACCATACTACCTGGTAGCTTTATTCATAACTGTCAACAAAATAGGGAAAAATTCAAATCCTCCACGGCTAAGGGATACATGAACTATGGCACAACCATTTAATGCTGTGCTGCTCAGCAATGAAAAGGAACCAACAGGTGGGGACATTGCTGATGCATTATCCCACAGTGGGAGCCAGACCTCATATCTGTTATCCGGTCTGGGTCACAAATTATGCCCACACCCAGCCAGGGCGAGGACATATAGGCTAATGCTGTGTTTGCACGGAACACTGGAGATATTGAAGAGGCAGAACAGCTAATTGGAGAAGTTATGACCATGTTGTTGTTTTACTTGTAGAAAGCAAGAGAACATTCTATCATTCTCCGCAAAGGAGCCTCATTCCATGGCGTTTGGCAAAGGGGTGGAGACAGAACCATAAAACTCGCAGTCCTCATTAGTCACGTTAGTGGAAGCAAAATGTACTATGTTATCTGGTCGGCTGGGAACAGAGAATGCCCTGTGACATGACCTAGCCATGATATGCATGAGCTGGCACATGCCTGATAGGATCTGTGGCAGTGGGTCCATGGCCACAGAGTCCCATGCTGACTCCCCACGGACACCTCTGTGACCCTAGACCCTCCAAGCTTCGCAACCTCAGTGTCCCTCACCTACAGAAGTTGGGCCTGGGACCCGATCTCTCAGGCCTCTTCCATCTACAAGTTATTAGCCATTGTCGTGTGATTTAAGGACATGCTGCTGCTCACTCCCAGGCAGAGCCGGGGCCTCCCTCAACACTTTGAGCACATCCATGCCTACCTCCCAGGGCCACTTGTGTACCACCTTCCTGATTTCTGCCCCATCTGCCAGCCACCTGCTTGACTGTTGAATCCCTTCTTTCAAACGAAAGCCCTTTTTATAAACTTAAACTCAAGTATGTTTATTTTAAAAGTAAACTTTATGTCACCATGGTGGACCTAAAGAAAATGTATGGAATTTTCCATCAAGGGCAGGGGGATATCCGTGAGACTTGTCCATTTGAAGCCAACTATAAAATAAATACAGCGAACGCAATGTTTCCAATTTTGGGTTCAATACCATTAGGGTTGGAGACTTCGATCTACTTTTTTTTTTTTTTTTTAAAGAGAGACATTACAGATCTACGAGCACCCAACTGAGCCATTCTCCTTGTTTTATCTGAAGTCTTCAAAGATCACTGAAAATGGAACAACTTTGTCCTTTGCTGATCCAGGGCTTTGCCCCCCACCCCCGATTTTATTTATTTGTTTGACAGACAAAAATCACAAGTAGGCAGAGAGAGAGAGAGAGGAGGAAGCAGGCCCCCTGCTGAGCAGAGATCCTGATTCAGGGCTCGATCCCAGGACTCTGAGATCATGACATGAGCCAAAGGCAGAGGCTTAACCCACTGAGCCACCCAGGTGCCCCGGCGTCCAACTCTTGATTTCAGCTCAGACCAGGATCTCACAGCCATGAATGAGATCGAGTCCCACATTGTGGTTGGCACTCAGTGGAGAGTCTGGTTGTCCTTCTCCCTCTCCCTTTATCCCTCCTCCTACCCATGCACACTCTCAATCTCTAAAATAAATTAAAAAAATTTTTTTTAAATCTGCAAAACAGTAGTTACACGGAACATGTGAAAGCAGTGAAAATTTTTTTTTTTTTTTTTATTTAAAGACATGGGATTTGGGGTGTCCACTTTTTTTTTTTTTTTTAAAGAAAAATTAGAGCTGAGGCTCCCTTGTAAGGGGACAAAACTGAGTAAAGAGAGGCCTTCAAAGGCTGGAGGTCCACAAACTCAGACAGCCATGTTCATTGTAGCCGAAAAGTGGAAACACGAATGACCACCGACTCACGACTAGCTAGATAAAAAGGTGGCCTTGTCAAACCGGAGAGAACGCTTCAGCCACACAGAGGAATAAAGCACAGAGGCAGAAAACACTGTGCTGAGTGAAAAAAACCAGACACAAAAGGCAGCATATTCTGATTCTATTCATATGGGACATCCGCAACAGCAACAGCAGATTCGAGGAGACAGAAAGCAGATTAGCGGTAGCCAGGGGCTGGGAGGAGGATTGGATGGGGGAGGGGATGTCTAAAGAGCATGGGCTTTTCTTTGGAGGTGATGAGAAGGTTCTAGAATAGATGTGGTATAGGAGTGATATCGCAATAAACCTGTGTCTCTCTCTCTCACACACACATACACACACACACACACACACACAGCATGGAGGCATGAAGTTTTGTAAGCCAGCTGGGAGGGCGATGGGGGATGACCGCTAACTAAGTTTTCTTGGAGCAGTGGCTGCCCATGAGAATCACCTGTGGGGCTCCAGAAACCTCTATTGTCAGCCACCCCCTGGACCGTTCGGGGCAGAAGCTCTGGGGGTATGACTGGCCTTCAAGGTTTAAACATCTCCCCAGGTGATTCTCAGAGGCAGTCAAGTCTGAGGAGGTGGTTCAGAAAATTCAGAAATAAAGAGGTAGACTTGGCCCACATGGAGGCCTTTGCTCATCACCAGATTCACCAGATTGGCCCCCTTTTGCCCGGATAACTTTGTATCCCGCGAAACCCACCCCTCTTCTCCATTTTGTGTCCTTCACAGATAAGCCGGCCGCACGAGAAGCCACAAGCTCAACATCCTGAGGAAAACACAGATCAAAACCACAAGGAGATACCACTTCACACCCAGGCCACCCCCATCAGCCTGGGTAGGACCCAAAAAGGAAAAATAAGTGTTGGTGAAGATATGGAACAGTTGATGTCCTTGTACGTCCTCTGTTGGTAGAAATGTAAAATGGTACAGCTGGTCTGGAAAACAGCATGGCAGCTCCTCAGAGAAATCTAGAACTATTCTAGGACCCACAGGTCCACTGCCAAGTACATATCCAACAGAACTGAAAACAGGGCTTCAAGCCAGTACATCTGTAGGTGTTCATCGCAGCTCCCGTCCCTGGGGCCAAGAGGTAGCAACAACCCAGTGTCTAGCAGCGATGAATGTATAGACAAGGATGCAGTGTCCCCACACAGCGGAATGTCATTCAGCCTTAAAAAGCAGCAACATTCGGACCCCAGCTAAGACAAGGATGAATCCTGAGGCCATTATGCCAAGTGAAATGGCAGACACGGAAGGAGAAATACTGTAGGATTCCACGTCTAGGAGATCCCGAGAAGCAACTTCCTGGAGACAGAGTGGACGAGGTTACCAAGGGCTGGGGAAGGAGCGAGGGGAGAGTGATTTCTGAGGGAGAAATTTCTGTGTGGGACGATGAAAACGTCCCGCCGGTGGGGGGTGGGATGGTCACACAGGATCGCCGCTGAATTGTACGCGTCAAGATGGCAGAAGTGAGCAGTTTGATGTTGTAGATGTTTTACCACATTTTTTAAAAAATTAAGAACTGAACAACAAAAGCAAGCCACAGTGGCAGGCACGGAGAGAACTTTCCAGACTTCACAGGGAACAGACTCCTCAGAAGCCGCGGAGGGGAAGATCCCACAATGATGGGATCTCACTCTCGCCATCTGCACCTCGGGTCCCTTGTAAACAAAAGGAGGGGAGCTGGGTCCGCCCGTCTCCGGGTGGGATGCCGACCAAACGAACACGGAAAACATAACGCACAGCCACTGGTATACAGCAAGCGCTCGACAGGCGGGGACACCATCCTTACCCACACCCACAGGTGCATCTTCTCTGACCCATCTCCACTCAAAAGGCAAGATGCGTTTTGGGGGTCACGAAAATGTTCTAGAATCAGTGGTGGTGGTGGCACAACCTTGTGCTTATAGGACCACTAAATTCACACTGGAAAATATATGGAAATTATATAGAGATGCTCAAAAGGGCAGTTTGTAGAGGCTTGTGACTGCCCACACGCAGACACGCAGCCGTGTGGGCCCGGGTGGGGGGGGGTACGCACACCTGCCGAGTGGCAAAGCCATGACCGCCGGCGCAGAGAAAGGTCTGAGAGCCGCCATCTTGTAAGAGCCCCCATGCCATGAAATCAGTGACCAGAGGGGGCTGGGCCCCTGGGTACTTCAATCACCTGCTTTTTTAGGTTAATGAGGGGCCCCAGCGTGGGTCCATGAGCGGTCCTATCATCTCAGGACCCCTGTAAACAACCTGCTTGGAGTCCAAGTCCACCACAGACGACGTCATGCCTCTTTAGCTCCCAGGGTTGGTGGCAGCGGGTGGGGAGCTGCCAGTCCCTGCCACAGTTGGGCTGGGTGTGTGGTCATGGGAGTGGGGAGCCTCCCCCCAAAGAGGCGATAAGAACGCTTAGTACCAACGAGGCAGTGACACTTTCTCCCCTAGCAGACCCCATGCAGGGCAGGAGTCCTCCTAAGGACAAAGCCAGAGATGGGGACCCACTATCTCCTGCCTGGAGCAGCCAGCACCAAAGCCTTGGGGCCAGCACCCTCTGGCTCTTTAGTGCCATACTGGGTGGGAAGGGAGAAATCTGTACCTACGAGAGGCACAACCCAGGCAAGTGCCCTGGGGAACTGGGCTTGGGCCGAAACAGACTCAGGTTCATGGACACCCCCCGAATCTACAGTCCCCCTACCCCTTTCCAGGGTCACACTTACCGCCTGCAACGTTCATACTGCCTTTCCCTGAAGCTCTCTCCTGCAGGGCCAGAGGGCGGGAGGAAGACTGTTGGCCACTCACCACCCCGACCAGCCTCGATTCCTTCCCGGCTGACCCGGGAGCTAACGACGCCGGCCTTTAAACTGTCGGCAAGAGGAAGCAGGATAATGCAAATCACTAGGAGAGAGGCCAAAAGCGCCAAGCAGATGCTCAGAGTGGCACCTGCTTCCATGGTAACAATCATGGCCAACACCTGCCTCGGCAGCGCTCTCCCGGGTCGGCGCCGGCTTGGTCAGTCCCCGCACTTAGCCACTGCTCCGTGAGGCACCAGCAAGGAGTTCTCACCTGGGGACCAGCCTGGGACCCATCTGGAGGGAGGGCGCGGAATCAAGGCTTTGTGGAGCGGGTGGCGAGAGAGGAGCTGGCAGCAAAGGGCAGGTTCTAAGATCCCTTGGAGGAAACTCGAGGACACTAGTATGCTAGCATCAGCTGAAACCATTTCCTCCTGGGGCCGTGAGCCAGTTCTGGCCCTTGATGACCACGTGACAAGGCGGACTCCTAGGAGTACCCACCCCGAATCCATCACCGGTTGATGGTGGGGGCAAAGCGCAGGTGCGGGGTCTCAGGAAAGAAGGAGGGAGAGAGAACCACCAAAGTTTCAGGCCGGAGGATGATGGTCTCTGAGGCCTGCATACAGCAATCCAGGGGGAAATCATCCGAAATAATGAAAAGTTCAGTGTTGGGATTATTTAGGAGAAACCTCTAATATGTTTTAAGTACCCAAATAAAATGTTTGACCTTAAAAAGCTGAGCTATGATACGTCACCGGACCCTTACAGATGACTTACCAGGTCTCATTTACTTCTGGAAACAAGGAGAAAGGGCGAGAATGAGCTACATCTGAGGGGGCTGGCGGCTCATGGTATTTAAGTGAACGGTTGAAGGTCAGTCAGCCAGAATGATAGCCCTGGGCCTCTGGTGCCAGCCCGGTGAAATTTCCACACAAATTCGCAAGTCTTTTGTGGGCTAGCTGGTGGGAAAACTGTCAGAAAAAAATGACAGGGAGCGTTTCCGTTTGGGACTTACCTTCAGCTCGCTGTGTGATGCCGGCCAGCTGACTTTTCTCTGGGCCTATTTCCTCATCTGTAAAATGGGGCGAGGGAAGAGAGAAGAGGGTCCTGGGAACCCTCTTTTGCTCTGGGAATCCAGCAATGATTTGCGAACAGTTTTCCTGATTTCAAAAACAGCCTCTCCGGGCGCCTGGGTGGCTCAGTGGGTTAAGCCGCTGCCTTCGGCTCAGGTCATGATCTCGGGGTCCTGGGATCGAGTCCCGCATCGGGCTCTCTGCTCAGTGGGGAGCCTGCTTCCCTCTCTCTCTGCCTGCCTCTCCATCTACTTGTGATTTCTCTCTATCAAATAAATACATAAAATCTTTAAAAAAAAAAAAAACAAAAACAGCCTCTCCTTCCCACCTACACACTGGAAACAGAGACTCACGCATTTCCCAAGCTAAAGCAGCCCTCTTTCCTTCCCAATAGAACTTTGATTTTGCTCTGAAGTTAGCTTCCTGTTTCTCGGAGTCAGGACCCCAAAGTACGAGTCTTCTAATGCCAGTGTCTTGGCTATTGACGGTGTTCGTGAATTGTGTTTATAGGAATCAAAGTATGCTTTTGGCTTTAAGGTTTGAATATCTGTTCTGTTTTGTTTTGAAGAAAAATGACGGATATCAGCCCTTAGAAAAATCAGCTCACTTCGAGACCTCCATGGCATTATTGCCTTCTTTAATATTGCTGACAGTCTCTCGCAAATGTATCACAAGCTGGCATTTATTAGTGCGAGGCACAAGTAAGGGGCATGTTATTTGATTTGAATAACAGCTCGGAGCTACAGTTTGAGTCCAGAAATATATTAGTCAGAAACAATCTCATTTAATAACACAGAAACTAATAAAAGAAAAGTATTCCAACTGATTCAGAATTGAATTTATGAATATTGCTTTAGCAGGATTAATGATCAAAACCCCAACCTGTTTGTCACGTTATAACTGACTTTTCCATTTAAATGCAAAACCAGGAGTCAATGAGTCCAAAGGATTGTATATTGCTTTGAAGAAAACCAGTTCATTTTACATGTAAGCTTCCAAATTGGCAATAAACTTTAATTACAGGGTCAGATAATCAAATTATAATCAAATAGCCTCACATAAAAATCTATGTTTGAAATTAATGAGATACAAGGCTGCCACTTGGTATCAGTGCACCTCTGTAACTTACTAACAGACATTTCATTTTCATTCAAAAGTCACCTTAAGGACTTTCTCCTCAATTTCCACTGTGTCGCTTAATTTGATTTGGAAAACATTTTATTCTTAGACCATACAGCTCTTCGGATTTTCATATCCATCTCTGCATTTTACCCTCCTCTCAGTGCGGAGGAGGTCTGTTTTATAATTGACAGTGGGATTTCCAAATTGGCACCCTTGTAAACCTTTCCAACCGTGAGGTGGGTACATATCGATCCGGGTCTGGGAAGAACTTTCAGCTTGGTGCCCGGTGTCATCTGACAGAGGCATGCTGTCCACACCACCGGGCTGAATGGCCTGGGATGCTTTGCCAGAGGAAAAAAATGTGGATGGTTCACAATTACTTGAATGATTTTGAAGTTGACAATTACATTGGCAAGTGAATGGCATCAATGCTTAGACAAGATGTTCCCCGGCTTATGATGGATAGACTTATGATTTTTTGGACTCTTAGATTTTGCAAAAGTGGTATGCATTCAGCAGAAACTGTACTTGGAATTTTGAATTTGGGTCTTTCCCCCAGGCTAGCGATATGTGGTTAGGATCCTCTCTTGCAAGGCTGGGCAGCCCCACCATCATGAGGGTCAATAACCGACCAATACACCTGCATCCATTCTGATTGTCACTTGCAGGGCGACCTTCAGTAACTCACATGAGATTTCCAACCCGTTATTATAAAATGGGCTCCGTGGGAGATGATTTTGGCCAACTGTAGGCTAGGGTAGGTATTCTGAGCGTTTCCAAGGTAGGCTAGGCTGAGCGACGACGTTGTGTAGGTGAGGTGTATTACAGACATCTTCATCTTAGAATGTTTTTTTGTTTTGTTTTGTTTTTATGATTTTATGTATTTGACACAGAGAGAGACAGCAAGAGAGGGAACATAAGCAGGGGGAGTGGGAGAAGGAGAAGCAGGCTTCCCGCTGTGCAGGGAGCCCGATTTGGGGCTTGATCCCAAGACCCTGGGATCATGACCTGTGCTGAATGAAGGCAGATGCTTAACTGACTGAGCCACCCAGGGCCCCTTTGGGATGGGTTTATCAGCACATCACTCCATGGTAAGTTGGAAAGTTCTGTACTGCTCCAAGGTCTCATTGGATACCAACAAGCGGAACACTCAGTTGTGTAACACAGAGTTAAAACCTTCCCGTTTTATCTTTAAAAGCTCTTTCTTTGCCTGGCTCAATGGCGGGAGATTTTGTCTGTTTGTTTTGTTAGAATGAAGAAGAGCCAGAGGCTGGGGAGACGTTTAGAGATTGGAATGTAAAATGGACCCTCTTCTGGGGCTGGGAAAATCGTGGCCCAGAAAAAGTATGGGGAGTTGCTCAGTTGCATTCAGGACCTTGGACCTATTGAAATGTCAACCTCAAAATACTTGCATTGTTGCTTGAAGCGAAAGGCCATCCGGTTTGGAGATGGACAGGCAGAAGGTAGGCGACCATGTAAGTTATTTCTGTCGGTGTAATTAGATCTTGGCCGTTTCGTCTGGCATGCTCAAGGGTCCCACTCTGAGCTGTGTGGCATATCCATTACTTCTGCCTCCGGTCTATCAGTAATAAGGAGATCCTTGCTGCCTCGAGCTTTCCTGGTGGGAGCCCAAACAGATGAATTGAAGCCTGGGGGCAGTTCCATCCAACAGGGGCATGCCCTCAGTGTGAGGGTGGAGGGAGGGTGCCTGGCCGGTGGTCCCCTGGGGTACTCCTGGGGTACCATGAGATGCTGGCCCACACTCCGGGGTAGCTAGGACAACACCATCTCCGCATGACCCAGAGCCTGAGCCTCACCCACACTCTCAGCATGACGCATGTGCAGCAAAGGGAAACTGCCAGGATGCCAAGGTGATGAGAATATTCCATAAAAACAGAGAGGCCCCGGGCATCCGCCCACGCGGCCCTGCTCTGTGCAGCCGCGCGGGCCAGGCACCTGGGGTGGAACCATGAATCTCGTTCTCCTAAGAGAAGTGTGAATCAGACAGAAAAGAGCAAGGTCTACTTTCTCCTGCTCCTAACTCCCCTTGCCATCTCCCCTTTGGGGGGGGGGGTCTTCTTGCTCCCTAAGGACTAAACACCTATTCTGCTACACGGATGGCAGGGCTCCAGCCCATCCCCACCCCCCACCCCAAAGCCACCCACCAAACCTTGGTTGGGCGACCCTTGTCACTGTATCCCCTTTCACGCAGAGGTAACATCAGGCCCTAACATTCTGGGGTTCTCTGCTACTTTCTTTTCCTTTTTTTGTGACTAAGGGGAGAGAGTCCATTAGGTATCCCCTAAGATCAAAGACACATAATTTAGTTTCTCCTTTTCAGCTGAAGCTGGTTATTTCCACCTCTTCTCTTTCCAAAACTAACCCCAAATGACTTTAGCTGCGCAGTCCCTGGGTAAGTTCTGCTTCTCACTATCCTTCGAGTTGTTTCCTCCCCGTATGAACCCAACAACTAGGGGGAAGCATATGGAAGAACGTCTCAGATCCACAGAAAATGATCTGCGCGTCTTCCCTAAGCCACGTATTGATTCCGTAGATCACACCTCACACTTGAGAGGCGCCAGGATTTTTTTTTTTTTTTCAAAGACCTAATGAATGTAATTGCCTCCAGAGGAGCCCAGCTCAACCTTGCAAACCATGCAGGGCGAGGTGAAGCACCTGTGAACACGAATGGTGGGTAGGATGTGGAAGAAGGAGAAATGAACGAGCAGCGACTTTAATCCTGGCCAGCGGTGAGTTATGGGTGATGAGCTAGCATGACTCTCTGTCCCTTCATCTGCCCAGCTTGTGGTAATGCTCTGTTGGCTAAATCCTTAGCAGTTCCAAGCATGTCTGGCCGCCAGTCTTCCAGAGGCATTCCAGTCTGAATCACCTACGAGGTAGAGAATGTACCAAAAAAAAAAAAAAACCCGCATTCTGAACAGCTCTCGCTCCCTCCCTCTGGGTCCTTGAGGCTCAGCCAAGGTCCCCTTCACACCGCCATCGCCATCACGCTTACCGCCTTCTGAAGTGGCCAACACTTGGCGCTCCTCCTCCTAGATGCTGGTGGTGATATGGCGCAAGTTCTAGGAGATCAACCCTGGACGGCGATTTGATGTATTGCGTCGGAGGCCTCCATGGGAAGTGCCCTTTGGCCAAGCACTCCCCCAGCCAGCGGTTCGATTGAAGGGATATCGTCTGTATGGAGCTTTCAGTTGTGAGATATGGGGACTCTGGCCTGGGCTAAATGATGGTACATTTATATAAAAGGATTCTCTGAAGCCATTCAAAATTATGCAGAAGAATATGCAGTGACGTGAAGAATGTTCAGGTCCTGTGGGTCGGAGAGACTGGAGAACCACTGGCAGAAAGACAAAGTTCGTTCTGGGCCATGTTGAGCTTGGTCAACCACCAACTGGTCATCCTTGGCGGATGGTTAACGCCTTAGATTTACTATTCCTTTTGTCTTGTTTTCCAAGTTTTCCGCACAAACGGTAATTGTTGTGGTCCCCCCCCCTTTTTTTTTAACAGGAAAAAGCTAATTACACTTCTGAGGAAAAAAATGGAAAAGGACAAAAATCTCACCGTATGGAACCAACGCCCAGCTTCCATTCTGTCATGTGCAAATCAAAGGATTGAGCTCGCGAGGTTTCGGAGGCCTCTTAAGCTCCATCTCCGCTGTTGTCCCTGGACTTTCTCCTTGCCTTTTTCTCTGACCCATGTGGGGGTTCCAGACAACCAGAGGAAGTAGCAGACGTTCTCTGATGAGTCAGTTATGGGACGTATTTGGCCTGACGGGGCACTGCGCCCATCACAGAGGCCGATGCAGGGAAGGTGGCTAATTACATGTTTATTCAATGAATGAAAGAGAATGCGATCTTGCTCTCTTAAGGGCTTTTATTTGTTCTGTTGTTAAAAAAGAAAAAAATAAGTGGAGGAGAAAAAAAAAAAACCCCGTTTAATCCTGTTCATTACAAACAGTGGTTTAAAATAGAAACTCCAAACCAATTTTGGCTAAAAGCGTTTCTAGTATATTCTGAACAGCTGCTGTTGTAGACACAGCCTGAAATAAATAACTTCCAGCGTAGTTCCAAAGCCGCGTTGAATAAAGCGCGCAGCTAGGGAGGGAGAGGGCCTTATTAGCATTAATTGCAAGGAGCCTGTGAAACTCAGAAAGGCCTGGCGGTGGCTCACAGAAGACTCCAGCAACCAGCTCCTTCCTCCGGCTGTAGATGGAGCCATAACATCACTGAATGGGGCCCCAGCAGGCGCGGTGGGGGTTTCGTGCGGTCAAAGCCAGATGTTGGGAAGTTCTTTGGCTTTAGTTTCTGAGTGTGAACAACCAGGAAACTCAGACTTTCTTATTTTCTCTGAAGCCGACCGGGCTCCTAGAAGCCAAGATACTGGCTGGGTAGGTTGCGCTCTCCCTGTCCCGGCCATTTCCACGGGCTCTCACCTCCTTCTCTGACATTCTGCTCCAGAGCATCCCGGGCTGTCATCCCAGGTCTTGTCCTGTGACAAGAAAGGCAGGAATTCACGCAGACGTTCAGCCCTCCCTCTCAGGGGAGCCCAGCCAGACCCACCTGGTGTCCTGGCCCCAGTGAAGCTCGGGTCGGGTGGCCTCGGCGAGCTGGGGGAGGGCGCCCCTCCTGTTCCCACGGAGAGGCCTACACTTGGCCCTCGGAGGATCCTGAAATGATCGGCTTTAGAAGCCTCCCAGACCGGGTGCGCCCTTCATTCTTCTTTGTCTTGTCTCGCCCGACTTGTCTGGCATGGCCCGGGTACAGATCACCCCTCCCAGGCCCGAGGACCCTAGCGCAGGCCAAGGGAGCTGAGGCCCACCGGGCCTGCCCTGATGCTCCTCCAGGCCCAACTCACATGCCCCCTCTTTCCTGCAGTCTTCCATGCTTGCCTCCAATGGGAATTCCTCTCTCTCTCCTGGGGAAGGACTTCACAAGGGCACATACCGTATTCATCCTGGCTTCTGGCCACTTGGGTGCACGTCTGTATATAAGAATCATGTGAAGGATTTCTTGTGTTTCCTGGTACACAGGGGCCTTTCCCATTCCCTTGGGACACTCTTCCTAGGCTCCCTGTAGCAAGAGAAGGAAGGGTTATATCAGGGACCATGAGCTGCCAGAGTGACTTCCTATCCGTTGGGGGATGGGAAGGTCTCTGACAAAAATGACAGCTTCAGGCAGGTGCTGGGTCTAGAGAACATCCTCATTTCCCTGAGGTGAGGTGGCAGGTCCTTAGGCCCAGGGCGGGGAAGGCAGAGGGAGAGTTGAGGAAGATGGGGCACAGATGCCTCTGGTCCTTGAGAAGCGGTTGTGGCCACCCCCCCGCCAAAGGCCCTTGGGCCGTACCTGCTCCTTCCCTGTTGCCTGACCGCCAGCACCTGCCTGTCTCTGGCCTTGGGGTTTCCGCAGTAGCTCTGCCCTCCCACAGGCCAGGCCAGAGTGCTGGAGAACTGATTCCGGGCAGTCCTTACCTCAGACGGACAGAGCTGGGGGATCAGTACCCCAGCTCCCCTCCCCTCCCATGGAGTCACTGTATGTGGTTTCCAGGGAGACTGAGCTCCGGTAGCCCGCTGGGTCACGGGTACCCGCTCTGGCCCTGCCTCACCGCCACCTGCCCGCTGGCTTTGGGGACCACGTCCAAAGATCCTGTGCTCTAATGAGGCCACAGTGACCAGACATGCCCTCCTCCCAGGGCCTGTCTCCTAAGCCCCACCCTCCCTCTCAAGAAACTTCAGGGTAACAAGGGAGAAAGCGAATGGGGGTGTGTGTGCTTTTAATTAGTGATTTGTCCAAGGAGGGAAATCACAAGGTGTTTTCATCTGAGTTTGCAGCTGCCTCCCCGACTGGTGTCCCTCTTCAGCGGCCTTCCTCTCTGTTCTCGCTGCTCGAGGACAGGGCATGGGCTGTGCTCAGCCTGTAGCCTCCCATGCACCAGGAGCGTCCACAAAGGAGGCTTGTTGAGCCCGATTCAGTCCCCCTGGCATGTGACAAGAAAGGCAGATGGCCTTCAGTTGCAGAGAAGGGTCCCCAGCTAACAGCCAGCACGGAGCACAAAGACCTCAGCCCCCAGAACTGAATTCTGCCAGCGACGAGGAGGAGCTTGGAGGCAGATTAAGAAGCCAGGCCAGCTGACACCTTGATTTTGGCCTTGAGAGACCCTGAGCAGAGGCACCAGTGAAACCCACCTGGAATTGTGACTAGGACTACGAGGCCATGAATTTGGGTTGTTCTAAGCCACTAATTGTGAAGTAATTCGTTACAACAGCAAAGGAAGCTGATCAGTAAGTTGTTATGGCCAGGGAGGGCCGCTCCTTATGGCAACTTTGATATCATGAAATGCAATCTCTCTAGAAATGCCCTGTGGGCTTCTGTCTGTCCTAGGGGGCACAGGGGTCAGAAGAGGAGAGTTCCTTATCAGGATAGCTTGCTGATGAAGAAAGTTGGAAGCTCCTTCAAGCCCTAAGCGCCCAGACGTGGCTTCATATCCAGCATGGCTTTAGGTGGCTTTAGTGGGATGCGGCGACGAGGTGGGACAGGAGGTGACCTCTGGGGAGGACTTTGCATCACAGAGCTTGAGCACTCTTTGCTGACTTTGCTCACTTCCCTGTGGCTTTTGGCAGGGACCGCCCAGGATTGTGCCTGCAGGTCTGGTTGTGTGGTTGGAGAATGTCCCATGAGCATGACCGACCGTGCCTCGTCCAGTTCATCGTTTAGTCCAGTGGGATGAAGACATACTGGGGGGTTAGTTTCAGGTTTCCTTGTGCTCCTGGGCTCCTCCTCACCCAAGCAACAGGTCCTTGGAATCTAGGACTGGAATATTGCTTTTCGTTCTCAAACTTCTCTGCTTCGATAGATTCATAAGCTAATGGTAGCGACAGCTGTGCAGTGGAGCTGTTCAATTATGTCCCGGGTTGTGGTAAGGACAGGAGGTCCCACGCTGATCCCCGCAGAGGGTAAGTAGCATCGTCCAGCCCCCAGAATGGAGGAAGTGGGAGGTGGTTTCCTGCCTTAGTCACCGAGCTCTGTGGGATCTACTTCTTGTCGTGGGTAAAAAGCCCTCCAGTACTTTGGCCTTGACTTTCACGTCTCTCACTGGTCACCATAGAAAGACTGTAAGCTAGAGAAGCCAACAAGTGTGCGTTTGGAAAACCACGTCCCCTGAGGGGTTCACTGGAGACTGACCCTGGGGCAGTGGGACCTGGACCCCAGTTTGGACTCTGCCTTGCACTCATGCCCCCCATCCCTGCCCACAACGCCCTGGCCCTCCTCTTCCTCACAAGAGAAGACACCAGACCCCCTTAGATAGTGTCTGTGGTTCTTTTTGGCTTTAGAATCCTAGGATTAAAAAAAAAAAGTCTGGAAGAACAGACACTAGTTGTTTACAGCTGTAGTCTCTGGTGGAAGGGAGCGGATTGCAGAAGACTAATTGTCTAGCTCCAGTGTTTTTTATAGCTTTTACATATTATGCAACAAAACATTTTCATTTTTTTTTAGCAAGATCTTATTGTTTTCCTCTCTGAAATAAATATGTCCTATTATGGAGAACTGCAAACATATATAACAGCCCAGAGTACGAGACAGGAACTCCTACATACCCATCAGCTACCACAATAATCAGCCTAGCCAGTCTTTTTTCCGTATCTCTACCTACTCCCCCACCTATTTTTATTTTATTTTATTTTAAAGATTTTATTTATTTATTAGAGAGAGAGAGGGAGAGAGAGCAAGCACAGGCAGACAGAATGGCAGGCAAAGGGAGAGGGAGAAGCAGGCTCCCTGCCAAGCAAGGAGCCCGATGTGGGACTCGATCCCAGGAAGCTGGGATCATGACCTGAGCCGAAGGCAGCTGCTTAACCAACTGAGCCACCCAGGCGTCCCCCTATTTTTATTTTAAAGCAAATCCAAGACACGACCTCATTTGGTTCAGTAAAGCATTTCACATTTCTAATTAGAAATAAAAAGAATTACTTGACTCATCCTGAAACTAAATACCCGCATACACTCCTATCGAGCTGAATAGGCTGAAAATGATACATAACTCAGTCTTCGAGGGATTTGGATGAAACCAAATGAATCATGAGGGCTGCCCTTCATGATTCTTGAGGATGTTTAATACAAAGGAAAGAATCTCTAACAGTGGAATTTCACATACCTGCGAGAGAGGCTGTATTTTGAGGCAAGGAATGGGAGAATATTGTCAGCTACTCTACCGTCAATTGTCAGTCCTGTAGGGTAAATAGCTGTCTATTATCTTCCCCAGCACTTTTTTTTTTTTTTGTACCTTATATATCAAATCCCTCAGTAAGTACTGAAAAAATTATTTTAAAGATCTCTCAGGAGTTCAGCAGCCTCTTTCCTCTCATCAGCAAATGGGAAGTCTGGAATTCCTGTGACTATCCCATGCCATCATCCTCATCAAATTGTGCCTTATGAAATGTCCACTTGGACGCACAGACCCACCTGTTACCCACTGGGATCCCTCTTTGACTCCATTTCAGGGGTGAACTGTTCTCTTGCTTTGTTCATTTGGATTAGAGACCCCATGACGTTCGACCTGGCTCACATTTTTCCTTTTCTTTTTCAAAACAATAAAACTGTTTTGGAGGGATTCTGGACTACATTAGATGATCATTTTCAATTTTCATGCAAGACATATGGAAAGACTCACCTCCACTTACAGCTTATTCCCTGAGACTGTCTGACCCACAGCTGACACTCCAGAATGAAAAAGCCCTTCCAGGCAGTCACATTTCCCACCCCTGTCCTGCACTGACCTCAGCTCAAGTCAAAACTCACAGAAAGGAGGGTCTTTGATGATCCGGGCCATTGAGATTTTCAGTCCAGGGGTGTCCCCCTCCTCACTGACGCCAGCCGGGGCTCCCCACACTCTGTGAAGTGAGGTTGGGGAGGGGGTAGCACAGGTGTTTCTGTTCTTTGTTTTCTTTGGGAGAGGGAGAAAGACCAGAGGGAATAGTTCTGTTTGGCCGTGGTGCTTCCTTTTTGTCTACTCGAGTTAATGGAGAAAGACCATAAAATGCTGTCTACCAGGCTCTTCCGTTTTCCTTGCAGATACATAAGTAAATTACTCCAACACAGGGAGTTTCAATGGCTGAGTCAACGTCTGACCTTCAGTAAGCTTCCAGAATTGAGGTGTTGGGTCTATCTTGCATCATTTGAAAACGCAGGCTTGCACACGACAAGTTAAGGGGTGACAGAAGTAAAGACAGACAAGATCATCTACCGAGGATGGGAGTCCTGGGGTGGAAGCTGGAAAACTCGGTGCCTGTGCACCAGGCTTGCGAGCCTCTTGATCTGCGGATGAGCCTAACAGCCAAAGCAACCTGCAGTAGGGGAAAGGACAGGTTCTCTAGGAGGAAGGAGAGACTGGTTCCGTGGCAGCAGGTCTGGCTCTCTGGCAAGGTAGGGCGAGAGGTCTACGGAGTGTGCTCAGAGGACCAAGAGGAGGCGTAAGGCTGCCCTGGTGGGTGGGTGTGAGGGGGGCTGGGAGACAATGGGGAGGAGACATTTTGCTATGGATATTCTGGACGCTCTCTGAGCCTTCCCCAGAGCCCCTGATGAAGCAGGTACTTGCTTCCAGGTCGCTCTTGGTTGTTGCATGGGACACTGAAGAGTTGTGATGTTCATGGAGGGGGCGCCCTGAGCCGATGCAAATAGATTTGGGTTAGAGCTGTCGGGACATTACACCCTTCAGGAAGAGGGAAGAAAGGCAAAGTGCAGAAACCTGGGAGACAGGTTTCCCCTAAAAAATGAGCTATGGCCTGTGGTTGGAAGACCAGGAGTGGCTCATGGCCTGGTTGCCTCCGTTTAGGCCCCCGTCCCACGCCCCGGCCCAGGGATCTGGGACCGTCAGTCGTCCCCCCAAGCAGTGTGTGGAAAATGGGCCCTGCAGGAAACCCCCCACCGAGCAGCTGGGGGAGCAGCTTTCCCTGCCTCGTGGAGGATGCTGCACGGACTCAGACCTCCGTGCTGGGCTGGGGTGCCCCTTGCAGGCAGGGAGGAGGGGGGGTTGACCATGAAGGACAAAGGCACATGTCAGCAAGTCCTACATCCCTCAGGCTGGGGGATTTGGCGGGCCAGCCGGAGTTTCCTGGCATTTGGTTCTGTAGTAGGTGAGGCCAGCTGGCTCCGGAGAATTTTGTAAAGCTTATGTCAGCCTGTGTCTTGGGGTCTTGTTTGCTGCCTGGGAGGTGATGGTGCCGGCTGGCGGAGTCCCAGCGGGTCCTTTGGGGGCCCATGTGGAGGCTTTGGACACCGACAGGGTCTTTCAAGCCAGGAAAGGATGGGGGACAGGCAGATGGGGCTGGGGATGGAACTTGGGGTGGGTCTGACAGCCAGAGCTGGTCTCCAGACCTCAAGCAAGTCATCCTCCCTGGAAGGAAAGAATTCTTACTGACCTAGAGGACAGAAGGAGAGGGTTCCTGCCTCCCTCCTACTGCGAAGCGTTCTGCAGGAACCTTGCCCTCCCTGGAGGCCTCTTCCACACGCGGTGTGAGACAAGCTTTGAAAAGGCATTCTTGACCCAGTACCTGCACAAAGACTTCTTCTCTGGAAACAAAAAAAATGCGCTAAAGCTCAATTTTTATGCAAACACTGAAGAAGGCCGTCTTCCTGCATTATTATCACGAGACATGCTCCATCCCAGGTCCAGCCTGGGTCAGGGGAAGTTTGGGGGTTTTCCTCTGAAGCCAGGAGATCTGAGTCAAGGGACGTGTGTGCCCACTTGACTCCCACTGTTCCGGTCTTCAAGGTCATTTACACTTAAAAACCCAAAGTTGCTCCTTCTTTGGAGCAAAGGGATCTTTTCTCGGGGACTTTCCAATCCCTCCAGTGCTCCTGAGAATGGAAGCATCCAGTGCCCCGCAGAGTCAGTCCAAGAACGTCCTCAGCCCCGTGCCTCAGGCACAATGAGATGACCAGTGGCCCTGTCCACCTACTCCACGCCAAAAAAATAAACTCACCACAGGCCAGGAGGTGGTAAGAGTGGCTGATGGCCACGGAGGGCTTAGCGAGTGCTGGGCACTCTTCTAAGTGCTTCGCGTGGAAGACTCATTTGCCCCGCAGTAATGCCTCCTGGAGGTAGTACTATTTATTTATTTTAAAAGATTTTATTTATTTATTTAAGAGAGAGAGCACGAGCGGAGGGAGGGGCAGAGGGAGAGGGAGAAGTAGACTCCCTGCTGAGCGCAGAGCCACACAGGGGACTCAATCCTGGGATCCTGGGATTACGGGCTGAGCCAAAGGCAGACGCCTAACCCACTGAGCCACCCAGAGTGAGCACTGTTCATGATGCTCACTCTGCAGAGGGCGAAATCGGCCTGGAGAGACCCTGACACACGCGCAGGGTTGTGACGCCAGGGAGCAGAGGGGACTGGGATCCAAATGCTTCTCTCCCCGCCCTTACACACTCAGGGGCTTTGGGTTCGTGCTGTGGCATTGGGAGCTGAGCCCCCTCTGGGGAAGGGGTCTTGGTGAGGGGACCAGCAATACTCAGGGAGGAGGGGCTGGAATCAGATGCTTCCCAGAAGCCCCTGGGGCTCTGGAACCGGAAAGCCTGAATGAGCAGCATCACGGCTGTGTGCCTGCCCTTCTTCCAACCGTGCTAGCACTCCCTGCCCCCTGCCCACCCCAGAAGGGAGGGATGTGGCAGCTTGGAGTGTCTTTCCCCAGCATTGGCTCCACAGCAGGCCCAGCACTCAGAGCTGAGAACAGAGGTGAAAGCACATGGCCCTTACTACAGGTGACCCAGACCTGCGCACAGGTGCCGAATCCCATGGGGGATGTGGGGAGGCGAAAAGGCTGGTGGGAAGGTGGGGGCCACTGTAGCCCACCGGCATCTTGGCAGAGTTGCACACAGAGGGAAAAACCCTTCTAGTATTTGGAGATCCTTCTTCAATGAGGACTGAGAAAGGTGTCTGCCCCTTGGGCATGCCCTTGAGGAGGAGGTTTGGACAGAGAAGCGTCCAACCAGGCATCATGGAAAAGAGCAGGACTTTGGGGTTATCTGTGGGAACTTGAGAAGGACTTTGGGGTCCTGGAAAGGGAATTGAAGGGCCCCCAGTGCTGTCTTCAGTTGGCCGTTCCCTGTGAGGGTCTGAGGCAGGCACTGGCTAATGAGCTCTTGACAATGGGAGGACTAGAAACTTCCAATTTATTTATTTATTTATTTAAAGATTTTATTTATTTATTTGAGAGAGAGAGAGGGAGAATGAGCCGGGGGAGGGGCAGAGGGAGAGGGAGAAGCAGACACCCCACCAAGCAGGGAACCTGACTCACGGCTTAATCCCAGGACCCCAAGATTTTAGCCTGAGCTAAAGGCAGATGCTTAACTGACTGAGCCACCCAGGTGCCCCTAGAAACTTCCAATTTAAAGTTGGTTTCTGCTGGCACAGTAGTTACTGGTTCTAGTCATCTGCTGCTCCCCTGATCCTCTCTCCCCAAGACCTGAAGTAAGAGTGGGTCCCCCACAGTAGTGAGCAGGCAGCGGTAGTGCCCTTCCAGCAGTGACCTGTGGCAGAGGCCGGAGATGGGCCAGGGAACCATCAGGAGAGGAATGACCACAGAGGGACAGACTGCAGGGCCCCTGTTCCTGATTCTTAAGAAACGCTGTTTTCCTCCACCATCCTGGAAGGTGAATCTGGGAAGGGTGGGCGGGAGGGTAGAGGCTGGATCCTGTTACTTTCCAGCGCAAGGATCGGGTTTGGGATGGGGTCAGATAGGTGAGAGCCACTTGCCCCAGCACCTTCGAGGGTATGCACTCCAAGACCCAGCTGTCAAGAGAAATCCTATTTTCATGCAATGTTTAAAAAACCCAAGTACAAAAATCTATGATGAACAGACTCCCGCAATTTTAAATACAGACAGGATATCAGTATACGACTAATTTTTCCTTTTGCCTCCGGCTCTGGTATAGCTGAGCAATGCGTTGTTCTGGAGCCTTCTTTATTTATCATGCTGGTAATTTATTCATCCTGGATTTTTTCTGCATTAATTTTGATTTTTAAAATACTGCATTAAAATATGATTTCCTTTGATGGCTGAGCTTTTGGCACCCCATGAAATGTTGTGCCCGGGCGAGTGTCTCCTGGCATTGCCTGGTGGCTCCAGACATTTTATTTGGCTTTATTTCAAGAGTAACCCATGAGCCTGGGGGTTCATGGGGAAGGGCCACCACCTGGGTGATACTCACTCTTGCAGAATCCCTTCAGAGACTGGGTCAGCTCTGACACATGTCTCGCCTCCAGCCTGTTAGTGCTGACAAATGACAAAAATAAAACAATTTAGCAATGACTCAGATGTCCTTTATCCAAGAGCCGACAGTCCATTCATGGGGGGCGGTGCACAGTGTCTCACGTGCAGTAGAGCCCTCTTCCTGGGGGCTTTGGGACAATGGGAGCTTTATGGAGGGGTCGGGGAGACAAGGCAGAAGCAGGGCAAGGTGGGCCCACCTTGCCTAGGGTGATCCACTTTCCCATGGGAAGGTAAGTTAGCCCGAGCTGAGTCGAAGGACTGTGATTGGTGATGCTTCTTTTCCTTGGCAGGAAGGCATCTCCCCTAAGTGCCCCTGATTTAGGTTTAGATCTGTGATGTGGGCCAGGCCATCGGGGTGGCCTCTGTTCTGTGGGTCCCGATCCACAAATGACCTTTATCAGTGCCCGGACTGCGACAAACCCATGTTCACACATCACTGCAGGCAGCAAAGCTGAGGCCTCCCCGGGCACAGATGGTGGGCACTGAGCCAGGGGACCCCCCAATCCATGAGGGAAGTGTTTGGGTGGGGGGGTAAAGGCGGGTTGATTTGATTTTGTCTCAACGGGAACTTTCTTTGGATCTCTTTCCCTGACTTCACTGCACATTTCAAAACAACATTCTTTTATGAACAAGCACCAGGACATCAAATACTTCCACACCCTATGCTAGAACGGCTTCAGGCCATGTTGTTCTTTTTCTTTTAAATAGTTCCATGTAAAATCAGATGTTAACTCTCTCTGAATAAACCCAAGTGGAAAGGGTTTTTCTTTTCTTTAATAACACCAATGACGATCAGAACAGGTGGAAAGAATATGTGCCCTTAATACACAGAGCCCAGTGGTTTAGAAGAAAAACACTAAGTTGTTACATATGTAACAAACAATCCTTATTTATTGATGGTGAGAAAAATGAACAACAAAGCTCGGAGGGAAAGTACTGCAGGAAATGTATTAGCAGGAAGGATGATTTATGTCTTTGAATGGGGCCTATTTCTTTCATAAATGGGTTTTGTTTTGCATCTTGGTCAACACCAGCTCTGCCCCACTTTTTCATGATGAAAGCGTGTTTGGGGGGTCCATCGTTCATCGCAGCTTTTGGAAACTCCTCTTCAGCCAACAAGCCATGAAACAGACTCAGGTTCTCCAATGCTGGACAGTAAAATCCGCACCTCGGCCACCCCTACACTCTCCCCATTGTACTCTGCGGGAAAGGAGTCCGTGAGAGAAAGGATCCCACAGTGGGTTGGAGGTGGAAATAGATCATTTTGCAAGCAACGTTCTGCAAGGGGACTCAAGACCTAGGATTCTAGACCTGGTTTCTTTCTCTCATTTTTTTCCATTAACACACTGCATGAGAGAGCAGTGTCTCTGACAGACACTGAGAACGGTACGGGTGGTGGTTTCGACTACAACTCTGAGGTGACTAAAACACCTCAGAGCATTCACGGTTTTCTATCCCTCGCAAGACTGCCTCTCTAAGGCTGGCGTCGCACGGTATTTGAAAACACTTGGACTTCATACAGAGGGCTGGAAGGAACTTCAGAAGAACTCTAATTTTTTTGCTAAAGGTGATCAAATGGGGTGTTAACACGCTTCATGCTGCCAAAGGGTGAGTTAAAGTCGGAAGAGCTTTCCATGTGTAGACACGGGCCTGAAAGAGCTCCAGAAACATTTGTCACGAACCTTGTGAAACTCTGAACATTGGAAGCTAACCAGCTTGTAACAACACCTACTCTTCTCTTGGTGAATTCGGGCCAGACAAGGAACAGCCCCTACCTGCACACTCGACAGAATTCTCTCTGCGTTCACTCTCTGAGGGAGAACTTCCATGTCCACCAGCGGACCTGGTGTGATACTGGCCCTGGGCCTTCCTTCTACAACCCAGTGATTTGTCTGATTTTCCGACACGTTCTCTGCCAAACGTTCATTTTGTGGTGGTTGTGTTTGTTTATTACTTTGTTTTTAAAGTTTTTATCTCACAAATACTGTATCTATTTTAGAAGAATGAGAAAATGCAAATAAAGAAAAAAGGAGAAATAGAGATGGCCTGTAATTCTAGAGGTAGCCAACCGCTGACACTTGGGAATACACATTTCTAGACTTTTTGTATGAGTACATACACACCAAAGTAGCTCTTCTTCATAGCAAAGATGGGGTCACACAGTATATACTGTTGTATTCCCTGGTCTTTCATTGTTTGAGAACATGCCGATATTGGCAATGACTCTTTTCTCTGGGCTAGGCTCTCATTTGAATTCCTTTCAATAAACACAAAATTTTCAGGGTATCAGAGCTGGGGACCCATCAAGTGCATATTCCTCTGCCCTTTGTTCTCCATCAAGGAGGATCCTAAGCTTTGCTTTTGGCCTTTTGCTAGAAGTGGGAATATTTCCAGTTTGTAAAGAGCCGTAGATGTTCCCACAGTCCTGGGTCGCCCACCTGCCTGTGCTCCATTGGTGAAAGCAGAGTGGTTGGCCCACCAACCACAGCCATACTCCATGACTGGGTCAGTGATTCAAGGGGACTGGGTGGTGTCACTTTCTGTTCTCAGTTAGGATGGGCTGACTTCTGCTACAAAAACCAACCTCCAAATTTCAGTGTCTTAAGAAAAAAAAAAGGTTTATTTCTCATGTCCACCTTGTTCCACACATCCTCACTTTGGAACATAGACTCATAGCATATCCACTGTCTTGAACATTGTCTGCTGGATTATGTGTCAGAAAGAAAAGAGTTTTTATTGGACAAATTCTCTACCTTTGAAGTTATCACAGGTCATAGTTTACCATGTTTTGCCTTTGCAAGCCTGAACCGCACACCTTCCAGGCACCAATAAAACAGTTGTTCTACAGTTGAATGTTTGACCTCTAAGCCAGTGCCATGTATTTTCCTTTGCGATGGTGTCATCATTTCCTAGATACTAATTTCTGTAACAGTCAGGAGAGGCTAGGTTATGCTGTGGTAATAAACAACCCCAATAATCTCACTCATACTCTACATCTATTGAAGGTTGCCTACAGTCTAGGCCATCTCTGTATTTGCATGATTGTTAAGGTCAGAAAAAGAAAAGGAGGCAAAATCTATACTCTGAAAAACTTTCTGCCACATTTCATTGACTAAAGGAGGTCATATGGCCACATCCAACCCCAAAAAGTAGACCGGCAATTCTATCTATATGTCTAAAATGAGGAAATTAAGAAATATTTTATAAATGGCAATGATTACCTAATGTTCTGTTACCTTTGTTGGGAGTGGAATGGGTTCATGGTAATATTTGGTCATAGCTCCCCTATATTATTAATGGCAGGGTTTTTTTTTAATTTTGAAAAAATTTTATTTAATTTATTTGATAGAGATTACAAGTAGGCAGAGAGGCAGGCAGAGAGAGGGGGAAGCAGGTTCCCTGCTGAGCAGAGAGCCCGATGCAGGACTCGATCCCAGGATGTTGGGATCATGACCTGGGCTGAAGGCAGAGGCTTTAGCCCACTGAGCCACTCAGGTGCCCAATGGCAGGTTTAATGGAGAGTTTCTAGCCAGTATTTTTCCCTTCAGCCTGAAGAATTTCCTATAGGATTCCATGTAGAGCAGGTCGGCAGGTGACATTTTCTTTCTTTTTTTTTTTTTTTCCAATTTATTTATTTTCAGAAAAACAGTATTCATTATTTTTTCACCACAACCCAGTGCTCCATGCAAGCTGTGCCCTCTATAATACCCACCACCTGGTACCCCAACCTCCCACCCCCCCGCCACTTCAAACCCCTCAGATTGTTTTTCAGAGTCCATAGTCTCTCATGGCTCACCACCCCTTCCAATTTACCCAAAAGCACATACCCTCCCCAATGTCCATAACCCTACCCCCCTTCTCCCAACCCCCCTCCCCCCAGCAACCCACAGTTTGTTTCGTGAGATTAAGAGTCACTTATGGTTTGTCTCCCTCCCTATCCCATCTTGTTTCATGGATTCTTCTCCTACCCACTTAAGCCCCCATGTTGCATCACCACTCCCTCATATCAGGGAGATCATATGATAGTTGTCTTTCTCCGCTTGACTTATTTCGCTAAGCATGATACGCTCTAGTTCCATCCATGTTGTCGCAAATGGCAAGATTTCGTTTCTTTTGATGGCTGCATAGTATTCCATTGTGTATATATACCACATCTTCTTGATCCATTCACCTGTTGATGGACATCTAGGTTCTTTCCATAGTTTGGCTATTGTGGACATTGCTGCTATAAACATTCGGGTGCACGTGCCCCTTTGGATCACTACGTTTGTATCTTTAGGGTAAATTCCCAGTAGTGCAATTGCTGGGTCATAGGGCAGTTCTATTTTCAACATTTTGAGGAACCTCCATACTGTTTTCCAGAGTGGTTGCACCAGCTTGCATTCCCACCAACAGTGCAGGAGGGTTCCCCTTTCTCCGCATCCTCGCCAGCATCTGTCATTTCCTGACTTGTTGATTTTAGCCATTCTGACTGGTGTGAGGTGATATCTCATTGTGGTTTTGATTTGTATTTCCCTGATGCCGAGTGATATGGAGCACTTTTTCATGTGTCTGTTGGCCATCTGGATGTCTTCTTTGCAGAAACGTCTGTTCATGTCCTCTGCCCATTTCTTGATTGGATTATTTGTTCTTTGGGTGTTGAGTTTGTTAAGTTCTTTATAGATTTTGGACACTAGTCCTTTATCTGATATGTCGTTTGCAAATATCTTCTCCCATTCTGTCAGTTGTCTTTTGGTTTTGTTAACTGTTTCCTTTGCTGTGCAAAAGCTTTTGATTTTGATGAAATCCCAAAAGTTCATTTTTGCCCTTGCTTCCCTTGCCTTTGGCGATGTTCCTAGGAAGATGTTGCTGCGGCTGAGGTCGAAGAGGTTGCTGCCTGTGTTCTCCTCAAGGATTTTGATGGATTCCTTTCTCACATTGAGGTCCTTAATCCATTTTGAATCTATTTTTGTGTGTGGTGTAAGGAAATGGTCCAATTTCATTTTTCTGCACGTGGCTGTCCAATTTTCCCAACACCATTTATTGAAGAGGCTGTCTTTTTTCCATTGGACATTCTTTCGGCAGGTGACATTTTCTTATCTTTTATTTATAGAAAAGGTTTACATTTTGCCTCATTATTTTTTAAGGATTTTATTGATTTGACAGAGAGAGACACAGCAAGAGAGGGGGAGTGGGAGAGGGAGAAGTAGGCTTCCTGTGGAGCAGGGAGCCCAATGCAGGGCTCGATCCCAGGACCTGGGATCGTGACCTGAGCCGAAGGCAGAGGCTTAATGACTGTTCCACCTAAGCACCCCATTTTGCCTCATTCTTGAAGGATATTTTTGTTGGATATAGAATGATGGGTTGACAATTTTTTTTCCCCCCTCAGCATTTTAAAGTTTGGTTATACTGTCTGCTGGCCTCCATCTTTTTCTAGTGATGAGCCAGAAGTTATCTGTGGCCTTGCCCCTTTATATGTAATATTGCCTTCTCTTTGACTCTTAATATTTTCTCTGCATTTTTGTTTCCATCAGTTTGAGTATGATATGCTTAGGTGTGCTTTACTTTCTATGTATCCTGCTTTGGTGTATCCAATATTTTTTCCATTTTCTCTCTCTCCTCTTTATTTCCCCACAGACCAGTGACCTCTGTTCACTTTAAAAATCTTTTATCCTTGGTGCTCCTTAGTTCTTATTGATACCTTTTTTTTTTTTTAAAGATTTTATTTATTTATTTGACAGACAGAGATCACAGGTAGGCAGAGAGGCAGGCAGAGAGAGGAAGGGAAGCAGGTTCCCTGCTGAGCAGACAGCCCGATGCAGGGCTCGATCCGAGGACCCCGGGATCATGACCCGAGTGAAGGCAGAGGCTTCAACACACTGAGCCACCCAGGCGCCCCTTATTGATACCCTTTTAAAAAAAAAATATGTTCTGTTATTACTGATACATTTTAAACCCACTAACTCTTTTGTTATGTATGGTCAGCTCTGCATTTTTTACTTCAGATTTTAATTTTTGGTTCCAGAATTTCCTCTTGGTCCTTTTCAACTGTTTCTATTTCACTGCTCAGATTTCCTATCTGTTAATTTATTATAAGCATATCTTTACATTATTGAACATAGTTATACTAGCTCCTTTAAAATTCTGTTTGCTCATCCCAATATCTGGGTCTTCTTAGGGTTAATGTCTTCATTTGCTACCTTCTGTCTTGAGTGTGGATTACATTTTCCTGTGCCTTTGTATGTCTAGTAATTTTGGTTAATATCTTGCATTTTATGAATGATATCTTGTAAAGTCCCTGGGTTATTTTCCTCCGAAGATTCTTGATTTTTTTTGTTCCTCTTAATTAGCAGTTAATTCAAACTCCAAATTCTCTCTCTTCTGTGGTGGGCAGCAACTGAAATCTCAGTTGAGTTATTGTAATCTTCATTGGACTGATCGAAAGCTGCTCCATGAATGTGTAGGTCAGGGGCAGCTAGAGATAGAAGCAGGGTTTATACACTGAGTTTAGGCTCTCCCTCTGTGGATCTCTTCTTTTCACAATCCTCCCCACACTGTTTTGCAACTGTTGTGGTCATCCTAAACTTCTCTTAATATTCATGACTCCTAAACTGAAGGTCTCTGAGTTTTGGCCACTTGTAGTAGCTGACTAAGGCCTGCCTTCAGGCAAATGAGTTCAGGTGTGAGAGTGTGTGTGTGTGTGTGTGTGTGTGTGTGTGAGAGAGAGAGAGAGAGAGAGAGAGAGCGAAAGAAAGAGAGAAAAGGAGAGACAGAGAATAAGAATGAGAGAAAGAGAACATTTATTTGGTTTATGCCTCCTTTGGGACTTCCTCCAGCACATTCAGATATTTGTATTTTTATATTTTATCCAGAGGTTTTAGTTATTATTCTGCCATTACTACAGTGCAATCCTCTTAAAAAAATGAAGAGAATTAGCATAGAGTGTTATCCTGGTTTCAGATGTACAATATAATGATTAAATAATTCTATACATTACTTAGTGCTCATGAAGATAAATGTACTCTTGATCACCTTTATCTATTTTACCCCTTCTCCACCCACCTCTCCTCTAGGAACCACCCATTTGTTCTATTTTGGGGGGCACCTGGGTGGCTCAGTTGGTTGAGCATCTGCCTTTGGCTCAGGTCATGACCCTAGGGTCCTGGGATCGAGCCCCACATGGGGCTCTTTGCTCAGTGGGGAGCCTCCTTCTTCCTTCCCATTCCCCCTGCTTGTGTTACTTTTCTTGCTAACTCTGTCAAATAAATACATAATTAAAAAAAAAAAAGAATCTATTTTTGTTTTTATCTCTTTTCCTTTGTCTGTTTTGTTTCTTAAATTACATGTGTGAGTGAAATCATATGGTATTTGTCTTTTTCTGATTGACTTCTTTCACTATGCATTATACCCTGTAAGTCCATTCATTCTGTTACAAATGGCAAGGTATCATTCTTTTTTATGACTGAAAATTAGAATAGCTGAGTGACATTCCATTGTGTATATAAGTCTTATCTTCTTTACCCATTCAGCTATGGAAGGAAACTTGGTTGCTTTCATCTCTTGGCTATTGTAAATAATGTTGCAATAAACATATGGATGCACATATTTTTTCAAATGAGTGTTTTCATTTTCCTTGGGTAATTATCTAGTAGTAAAATTACTGGATCATATGGTAAGTATATTTTTAATTTTTTGAGGAACTGTTTTCCACAGTGGGTGTACTAACTTGCATACCCACCAACACTGCACATGGGTTTTTTTTTTTCACATCCTCAGGAACACTTGTTATTTCTTGTCTATTTGATTCTAGCCATTCTGACAGGTGTAAGATGACATCTCATTGTGGTTTTGATTTGCATTTCTCTGATGATGAGTGATGTTGAGCATCTTTTCATGTGCCCATTGGCTATCCATATGTCTTCTTTGGAAAAATGTCTATTCATGTTGTCTGCCCACTTTTTAATTGGATTTTTTGGGTGTTGAGTTGTATAAGTTCTTTATATATTCTGGATTTTACCTTCTTATTATATATAAAATTTGCAATTTTTTCCCCCATTTAGTAGGTTGTCTTTTAGTTTTGTTAATGGTTTCCATTGCTGTGCAAAGCTTTTTGGAATATTCCCAATAATTTAATTTGCTTTTGTTTCCTTTGCCTGAGGAGACATTTCTAGAAAAATGTTTCTGTAGCCGATGTCAAAGAAATTAATGCCTATGATTTTTTTCTAGGAGTTTTGTGGTTTCAGGTCTCATATTTGGACCTTTAATCCATTTTGAGTTTATTTTTGTATATGGTGTAAGAAAGTCGCCCAATTTCATTCTTTTGCTTATAACTATCCAATTTTCCCAGCACCATTTGTTGAAGAAATTCTATTCTATTTTATTTTATTTTATTTATTTGACAAAGAGACACAGAGAGAGGGAACACAAGTGGTGGGTAGTGGGAGAGGAAGAAGCAGGCTTCCTGCTGAGCAGGGAGCCCGATGTGATGTGGAACTTGCTCCCAGGACGATGATCTAAGCCAAAGGCAGACACTTAATGACTGAGACACCCAAGTGTCCCAGTCTTTTCCCCATTGTCTATTCTTCCCTCCTTTGTTATAAATTAATTGATAAGCCTGGGTTTGTTTCTGGACTCTCTATTCTCTTCTATTGATCTATGCATCTATTTTTGTGCCAATACCATAGCATCTTGATGACTACAGCTTTGTAGTATATCTTGTAATCTGGGATTGTGATACCTCCATCTTTGTCCTTCTTTCTGAAGATAGCTTTGGCTATTTGGGGTCTTTTGTGGTTCCATACAAATTTTAGTATTATTTGTTCTAGCTCTGTGAAAAATGTTGCTGGTATTTTGACAGAGATTGCATTATAAATCTATAGATTGTTTTGAGTAGTATGGACATTTTAACAATATTTTCCAATCCATGAGCATGGACTATCTTTCCATTTGTTTGTGTCATCTTCAATTTCTTTCATTAATGTTGTACAGTTTTCAGAATATAAGTCTTTCACTTCCTTGGCTAACTTTACTCCTAAGTATTTTGTTATTTTTGGTACTATTGTAAATGGGATTGTTTAAATTCTTTTTCTGCTAATTTATTATTACTGTATAGAAATTCAATAGATTTCTATATACTAATTTTGTATCCTGCAACTTTACGGAATTTGTTTATAAGTTCTAGCAATTTTTTGGTACAGTCTTTAGGGTTTTCCTTATATAGTATCATGTCATCTGAAAATATGAAAGTGGAAGTTTTATTTCTTCCTTACCAATTTGGGTGTTTATTTCTTCACGCTTCCTGGTTGCTGTGGCTAGGACTTCCAGTAGTATGCTGAATAGAACGGTTAGAGTGGACATCTTGTCTTGTTCCTGATCTTAGAGAAAAAGCTTTCAGTTTTTCATCACTAAGTATGATGTTAGCTGTGGGTTTTTTATACGTGGCCTGTATTATGTTCATGTATGTTCCATCTGCATCTATTTTGTTGAGAGTTTTTAAACATGAATGAATATTGTACTTTGTCAAGTGCTTTTTCTGCATTTAGTAGGATGATCATATATGGTTCTTATGCTTTTCCTTATTAATGTGATAGATCACATTGATTGATTTGTGACCACTGAACTACTCTTGCATTCCTGAAATAAGCCCATTCGATTACAGTGAGTGATTTTATAATGTATTTTTGGGTTCAGTTTGCTAATACTTTGTTGAGGATTTTGGTATCTATGCTCATCAGAGATGCTGGCCTTTAGTTTTCCTTTCTTTTCTCTTTCTTTCTTTTTTTTGTAGTATCTTCATCTGGTTTTGGTATCATGGTAATAGATGTAGAATGAACGAATTATAGAACAAATTTGGAAACTTTGCTTCCTCTTCTTTTTTTTTTTTTTTTGGAATATTTTGAGAATAGGTATTGACTCCTTTAAATGTTTAGTAGAACTCACTTATGAAGCCACCTGGTCCTGGACTTTTATTTGTTGGGAGTTTTTATGGGGGTGGGGAGTTTTGTTTTTTTTTTTATTAATGATTCAATTTCAATTCTAGTAATCAGTCTGTTCAAATTTTCTTTTCTTCTTGGTTCAGTTTTGGAAGGTTATATGTTTCTAGGAATTTATCCATTTCTTCCAGGTTGTCCAATTTTTGACATGTAATTTCTCATGGTATTCTCTTATAATCTTTGTATTTCTGTGGTTTTTACTGTTATTTCTCCTCCTTCATTTCTAGTTTTATTTATTTGAGTCATTCCTCTTTTGTTCTTGATGAGTCTGGGTTAAAGTTTATCAAGTATTTAAATCTTTTCAAAGTATAATCCTGTTTACCTTTTAAGACTATAAAATCTAAAAAAAAAAGACTATAAAATCTGTTAAGTGTTCACAGATCTTTTTCATTCCATTTCATAAGTATCTTCTCCACGTGTGTTCTGTTACAGCCATATCCCTTCAGAATATCCATACTGAATCATTCAATTCTTCCCATACTGGGGAGAACCTCTCTGTGTGAATCACAATGGATGTTCCATCAGCTCTGGATCTTTCCTCTGTGAAGGATGGAAACTTCTGCCAAGTTTGCTGGGTACTATCTCCTGGATCAGTATATATATATCTATAAATATATATATATATATATATATTTTTTTTTTAATGCAAGTCTCTAATCCTGCAACATCTTTCCTCTTATTTACTCAATACAAGTAACTGCTTGACTTCCAAAGTTAAGTTCTCTCTAAAATGATTGAGTCCAGCGTGACAGTGGTCCTGAAACCACACTATCTGTATGTGGAAATAAAAAAAAAAGAAAATGGAAATAAAAGAATCACAATTTCAAGATGCAGGTGATTTTAGAACTATCTAATTCAATATGCTCACATCAGGTTAAGGTAAAAGATCCAAGGAAGTTAGTCTAATTACAGACATGCTGTCGGTTACTAGCAGAATCAGTCAACCTTGTTCAGCAGACTTAGCTGTCTCTCTTTTCATATAATTTGAGGCTATATTTTTCTACTGTCACCAAAGAATCTTATATGAAAGAACTTAATATCTAAACAGCTCCAGGGCTTCAAAAAAGCAGAAATGTGAAAATGTAAGTCTCTTCTGCAGTTTTTTTAAAAAAGACTATAATTTTTTTAGAGCAGTTTGAGGTTCGTAACAAAATTGGGTGGAAAGTACAGAGAGTACATAAATCTCTTGCCTTCCCCCAACACCCACTCCCTTGCACACTATTCCCCACAATCTACATCCTGTACTGGAGTGGGATGTTTGCTACAACTGGTAAACTTACATTAACATATTATTATCATTCAAAGTCCATAGTTTATATTAGGGTTCACTCTTGGTGTTGGACATTCTGTAGGTTTAGACAAATGTATAATAACATGTATCCACCATTATAGCACCATACGGAATACTTTCACTGCCTTAACTATCCTTTGTGTTACACCTATTCCTCCCTCCATCCTCCTAACCCTGGCAACCGCTGAGCTTTTTCATACTCTATAGTTTTTTCTTTGTAGAATGTCATATAACTGGACTCACACAGCACATAGTCTTTTCAGGGAATTTTCTGTTACCTAGTAATATGCATCGAAGTTTCTTTTGTGTCTTCCCTTGGCTTTCATGCTTAATAATAATATTCTGTTGTCTGAATGTACCACACTTTATTTACCCATCCACATATTGAAGGATATCTTTGTTGTTCCAAGTTTTGGCATTTATAAATAAAGCTGCTATAAATGTCTGTATGCAGGTTTTTGTGTAGACATAAGTTTCCGACTCATTAGGGTGAATATCAAGGAGGATGGTTGCCAGATTGTTCCATAAGAATGTGTTTAACTTTGTAAGAAACTGCCAAACTGTCCAGCAAAGTGACCATATTGGGGCACCTGGGTGGCTCAGTCAGTTAAGCATTGGCCTTCGGCTCAGGTCATGATCTTCGGTCCTGGGATCAAACCCAGCATCAGGCTCCCTGCTTAGTGGAGAGCTTGTTTCTCCCTCTCTCGCTCCCCCTGCTTGTGCTCTCTCTGTCAAATAGATAAATAAAAATCTTAAAACAAAAACAAAAACAAAGTGGCCATACCATTTTGCTTTTCTACCGGGAATGTTTGAGAGTGACTATTGTGCTACATTCTTGTCAATCTTGTCAATTCTTACAAATTTTCCAGATTTTGGCCATTCTAGAAGGTATGTAGTGGCATGTCATTGTTGTTTTAATATTTAATTCTCTAATGACATATGTTAAGCATCTTTTCATTTGCTTATCTTCCATATGTATATTTCTTTGATGAGGTGTCCAGATCCTTGGCCCATTTTTAAAATTAGGTTGTTTGTTTCCTTATGGTTGAGTTTTGAGTTCTTTTATATTTTGCACAACAGTCCTTTTTCAGACATTTCTTTTGCAAATATCTTCTCCCAGTCTTCTTATTCTCTTGACATGTCTTTTGCAGAGCAGAAGTTTCAATTTTAATGAAGTCCAGCTTCTCAATTATTTCTTTCATGGATTATGCCTTTGATTTGGGGTCACTGATTTTAATAACAAAAACAGTGACAATAACAAGCCTAACCCAAGGTGGGATGTTAATTGCCATAAAAGCAATTATATGGTATTGACTAGAGCTTGATGATGATGTTTTATTTGCCATTTAAGGATTCGTCCATGCAAATCATTCCCACATGTAATATGAAAAAATACACATTCACAATTACTTTATCAGTGTAGCTATATCAAATGAAATATCTTCAGTAGAAATAGACCAGGCTGCGTATGTCAATCCTGATTTGAGATTAGCAGGCAGCAGCCACTTCCCAAGCTGCTGTTCCTGACACCTTGCATGAACTCAAAGCCAAGTATTATCAACACAGGTGTTTTTTTTCATTCCCTGGGAAGCTGGTAATGGTGTTCCATGGAAGAATGCCTTCCTTCTCTGTTTCCAGTAGCAGAAACCACAGATGCTAATGACTATAACTCCCCATTCATGTTAAATATCAGAATTTGTTAATCATGGTATAAGAGAGTTGCTATGCTATGGCAAGAAATGGCAATGATAGTAACAAGACAATCACACTGCAAGGAGCTGGGCTCCAGTGAAATATGTATCAGGGAGAGCTCGGGGGAAAGATATTGGCATTCCTGGTCTAAGAGATAGACTGGGTGTTTATCAGCCAATGATCTCAAATGGATAGATAACTGAAGAAGAGCTCAAAGGCAACAAGGGACTTCTTAAAGAGGATGCTAGGGACTGACGCAGAATCTCTTCCACTATATTCTTTTGATCAATGTAGTTACAGGCATAGCCCAGATCCAAGGAGGAAAAAAAATGGATCCCAGCTCTTGATGGGGGCAGTTCTGAGCCATCATTAACCCACCACCTATTATAAGGACTATTTTTTCCTTGCCTATTCCATGGGTGTGAGGAGCCCAAAATGATGATGCACTAACTGTGGCTTCTGTGGGACTCTTACTATGTTGTCTTAGGTGAAATGGTTCCCATCTTAGGACCCAGGACCTCACTGAATCTAAAATGGCAGGGATGGGAAGCACATATTCCACAAATTAGCAGGAGTGGAGGTGAAGGGGCATTCCTAGTTCTACCTTTTGGTTTCTGGATCCACATAGTTTCCCTACTGGGCACAAGGAGCCCTATCAGCTGTAGACTCTGTATGTAAATTGCATCCTGGAAGATAGCATTTCAAGTTGCTCAGCTGCTTCTGAGCAGGCTCTTCAGCTGCGCCCATAAGAGGACATTCCATTATTCTATTAGGATAGCTGCCTCTGGGCACAGCAATATTTGATTGAAGCAGTCCTATCTCCTTTTCCATAAGAGGGGTCCCTTGATAGGAGGCAATGTTGTGTGGGACGTCATTTGGTAGCTCAAACTTTGTTCTCCTTCTGATGGAAATATTGGTGGGGGCATTGTGGACATGGAGGGCAAACATATCCAAAGAAGGTATCAACTGCAGGAAGAATAAATTACTGCCTCCTCCAAAGCAAGAGTCCAATGTATCAAGTTGCCATCAATGGCTCGCTGGTCTCCTTGAGGGGTGGTACTGTACTGAGGGCTCGGTGTTAGTCTGTGCTTCTGGCAAGCTGAGAATTCAACAGTGCAGTAGTTAGGACCAGTCTTGATGGGAGGGAGTCCATCATATTGGGCCCATGCATAACCTCCATTTCCGTCCTTGTTGGCCTCTCTAAGTGAGATTGTAGAGAGGCAGCAAAATCTCTTTTCCGCTCACATCAATAAACTGGGCCTGTTAATCCATAAAGCAGTCTAGAGACTTTTCTACTTCCTCTGATCTCCAATTGTAGTGGACACCTGACCTGTCCCATGAGACCATATGTGTGAGTTTAGGAAGAGGCGCTGGTGTAACCCAGTCAGGTGATGACGTTTAAAGCATCTATTTTGGGGTCTTTTTTTTTTTTTCAAAGATTTTATTTATTTATTTGAGAGAGAGAGACACACAGAGATAGTGAGCAAGAGCACAAGCTAGGAGGACAGGGAGAAGATATGGGACTGGAGACCGATTTGGGAGTCGATCCCAGGACCCCAGGATCATGACCAAGCCTAAGGCAAATGCTTAATGTCCTGAGCCACCTAAGAGCCCCCTATTTTGGGGCATTAATGGTGTTCTCTGGATTGCTGTCTGGACAGGACTCTTGGGCCTGATTCCAAATGTATCATACTATTATGCAAAAAATTGCTGTAGCATGTCTACAGGCTAAGTAAACTCTTCCTTCTTTCTGGAGAAGTTGCAGATCAGAGGACAAAAAACACATTACGTCCCTGGGGCAAGACACTATTAGAGTGAAGACAGTTGACGCTGCCCTCTGCCTGCCTAGAACTGGCCACGGAAGCCACAGCTGGAATTTGAGATGTGGCAGAGAGGACAGGAGAAGGGACCCACAGGCCTTCAAAATGTACCTCATCTGCTTTGGTTCTATTATCCCAAATTGATTTAGAGTCTCTGGTTCTGTCACTGTCAGTTTGGGGAGAAAACACAATGATTAGACTTGGGAATGCTGAGCAAGAGATGTTGGAGGATATCGAGCCATTGAGAAAACATGTAATGCTGTGTATGTTCCCTGTGTTAAAATACTTCATTCCAAGATTTATTTCGTTGTTTGTGGCTCCCTCCTTTTAAGGCTTTTCTTTCTGTGTATATGCTAAGAGTTTTCTCCTCTGTATTCCTGCAAGATGGTTTTGGAGTTCCAAACTGTCCTCTTTTAATTCCTAACTGAATTTTTTTAAATTTGAAAACTCTGTTCCATTTACTGTGGATCATCATATCAGTATAAACCCAAAGACATTCAGTGGGTTCCTGACATCAGTCTCCAAGTCTCTAGTTCCTTATTTTTAAGAAACTGATAATAAGGGGCACCTGGGTGGCTCAGTGAGTAAAAGCCTCTGCCTTCGGCTCAGGTCATGATCTCAGGTCCTGGGATCGAGCCCCGCATCAGGCTCTCTGCTCCGCAGGGATCCTGCTTCCTCCCCTCTCTCTCTGCCTACTTGTGATTTCTCTCTCTCTGTCAAATAAAATCTTTAAAAAAAAAAAAAAAAAAAGAAACTGATAATAACTCCAAACCAGTGTTTTTCATTGGCCTTGCTCTACCCAGTGTAGGTTAGAATGTGTCTTGGAGTCTGGGCTTAGTTTCTGAGTCCTTGCTTGTTTGGATTAATGCATCATATTTTATTCCCACCCATTCCCTCTGCTTTGTCTTCTCCTGCAACCCCTTCCAAAGCATTGTCAGCACTCCCATGGACATCCTTCTACATTCTTCTCCTCGCTCATATAGTCGTCTTTCATTTGTATGTACAGAGTGTCCTACAGGGCCCCATTCTTTTTTGCTAGTGAAATCTTGACTTTATTTACAATGCAGTGTGCTTAATCCTGGCTATATGTCATGATTGGTCCAAGCCAATAATGATAATCCTTTCTCCATATTTGCCAGCCTACCCTGCAGCTAGAGGTGGCCACATGACCCAGCTCTGGCCAAGGAGATATTAGCTATGGGTGGGGCTTCCAGGAAAACTTTGGACGATTCATTTAGAAGAGTCTTTGCCCCTTGCCCTCTGCCTGCCTAGAATGCACATATGATGCCTGTAGGTGCCATAGGCGTCTTCTGGCCATGAAGTGAAAAAGATGGTGGGATAGAAGTATAAGAAGGGTCCGGTCTTCCAGAGCCCTGTGGAACTGCTGAAACAAGCCAGAAACTGTCTATATTCACACTACATCTCATGGAAGAAAAACAAACTCCTTTGTTTAAACCACTGCTAATCTGGTTGATTGTTATCTGACATTCAAAAGCATTTATAACTGATACAAGTTCCATATGCAAACACACCCACATTTTTTGGTCTTCAATTTACAAAAGTGCGGGACGCCTGGGTGGCTCAGTTGGTTGGACGACTGCCTTCGGCTCAGGGCGTGATCCTGGAGTCCCGGGATCAAGTCCCGCATCAGGCTCCCAGCTCCATAGGGAGTCTGCTTCGCTCTCTGACCTTCTCCTTGCTCGTGCTCTCTCTCACTGTCTCTCTCTCTCTCAAATAAATAAAAATCTTTAAAAAAACAAAAAAACAAAAAAACAATTTACAAAAGTGCAATCATAGATACTTCTCTTAGTTTATGGAATCTTGCTTTATATCCTTCATAATACATAGCAGAAATTTCTTCAACTCAATGGGTATAGTTCTAATTTACTATTTAAAACATATCTTAGGGCACCTGGGTGGCTCAGTGGGTTGAAGCCTCTGCCTTCGGCTCAGGTCATGGTCCCGGGGTCCAGGGATTGAGCCCCGCATCGGGCTGTCTGCTCCGCAGGGAGCCTGCTTCCTCTTCTCTCTCTCTCTGCCTGCCTCTCTGCCTACTTGTGATCTCTGTCAAATAAATAAATAAAATCTTTAAAAAAATCTTATTAATTGTCATGGATAGGTAATAGTGGTACATGGTTCAAAGTTCAATTTTAGTATATGCGCTGCCAAAGTGAGCACTGGTTCAAAATTCAAAATATGTGGCCACTTTCAAACACTAGAAACACTAGAAATTCCTCGAAAAGTTAAACAGAGAGTTACTATATGCTAGAAATTTCACTCCTAGGTATATACCCAAGAGTAATGAAAGCACATATCCGCACAAACAACCTGTATGTAAATGTTCACAGCAAGATTATTTAGCCTCAGAGTGGAAAAAAACCAACAACAACCTAAATGCCTTTCACTGATGAATGAACAAAATGTGGTATAGTCATACAACTGGAATATTACTCAGCAAAAATAAAATAAAAGGAATCCTGATACATGCTACAGTGTAGATAAACTTTGAAACATTGATGCTAAATGAAAAGAAGCCAGTTTCAAAAAATATAATATTGCATGATCATGTTTATGTGAGATGTGTGGAATAGGTGAACCCACAGAGACAGAGAGTAGATTAGTGATTATTTGGGGCTAGGGGTGGGGCAGTTGGGAATGGAGAATGAATGCTAATGTGTAGGTGGTTTCTTTCCAATTTTTTTCCAATTTAATTCCAATTTTCCAATTTATTTCCAATTTTCACCTTTCCAAACAATGATGAAATAAATAATCTTGTCTGTACATCATTCCTCATATTTGTGAGTACATATTTGGGATAAAATGGGATAAAATCCTAGAGGTGGAATTCTTGGATTAAAGGATAGGTGTTCTTTTTCAAACTTTTTCAAACTGATCTCCACAGTGTTGGTGGGAAGTTATCCTCCCACTAACAATAGGTGAGTGTGTCTGTTTCCCAGAGCCCCAATAGCACCATGTGTTACATTTTTGATCTTGTCAATCTGGTAGTTGAAAAATTAAATTGCACTGTGGTTGTAATGCATATTTTTGTTATTGTGAGCACACTAAGCATCTTTTCCACATCGAATAACAACACATGCAATAAAGTTAATGTTATATTCATTCATGAAGTCATTTGAACTTTCTGTAAACTGTTCATATCCTTTACCAGCTTTTCTATGGGCTTTGGTCTCTTTCTTCTTGTTTTCTTTAGGAGCTCTAGTAAGGGAATTAACTGTTTGGCTCATTTTTAGCAAATATTTTCCCAAGTTGTTCATTGGTCCTTTGATATTATGGTTGGGTTTTCTTTATCTATGAAGAAAATTTTATGTTTGGATCTAGTCAAATTTATATATTTACAGATAGATATATAAATATAAAATATATAAATAATAAAATTATTATTAAATTATATGAATATAAAATAAATATATAGATATACAAATATTTTATAAATTTATATATAACGTATACACATTTATGTACTATATTCTTTTATAGCTTCTGGGATTTGTGAAGTGGTAAAAATATTTATTTCTAGGGCATTTATGGTTTCATTTCTTTACATGTAAATATTTATAGAATTTATTTTGCTTTAAGGAATGAGTAGGGATCCAATTAATTTTTTTAGGTGCATTTTTAGTGATTCTGACTCCATTGTCAAGTAGTCTACTTCCCTCAGCTAACTTGGTATGCCACCTTTGAGGTGTCAAATTCTTCTAGGTGTTGTCTGTTTTTTTAGAACTTGTGAGTCGTATAGCATTCCTGTAATAAGCACCTCTTGATCATGACTTGTTATATTTGTAATTTGGTGTTCTAGTCTATTTGTTAAGATTTACTCAGGATTTTTGCGTGTGTGTGTGTAGTGTTTATTTGGTCTACATATCAATAATAAATCCAGTTCCATAAAAGATTTCAGAAGTTTTTCTTCTTTTTATATCTCTGGAACACTGTGAAGCCATTAAAATTATTCAGTCTTTGAAGGTTATTAGAGCTCCCTTGTAAAACCTTCTGAGCCTGGTGCTTTTTGGAATTAGCACTTTATTATTATTTTTTTAATTTTTAAAGATTTTATTTATTTATTTATTTGACAGACAGAGATCACAAGTAGGCAGAGAGGCAGGCAGAGAGAGAGGGAAGCAGACTCCCCGCTGAGCAGAGAGCCTGATGCAGGGCTCGATCCCAGGACCCTGAGATCACGACCTGAGCAAAAGGCAGAGGCTTAACCCACTGAGCCACCCAGGTGCCCCTGGAATTAGCACTTTAAAAAAAAGATTTATTTATCTATTTGAGAGAGAGGGAGAGACAACATGAGTGGGAGGAGCAGAGGGAGAAAGAGAGAGAATCCTAAGCAGACTGCACACAAAGCATGGAGCCCAAGATGGGACTCGATCGTCTCTGAGACCACCACCTGAGCTGAAACCAAGAGTCTGAAGCTTAACCAACTGGGCCACCCAGGTGCCCCTGGAATTAGCACATTTAACATTTTATTTCTTCTGTGGAAATTGATATTTTAAGCTTTCTTTCTTTACCAGGGTCAATTTTGATAAGCTATATTTTTCAGAAAATTATCCATTTCATTTAGGTTTTCAATGTATTTTCAAAGAATTACACAATTAAGACTCATGATATTTTAAAATAACTTTTGATTCAGTAGTTGATCTCCCATTGTCCTATTTCATTTGTACTTGTGCTTTCTCTCTTTTACAATGATTAGGTCCATTTTGTAGATTCTTTCACAGAAGTATTTTATTTGTTAATTCTACTATTTGGCTTTTAACTCAATTCCTTAGGCTTTTATTTTTATTATTTCCTTCTCTCTACTTTTATTAGATTTGCTTTTTGTTTCTTCTTTAACTCTTAAGATAGATATTTAATTCACTTATTGTTATGCTTTTATTTTCATTCTTATATTTAATCTATGCATTTTCTTTGCTTTGCCTATATCGCAAAGATTCTGATAATATAGAGTTTTCATATCTTTTTTAAAGAAACTGTTCAATTTTAATTTATATTTCTCCATTGACTAAGGAATCAATAACATCTTATTTCCAGATGGAAATGAACTTGTGCCTTTTGATTTTATTTTTCCATTTTATTACATTGTGATAAGACAATGTTGTTGGTTCACATTATTTTTATTTGAAAGAATTTACTGAAGTTTGGTCAATTTTTATGAATGTTCCACATGTATTTGAAAAGAAGAAATATTCTCTTTCATAAGGGTGAAGGGTTCAATATGTATTCATAACATCTATCTTGGGATTATGTTGTTTAGGTTATATATACGTATGTGTGTGTATATTTACATAATTTCTTTTCTTTTCCAATTTGCCCCTGTGTTGAACTGAGAGTATATCTGTGGCCTTTTCTAATTAATTTTCATGTATTTCTCTCCTTATCTCCTGTATTTATGCTTTACAAAGTTTGCTGCTGTGTTATTTGATGCACTTGTGGATACATTTATATCTTCACTGTGAAGTATGGCCTTCAGTATTATAAAAGTGTCCTTTTGTCTCATTAAGCTCTTTTCCCTCCTCCACGAATTTCATCTTGTCAGATGTCAAGTTCATAATCCCTGCTTTCTTTACATGCATTTGTCTGGTAAAGTTTTGCCCATCCTTTTAATTTTATTGTACTTTGTTTTGGAAGTATCTCTTACAGTGGGGAGTTGGACTTTGCCTTGCAAGACAATCTGAAAGCAGTTTTCTTTTCCTAAGTTTGTTAAAGCCATTCATGTTTATTGTTACAACTTAAACACTTGGTCCTAATCCTGTGTGATTATTTATTGTTGTATTTACTCTGCATTTTTACCATGTGCTTTCCATTCTCTGGTCTGTTTTCTTTGCTTTTTAATAAAAAATGTTGGTGATTAAAATTATTTGTGCTTTTGTTTTAGTAGTTATCTTTCTAATAATATATTTATATAATGCCCATGTTCTCTTTATTTAGGCTTCTACTATTTGGTTTGTCTGTATGAAATGGTGTCTTTGGTCCTTACCTATAATCTATCTGAAATCAATGAATTTATTCTACTTTTCCATTTTCCCCCTTTTCCTATCATCAAGAAATTATGTTATCAGAGCACATAACACCTACATACTATTCTTCCACCTTTTCTCCATCTCTGGCTGTTCTAAGATCTGTAGTTAAATATAATCAGTGCTTACCACAGTCCTTCTAACAGTTTTTTCATTCACTTCTTAATTGGATGAAGGTGGTCTTTGAGTAGATTCCTCATGAAGAGCTCCCCAAATTCTTGCTTGTCTTAATTTCTTCCTCTATAAACAAACACATGAAAAGAGGATCACCATCATTAGGGAAACACAAATCAAAACCATAATGAGATACCGCTTCACACTCACAACAATGGCTATTAAAATGGAACAAGGAAAACAACACATGTTGCAGGGAAGTGAGGAAATTGGAACCATTGGACATCGGTAGTACGAATGTAAGATTGTTCGGTTCTTATAGAAAACAATTTGGTAGATCCTCAAGAAGTTAAACATAGAATTATCCAATGACCCACTTCTAGATATACACCCAAAAGAGTTGAAACAGGTATTCAGACAAATCCTTGTATCAAAAGATTCAGAGCAGCACTACTCAAAGTAGTCCGAAGGTAGAAAACAACCCAAACATCCATCAGTGCGTGAGTGGATAAACAAATTGTGGTTATCCATTCAATGGAGTATTATTCAGCCATAAATGGGAATGAAGCACTGGATGCTACAGTGTGGATGAATCTGGGGAAACAGTATGCTATATGAAAGAAGGCAGACACAGGTCACATATTGTATGATTCCATTTATAGGACATATACCAAATAGGCAAATCCTTTGGAACAGAAAGAAGATGGGTGGTTGCCAAGGGCTGGAGAGAGGAGTGACAGGGTGTAAATGCTGTATGTATACTGGGTTTTCTTTTGGAGTGATGAAGTGTTTTAGAACTAGATAGAGCAATATTGTGAATGTACTAAATGCCACTCAATTGTTCCCTTTAAAATAGTTTCACATTATGTGAATTTTACCATAGTAAAAATTGTTTTTCAATAGCCTTCATATTTGAAAGAATGTCTGAGTTGGATTAAAAAAATTCCTTGGTTGACACTTTGAGTTCTTGGTGAAACTATTTGACCACTGCTGAGTTTCCTATGAATTGCAGTATTGTAAGTTTGTCCTATTTCACTGTTTTCTCTTCAGGATCTCTAACTATACATATATTCGTCTATTATATTTATCATTTTCTCACAGGTTCTTTTTGCCTCTTTCATTTCATATTCTTGGGTCCTTTCATTTCTACCCATTATGTTCTATTGTTGGTTTTCACTCATACTTATTTTCTCTTAAGTACCTTATAATTTAGCCATCTCAAGGTTAATTTTTCTTTTCTTTCCTAATGTCAGTTCCCATTAGTTCCAGTTTGTCAGTTTCTATTTTGAGTTTTTAAATTCTTGATCCATGTTTTCTCCCCCCATCTGTAAATGCTTGTTTAATTACAAGTAGTTTATGTTGGAATCAAGTATTATATTTTCCTTTGCATCAGGGCTGGTTTTCTTGATTCCTTCTGGGGTTTTTCATCTGAACTTTTTCTTCAACTTTAAAAAGATGGAAGTATAATGTAAGTTCAGAAATGTGGGTAGCTGAAAACCTCATATTTCACGTTCCCCCTTCACTTGCCTTAATCCACCATTGTTAAGCGTCTATCACATGCCAGGAGTTACTGCATCACTTTCCATAAATAATGTCATCCTTCTTGCCATCTGATTAGTGAGTGACCAAGTTTCAGAGTCCTATCCAAATGTTCTTCTTTCTAGGGTCACTCCTAATACATACTCTCATCCCAGGATCCTCAAGAGCAGGCTCTGAAGCAAGGACTTGCATGTGGGAACTGTATTTGGGAAATGATCCCTGAAAGAAGAAGGATAGACTAGGAGATAGAAAATGGAAAAGCCAGTGCAAAGTTGTATTATCAAGCTGATCACCTCTATGAGTGATGGGGCTTGATCCTGCTGAAATCCTACAGAATGCACCTCTGGACTGTTCACTGGAGGGACGGATGGGGGAGTATTTATGCATTAATTCCTGCCTCCCATTGGTCGAGTCCCCTGGGGTGTTGACTTCCTTGTTTGTAAATAAAAGCTGAAGAAGGAGGATGTAAGGTAGGGCCCAAGAAGGGGTTCACACTATTTCCTAAAGGCTTCAACTATTTCATTTAAGTCAGCTCTCAGTCTTAGTGTTGTCTTATGTCTCTGACTGCTTTCAAGACTTTTTTTTTCTTTCATTTTCAGCAGATTTTCTAGAATGTGGCTTAAGTGCTTTTCTTTGTGCTTACCCAGCCTGGGCATACAGAATGAGATTGTTCTTGTAATTGTGCCTTATATGTATTCTGAAAAAGTCTTAATCATCATCTTTTGGAATATTGATTCTAATGCCTTTCTTCTTCTCCTGGGTCTTCAGTTATGAAGTATAATTGTGTAGTATAACTTTCCACACTTCTGTCTTTTAATACAATCCCCCCTCTTTTGTTACTTTTCATGCCTCAGAATGGATACATTTTTCAAAAGGTTTATTTTTGGGGGGTAGAGAGAGAGAGAGAGAGAGAGAAAGGGATAGCACACAAGAATTTAGAGGGGAGGGACAAAGGCAGAGGAAGAGAGAGAGCTCAAGCTGACTTCATACTGAGTGGGGAGCCCAATGTGAGACTTGATCTGACAACCTAGAGATCATGATCAGAGCTGAAATCAAGAGTCAGACAGTCAGCTGAGCCACTCAGGTGTCCCAGAATGGGTATTTTTTTTTTACAGTCTAGTAAACCACTTTTCAATTATGTCTGATTTGCTGTTAGATCCACCTGGTGAATTCTTGATTTCATTTATTGTAATTATAGTCAACATTCATTTAGAATATTTACAGTGGTTATCTTTCAATAATGTCCAATTCTATGTCAAATTTGTCAAGATTGTCTCTAACTCTATTAACATTTAAAAAAAGATTTTATCTATTTGAAAGGGAGTGAGCACAAGTTGGGGGAGGGACAGAGTGAGAGGGAGAATCAGAGTCACCATTGAGCAAAGAGCCCCATGTGGGGCTTGATCCCAGGACTCTGGGATCAAGACCTGAGCCAAAGGCAGACACTTAACACACAGAGCCACCCAGATGCCCCAACTCTATGAACATGTTAAACATTGTTTAGAGGTTCACAGATGATGACTTCATTTTCTGAATTACTTGTAGGAGTTTCACTTGTCTGTTGTCTAAGTCTTGAGTCACATGGTCTTGTCTTCTCATGTACCTAGTTATTTTTTAATGTGTATCAAACATTGTACATAAAAAATGCAGGGATAATTTGAGCCTGAAGGATTTACTGGGGGTTTTAAAATCTCATCTTTGGTGGACTCTAAATTTCTAAATTTTGTTCTTCAAATCCCAATGAGTCTGTTGAAAACTCCGCTTTACACCCATGCTTTTAAAATGGCAGATGCCTCTAGAAGCAAATCAGCTTTAATGTCTGGCTTAACCTCTGGGCTTCCTTTTGTTCCCAGATCTTGCTCCTGTGATTCCTTATAGACCAGGTCACTGGTGGCATTTTGAGTTTTCAAATGCTTCATATATAATGTGTGTGTGTATCAAGTCAGATTTTCTAGTTATTCTCAACAGGTATGCTGGTCCAAACTATCCAACTCATCATTACTAGGGTAGAACTCTACCCTGCCAAAAAGTTTCCTTATTTTCTTATGTAACATGGATACGGGATAGTTAGAGAAAAACTTACTTGTTTTCAATTCTCCTAGACAGGCCGGGAAGGATAATCATATAGGTGGGGAAGAGGTTTGGGTAGCTTACAGGTTTTCTCAGCTCAAGAGTATCCTCTTCTGTTGCTGCAGTGAAGTTGCTTTAACAAATGGCCTACTTTTAATGAGAATGATACCACCGAATGATGGGACCATAGTGCCAGCTGGTTCTTTCTTTCACTGCCACATCTCCCAAGGATACCTCCCCCTTTCAAAGTGTGTCATTCTCTTCCAGGTGTCTTCCCAAGGCTACCACTTCTGGTTCTATGCACTTTCCGAGCCCATTTCACTTCTCGAGTAGCCAATAACTCTGACCCACCAGACCTCAGAACTGTTCTCAGCATTTCCCTACTAAACATGGCCTTTGTCCTACTAAGGGAACTTGAGTTCATGTTATCTGTGTTCTACTGCCACTAGAATCCTGTCACACTCTGTCTAACCCTTACCTTACTCTCCCTCTGGGTGTGGGCTTCTGGGCTGATGTTTACTTGCCCCATTTAGTGTAAAATGAAGTTTGTAGAATTTTCTTCTCCTAGTTATATAGTAGGAGTGGATAATTTCTTGTTCTGTTAGAACCCAGAACAGTAACACGTATTTTTAACTTTTAGATAGTGTTATTTTTTTAGTTATCTTTTGTTATTTTCTAATTGTATTGCATTTTGCTTAGAGAAACAGTTTAAAGGATTTCAATTCTTTGGAAATTGAGACTTCCTTTGTGGCTGAATACTTGGTTGTGTTTTTTTTTTTTTTTTAATGTTCCACGTGTGTTCTATATTTGCTTGAGTTTAGTAAATATACTAAGGACATCTTCTAGACTTAATTTTTTTTTTATCACAATTACAATCTAGTAAAACTGATGTCGCCATAATATTTTGTCCATAGTTCTATCAACTTGTTGCGTCACGTACTTCAAGGCTATACTGTTAAGTGTACATATGTTCAAGTTCATTAGATCTTTGACCTGTTGTTCCTTTTACTGGTATAAATTGTCCTCCTTTGTCCTTTTTCACCTTGCATTCTATTTTGCCTGTTACCTTGCTTCATTGTCAACAGAAGATATCGATCTCATTTTATAGGTTGTCTTGGCTCTCTTGGCTCCCTCATTTTGGGCTATGTGTAGTCTGTTTTCTTCTTCAAATTATCCAATTTCTCCTACTGTTAATGATAGCACGTGTAATTCGGACAAAACACATTAATGCCAAATAAAGTTTGCTTTTAATGACACATTTCCTTAAAAAAACGAGTCCTTATGCTTCAGCTCCTTACCAGTGATTCCTGAGAGCTTTCTGAGTTCCAGTCTCTGTTGCTTCACTACAAAAAGCAAAGACACAAAAATTAGCTTGCTGTTCACTCAGTTTCATAATGGCCGACTAAAAGTGCTCCTGTCATGTTAAATTAAGAAAAGTCTTCACACAAAGGCATATTTTGGGAATGTCACTGGAGCTCTCACCAATGCTGGTATCTAAAGAAGTGGTTATAGCCCAAGACAAGAGAAAGGGAAAAAAATGTGCCTTGATTGACATAAAAATTAGTAGGGGGACACACGGATGGGAGAATATAGGTATAAACAGAACAGATGACAGAAAGAGGAAGATCAAGATGGCGAATTTGACTTACAAAGAAAACCAGTGGTGTTCACTCAAGAGGGGTGATGCTGTTACAGGGATGAGAGAGGTCAATCTCGACAGAGAGTGAGAAGGGGCAAAAGGCAGAAGAGAAGCCTTTGGGTGTCCACCACAGAAAAGAGGCCACAATCTGAGAGAACCAGATTTTTACTTCAGAAAAACTGAAGGAGAAACATGGTTTAAAGATATAAGTCTGTTATGTGGAAAATGAGAGGGTAAGAACAGAAGGTGTAACAATACCAGGAACATGGTCTCACTTTTCCAGGAGGTTAGACTGTCAGGTTCAGTCCACTGGTGGCTCTTCGAAATGGAACAACAACAACAAAAAATCTATCTTGCAAGATAAAAGAGATTAGGATGAGAGATATTTCTAATTCTGTATTTTTAGTTTTAAAATACTTGTTTATATATCTTTGATATTTTTTTAGCTTTCTGGTTGACCTAGAGGTTGCTTTTGTTCTGAACAAAGGGGACGTAAAGCTGTTTGCTCCCATTCATGGATCTAATTAGGCATGTTGTCCAATCTATAATAAATCATGGGCTTAGATTTTCTTTGTCAAGGTAGTCAGAGGCCTTCAGGCAAGAGTGACTTATTGAAATGTACTCTCATAGTTGGGGATAAATTATCATCCTGATATTGTCAATCACTAGATAATTTGATATCCCTAGAGCTCTCCCTTGGTTGTTCTGTACTACACAAAGATGGCATTTTATTTTCATATTTGGTCACACGCATGATTCACATTTTGCCATCTAGTGAATAAGGAAATCATTCCAAATTCAGCAATGGTGGCAGCTTGACTAAAAAAAGTTATTTTCCATATCCACAAAAATGTTAATCAGATTCTTGTTAGAACATGTGTAAGAAGTGGTTTTCATTGTCACAGCTCTTGATGTCAGATTACTTAAATAATTTATGTTTTGTTGTGGGAGCATGGGTGCACGCAGAACCCCCCCCAGTCACATGACCACCTCTGAGCCCACACTTCTTCATAACACATTAAAAAGTATTTGTGTTTTGTGGTAACGAATGAACGGCAGGAACAGCAGAATTTCAATGTGGCTGTTCTTTATTTGATTAAATATATTCTCTATTTATTCTTAAAAAAACTAATTTAACTTAAATGGCAATAAACCATGATAATTTAGAAAACATGTTGAAATCGAGAGTGAAGAGAAATGTTCTCTATGTAAACCGCACTGTAAACCATAAAACTTATTTTTGTCAACTGCTTCTCGTGACAGTGGCTGGGAATTTGACATTTCTACTACAGTAGGCAAAAAACCATGTAAAATACACTCTCCCACACACCACATCACATCTCTATTTATATTTCCAAACTAAAAGCATTACAGACCCCAAAAGTGCTGAGTGTACTGTGTACATTTACACCAAGAGCTGTAAGTCCATAAAAATCTTGCCTTCAACTGGGGTATTCGTGTGCTAAGGCCACCGTGGGTGCCCCCTCTCCTGCTTGCCATGCTTAATGGTTCAGGCTTGGCGCACTGAGAGAAAACCATTGCTCTGTAATCCAAAAAGGTGGTGAGCTTTTTTTCAATGAACTCGGGTCAACACAAGACAGCATCAAAAAACTCTTCTCGAACAGATTATGAAACCCACTTGAAGCATCCATACGATGGCTTTCAATACCATTTACCCCACTTCAAAAAATATGGCAGCAGCTATCCGATTACTTAAGAAGATGAGCTTTGTAAGAATTTACATAGTTGGAAGGTGCATTATTTTAAAACGAGAAAAGGAATCTTTAATAATCTCTACGGCAAACATGAATGTGACAGAAACATGGCTTGTTCTCTAATCATATCTGAGGTATACATTCCACCCAGCTGACGAGGTCTCAGAAGTTCCCTAATAAAAACTCCCCCTCTCTACTTAAAGATCATAAGAAGTCAGTGCAATCCGGTTCTTTTCCCTGCAGAAAGAGTATTTAGTTTGGGATGTAACGTTTTAAAACAATAATACAAACCTCCTGGGAGAATACCACAATAAATGTCTCAAAAACCACTCAGTTAACCCCAGGGTATAATTCGGCTGTTTTAAATTACTGCAGGGAATATTATGGTCCTTAATGACACCGTAACTGCATGAAGCCAAAGAAAGCTAGAAAGCGAGGCCAAAAAGATGAGCTCAGAGCCAGCTGAAGTGACAACAAACATGTGGCTGTTTACTAGGATTGGAGAGGTTTAGTCTGCAGATGTTTGTGGTCTCTAGAAGGTTCCAGAGGAATGAGTTATTATGAAGATTTGCAGAGTTTGATGAGAGCAAGATTCTTCTTGGAGATGGCGGGCCCCAGACAGGGAGGCCCAATGGTAGAGACTGAATTTATAGATTTCTGTGGTCAGATCGTACTCTACTGGTCCCACAATGTACATCAACAAATTAATATTGTACGGATGTCATTTCAAAGCCTCCTAAAGACGAGAGTCATTATTGAAGCCATTAGAGCACAGATGGTTCAAACTATATGCAGATATTCATACTTGCATTTTTGCATTATAGCTGCTTTTTTTTTTCTGTTGAACTGTAATGAATTGTCTCATAATCTATTCCATCTTCTTGCCATTAGCAGGCTTTGAATGTTCACAAATAGGAGCAAAGAACTCATTTTCCAGAGCTTTAATCACACAAAGAGGGAATGCCTAATTCTCTAAATGAAATGGTCTGTGATCACTGAAGCAGAGATTTAATATATCACGGCAAATTAGGTAGATTTTAATAAATTACTTATCTCCCTGAATACTTTACATATGCTTAAGAAGGAACATAGCCTGTTTGCAAACAGTGAAAACCCACAGCCTATAAAAATCCTTTGAAGAAAATGACAAATAAAAAAGTAAATTAAAAAATGAAATGCATTATATCCTAGACCTCCAGAGACAATTCCTTTGCAGCATTGATTCACAGCTCCATTAAAAATATCAATTAAATCCTTCAGTGAGATTGGGTAAAAGCTAGAAAATTAACTTTCTGAGCTGCTTTTCGAGGATCTGGTTATCCAGATACACCCCACCATTGTACAAGCTTGATGTAAATTTTAAAAATGATAAAAAAAGATATTCCTTTCAGGCCTAACTAAGCATATCAGAATTTGAGTCATACTTTTAATAATTTCTTTCTGTATCATAAGCTAAGTTTTCAAAACACGAATCTCATGTATGTATATACATGTACCTGTCTATCCCCCCTCTTTATACACACACATCCCTGGATCCCATATCACCATTATAGATCCATAAAAATCATACAAATGGGAAGAAGTGTGATTTTTAAGAAAGAAAACGAAGAACTTGCAGTAATTTAATAAGTTGGTGCCAAGTCTCATTCTTTATATTTAATTGATAGAAACTGCATGCATCAAAGAAAATGCATACTGAGCTTTAATGTGCATAAAATGGATATTAGCATTTTAAAGAGGAAGATTAACACATTAATCCAAGTAATTTTCATATATTGCTTCTAATAAAATCTTCACAGTATAAAACTCTTAATGAGGCTAATCATAGGCATTCCATTTAGTGGGACAATTAGGGATAACATAAAAGTATTTCTTTTCATAGGTTTTCTAAGATTTATCCTTTTTGCTTATTAAAAATAAAAATGGGAATAGCATGTCGGTTCTTCATACGAAAGTGTTGAAAATGCAAATAGGCTTTCTCATGCTATCATGTAGGTATAAATTATTGAGGAGGTACTGCCCATGGTGGAGAACTGAAGTCCTGAGGGGTGGCAGTCGTGGGAAGGAGGGAATAGAAAAATAAACAGATGGAAAAGGATACAAAACTTGACCACCACAAACCCAGGGCTCCCCCTCCCTGCGTCCCATGAATTCTAGATTGTACTGGAGTAATTACAAAACCTCCTCTCAGAGCTTTCATGTGAGCGTTTACTCAGGAGCAGGACATGCCTCTGGAACGGCTTCTTTCAGCCTCCAAGTCATCTCTGTGTTGCTCGTAGACGGACCGGAGGGCATGGAGTGCTTTGATGGTTACCCTGAGCTTGCCGATAGGTTCACCACCTCCCCGTGCATCAAAGACTAGGGAAAAAAATGGCCAAAAAGTGTTACTGTCATTCAACAGATTTTTCTTTAGATAGACTACCTGAAATGGGAATTGCAAACACGAAGACGGCTCTTTAAAAGTCCAAAGTTCACTGGCACCTCAGAAATCTGTAAATTAGGGGCACCTGGGTGGCTCAGTGGGTTAAAGCCTCTGCCTGCAGCTCAGGTCATGGTCTCGGGGTCCTGGGATGGAGCCCTGCATTGGGCTCTCTGCTCAGCAGGGAGCCTGCTTCCCCCCACTCACTTCCTGTCTCTCTGCCTACTTGTGATCTCTGTCAAATAAATAAATAAAATCTTAAAAAAAAAAAAAAGAAATCTGTAAATTAAAGCCTGTCCTACATGTAGGAAGATACACATTTCAGGTCTATCACGTGTGCACATGCTTATTGCCTGTGGAGTTAAGACTCCTGCTCGCACCTAAAGCTGACCTTGTGGCAAGGCTGTAGGATGACGAGTCCCACACAGGCTTAGAATTTCTAAGTTAGAAGAAATAAAGTCTAGAAGGGGTAAGATACGACAATTGCCCAATTTTTTTTTAAGGAAATCTTTAAACATAACTGGGTTACACAAAGACTTGGGTGGAGACCTGAGCAGACAGGGAGGTCATGGGGCACCAGGGGTTCCCCAGCTTGATCCCGAGTTTCCTTACACCTCTTCTTTGGGACTCTTCACTGCTCTGTCTGGCACAGAACACAGCATTAAAATCCTGACCTGACACCCGAGTGTTTAATTTTTTTGACTCTCCTTCAAAACACGGCCACAGGAGCTGTCTGGGACAGATTAGTGTGGCCACACGTGGATTCTCAGAATGGGAAGATGGGCTGCTAACCAGAACGAACAGGAGAAAAGCTGAAGAACATAAAGCCTAGATCATTTTCATCGCTTTTCTCAGGCTTTCTTGGTTCTGGTTGTCTTTCGGAGGGTTTAGGTTAATATTTTAATCCTCTCATCTTTTTCTGTGCCCAAGTTGTGACAAACTGTCACGTAGCTAGATATGGGTAGTTTAGAAAGATTTCCCAGGATAGGTTTCCAGTTTGGTTAATCATCTGGCTTGATGCTGACCTGTGAGTAGGTAGCACATATACAGGACAGAGAGCTTGACAAGGGAACCGCAGCTGAACTGTGGGGGAACAGCGTCTGGCACTTAAGAGGTGCTCACATAAGTGTTCACTGGATGCATGAACAGCTGAGGAAATCAGCCGTGTACAGTCTACCGGAGATGCTCTGCTCACTTGGCAAATGTGACTAGGACTCAGCCTCATTTGTCCATTTACTGTGTACAGCTCTGGCTATCCTCATTAGGACTGCTTTTTTTTTTTTTTTTTAAAGATTTTATTTATTTACTTAACACACAGAGATCACAAGTAGGTAGAGAGACAGGCAGAGAGAGAGGAGGAAGCAGGCTCCCCACTAGCAGAGAGCCCAATGTGGGCTTGATCCCAGGACCCTGGGATCATGACCTGAGCCGAAGGCAGAGGATTTAACCCACTGAGCCAACCAGGTGCCCCCTCATTATGACTGTTAAACGGCTGATTCATAAAGCACAATTCCTTGAGCATGTTCCAAGTATGTTTGATGAGAATCTGGGGGGTAGAAACTAAGCCCTGATGGGACTCATGCCTTTGAGGCAACAATCCAGGAGAGTACATTTTGTCGGGAATCCTTTACTCCTCTCTGAATCCTGCTAGGAAGTAAGTGACCATTATGACTTGGAGTCATTTGCAGTGGCTGTATCACTGGATTGTAACACTGAATTAAAGAGAAGCCTTACAAAAGACACCATAATGATGACTCAGAATAACTTGCCTTGGCTGAAATAAGGCTTGACAGCATGAAGCTTCCAAAAACAGCATTAAAAAAAAAACTCCAGTGGCCACATTTTTGTCACACACTCATCCCCAGTACTAACAAAATGAACAATTCCTTGTGAAGTGCAATTAATTATTTTAAAATTTCTGTTGATTGAAAGGAAGGCAGAGGGAGAGGGCAAGGGAGGGAGGGAGTGAAAAGCTCCCGGCTTCCAAAAAAAAAAAAAAAAAAAAAAAAGCTGGAGTTACAAAGGAGTCAACCAGTGTGGGACTCAACGTCCCTGTAGCCAGCAAAAAAGAAGGTTTTAATAAAGAATTTGGATTTCAGCATTTGTTGTACAAATTGAGCAATACTTTCACTCATACCATCGATATTTTGCTCGATGATGTCTCTCCCTTCCTGAAACATGTCAGCGAGGTCAATGTTAGCAATGCCAATGTCCTCGCACTCCAGATCCTGTTCATCCTCTGGAGGGTCACTGACCACGGTGAAGCGGACACTGAGAAGGGAAGAAAAAAACCAGAAAATCCCCACAAAGTGAGGAAAAAATCACCATGAAACACAACTCCCAAATGGGGTTTTATCACTAAGTATGAAATCTCGAAGTTTCCAATTATTCCAATAAAAAGCAAATTACATGAGGTTAGATAAGTTATTGCATGAACTACTAGAATTATTATAGCACGCCGAGCCTTCAAATGAACATAAATCCACTTTTCTGAGCGCCGATTAACATTTAACTCTAGAATCTGAGAAAATTACTAGGCAAAGAGAAGAACCAGATGTTCTAATACACACTATCTGATCGTATTGTGACACATCGACTTTTAAGGCTAGAAGGATCAAGTGAGTAAAGACTGTGGAGATCAGGGCACCATTTTCAAAAGAAATGCAACATTTTCTACAGAACTGTACAACTTCAGAGTGGCTACCAAGCAATTTATCAACTCTCTGCATTCTCTGGAATGCAGGGACCATGCTCCCCAGTAACATTCTGAGTCACATTAGATAAATACTGTCGCTCTGCCCAACAGCTACATGAAATGTTTGTACTACTTCAGCAATCTTTTAACTTACAATCCTAGCATCCAAATTTTATTTTACTTTTAGACATAATTGTAGGGTTCCGATGGAACTGATCTGAATTAGTGGCTTGTGCTGAGGCCAAACACACTTGGATTGACCAAATGACAGGAATTTACAGTTAAGTACTCTTTTGATATGTCTTGGCAAGGGAGCTTAAACCATGAATACTTGTAAACTACCATTTTAACAATTTTCAAAATGTAGCTATCCCAAATCAGAAAACAAGAAACTTGTTTCTTAGATCACATATTGAGATGAAAATCTAAGTCTCGGAGAAATCATGCCTTGAGAAATACGTGCAAATAAAATCCTTTCCAAATACTTATAGGTAAACATGAAGGTATTTTAAACTAATTTGCTGAAAGTAAGCATTTGACATTTCATTCCTTTACTGAGACCCTGTTTTTAGCCAGCAATAAACTTTGATTAGAAAATAGAAATCCCAGGATGCCTGGGTGGCTCAGCTGGTTAATTAAGTGTCTGCTTTTGGCTCAGGTCATGATCCCAGGGTTCTGGGACCAAGCCCTGCATCGGGCTCCCTGCTCAGTGGAGAGCCTGCTTCTCTGTCTGCCACTCCCCCTGTTTGTGCTCTCTCTCTCTCCGATGAAAAAATGAAATAAAATCTTAAAAAAAAAAACAAGCAGAAAATAGAAATTCCTTCCCCTGAAACCACAGGCAACACTTACACAACAATCGTGAAGAATACAGATCCTGATTTGTAAGTGGATGACTATATTCCATGATGCGTTAAACAAAGGGATTAAGATGGAATGGTTAAAGGGCATCCATTGTGAGTTCAAATTCAGCTATCCCACTACTAGCTGTATAATGTTAGACACATTACTAAGCTTCTCTGTTCTTTTTTTTTTTTTAAGATTTTATTTACTTATTTGAGAGAGAACGTGAGAATGGGAAAGAGAGAGCATGAGAGGGGAGAGGCCAGAGGAAGAAGCAGGCTCCCTGCCGAGCAGGGAGCCCAATGTGGGACTTGATTTCAGGATTCTGGGATCATGACCTGAGCCGAAGGCAGTTGCTTAACTGACTGAGCCACCCAGGCTCAGCCCCTAAACCTCTCTGTTCTTATCTGTAGACCGGGAAGGGCTCTTTTGGGGATCAAATGAGATGATACATATAAACAGTGCCTGGGAAATGGTAAACATTGAGGAAATGTTTGCTCTTTTATTACTATGATTTTTAATCTAGGTAGAGCTGCTTAAGCGTCTACATTTCTAACAGAAAAGAAAAAGAAGACATGGGGAAGACTTGTTTCAATTGAAAACTGTGATTGCCAAATTATACAATGACTGTATCAGTCAGTTAAACAAGAAGAATGGCGATGAAAGTAATTGTCCTAAAATGAATATGCTTGGAAGAGTAGGAATTACAAGTGATATCTGATGCACATTTTACATCCACAAGACTTACAGAAAAGATAGAGGCTAGGCAGATCGTACTAATATTGTTAAGTGTTCTCCTCCTATAACGTGTCACATTTAAGGATCACATCTCTATCACTTTACAAACACATTCCACTGAATATATGAGAATTCTGAGACAAAAAGGGGGGGGAAAGCCCTTCTAAATGCCAAGGAAGGGGTTAGAAACCAATATTCGGTACTCCTAGCTTTAAATTCTATGGAGAGCAAAATGAGATGTCAAATATGAAATTAAGAAACTATGAAGTTAAGCTAAAAAGGGAAGAATGTATGCTCAAATAATCTGAAAGCTACAATTCGGCTTCAGCTCAACAGCACATAAGATGTTGTGTTTCACCTGTACGCCTGCCAAACAAAGAGGCAGAAATCTTGCTTGTTCTGTGTCCTGAAGAGGCTTCCAGGCTACTTGGAGGATCGGGACAGACAGCCAGTGTAGATGTCAAACATCCGCAGGGAGGTGGGACTGGAAGGACCTCAGGAGATGCTCTTGCCTCCCCTTCTCCCTCCTGTAGAACTCTCTCCTTGCTGACCTCCCTTGCCGGGTCCTAGACAGAGACCTCTATGTCTTCCTGCAGGCCCTTGGTTCCCTCTGCCAGCGAAGATCTTCTTTGTGCAGTTCATGATCGGACTGGGTCCTCTCATCCCCTCACTATCCAGCTTACTGTCCTCTCCTTAGACTCGCTGTCACTGTTACTTTCTATGTGAGCAACTTATTTAATCTTTCTCTTAGCACTTACTGTAAAATGTAATTGGTTTATTTGTTTACTTGTTGCCGTCTGTCATCCTCAGCGGGCTAGAAACACCCGGAAGTGCAGGGACACTGCCTTGTCAAGCATTTCGTTCCTGATGCTTACGTAGGGGATCATAAAGATTGTTGAACCACTACACGAATGCTTCATGTTGAAGCCTGGCTCATCGGAAGTAGGTCTGCTGGAGGAGGCAGGCCCTGGGCTGGGCATCAAGATCCAGACCTCAAATGTCACCTGCTGCTATTTAGGAAGTCAGAAAGCACGAAAACTCCCTATATCGTTTAACAATTTTGATTCTCCGAAATAATTTCTTTTCATATAAAACAGGATAGAAGACGACCCTAAGGGTTACCTCTCTGAGTTTTACCTACTGGAATGCTGATGGTTATGGTGGATCTGCTCAACAGCACAGGTTAAAGAAAGGAAACCAAAAAAGAACCTTAAGTCAGTGTCAACATGATGACTTCAAATAATTTTTAAGTCCTGCTTCAAGGAGTTATGTCCCTTTGAAGGTAACACTTGTATACTCACAAATATAGGCAGGGCCAGGCGCAAAGGTACTGTAGGTAATTCGTTATACATTGTAGATAAATGTATGCACGTCAGAAAAGTTGGCCAACTTCTCTAACTGTGCCTTGTAAGCTGTCTCCAGTATTCAAGAGGGCTTGCTGCCTGAGAACATGAGTTCTTATAAACTAGCAGGTACTTTAAACCATGTGAAGTAGCGGGACCTGTAAGTTTTTGCAAAAGGTGAGAATACCCATGGGAGTAACGACTGTGTTTTGGCTGTGGGAACATGTAAATAAACACACCCTTTCTCCTGAAGAAAATGATACTGTCAGGGAGAAAAGCAGGCGTGCCCATTCTGTCCTGTGATGGCCCCATTCCTGCCACAGTGGGCAGTGGCAGGCACCGCAGAGCTCTGGGCATGTACTCAGCCCCCATCCCTTGTCGTCACTCTGTGCCTCCACTGCCTCTTTTGGTTTTTCTCAAAATGACATGAACATTTGTGTCTCTGGGGGTCATTTAGAGATTTTTAGAGAAACAAGGATGGGTTAGTGGAAGTCATTACATTTACTGTGGATTTTTAAAGAAATTTTAAAACAATTTTGCTACAAGGAAGTAGGTCTACTGAGGAAAGGCAGGTCTATGTTTAAAGCGGAATCTGTCTTTTTAAAAATACCCACTTCTGAGGAAACAGAATTGCTCTTCCTGATGAGGAGTGCTTCTTACAATATGTTCTAACCTTCCAGAAACAAAGTGAACACACAGGTAGACAATCAGACTGTGAAGACTGGGAAGTCCAGCCCAGCACTTGCCCATGGAAACAGAGCTCAGTCCCGGACAGTAAGGACCCAGCCTGTTGGCCGCAGAGAGGCAGATGACATGGTCAGTGCAGTGTAAACCCTGGTGACCTGGGACAGCCCTGGAACTCTGATGGCATTGAGGAGGCCTGGAAAGAAGCTCAAAGATACAAAGTAAATAAGTAAAACCTGAGTGATTACCTACCATGCTGGGCAAGACAGAACTTCAGCCTCATTAACAAGGTTTTTAGCATACTTTCTTCAGAACTGAGATCCAAAGAATTGATATATGTATTTTAAGGAGTTAATGAAAACACCACTCTCAGATCCCAAGAGCTAAGAATTCCAGTCTCCTTTCTTGAAAGGGAAGATCAAATGCTAGTTTGCAAGCTCCTTTGAAAAACAGAATGTCTTGGGGCACCTGGCTGGCTCGGTCAGTGGAGTATGTGCCTCTTGGTCTCGGAGCTGTGAGTCTGAGCCCCATGCTGGGTACAGAGGTTACTCAAAAATAAAAACTTTAAAAAAAAAAAAAAAAAGAGAAAAAGAGAATGTCTTTAACTTTCCCTTCATGCCCACTAAGAAAGGGGAGAACTTGAGCCTCTTTCTACGATGAACAGGGGTGAGCTCTATTTCGGAGGCACTAGGAGTCATCTGTGGGCCACAAAGGCAAGGAGAAGGCGACGACAGAGAGCTAAAGGGCCCTCCCTGGCCATGGGAGGAGAGCCAGCAAACGGGCTGATGGGCAGCGCCTTACAATACGCCTCAAAACTGTACACTTGGGAGCTCGCACGAAAGCAGGAAGTTACTAAGACCAGGGATTTTCCTTCTTATAGGGGTATTATTACTCTACCGAACTAGAATCCAAAATCTTCTGTTCAGATTTGGAAAAAAAAAGGCATTAAAAATAACATGAAATGATGAATAATTAAACAATGATAGTAAAGTAAAATGAGTCTGGAAGGCTGATGAGCTAGTACATGTAATAATATTGACATTGCTGCTACTACTTACCTCGATGACCGGGATGTCATCTTGTGCCATACATGTGCCATGTCCTATTCTAGCCATCCCACCTCTATCATCTCCCTGAAGCCTTTCGACCACCCTATCTGGTATCATCTCCATTTTCTGGATGAAGAACATGAGGCGGAGGGTGCTTGTCCCCAGTCAGGTTATAAGTGATGAAACAAGAATCTGTGCTCAAGCCACGTGGCTCCAGAGGGCACCCTCCTTGCAATTGTGTCACGCTCTTTACAGTTAAACTTGAACTTGAACTCTAATGGGATACTAGATATACACTGTATGGTGTTTTGGTTTGCAAAGCACTGTCAGATCTTTACAGATGCTCTGCACGGTATGCAGGGCTACTCTGTTTCTAGGAAGAAAGAAACCGAGAGGAAACACACTCATCCCAGGACACAGGGTGAATCAGAGAAGTCAGGGGTTCTGATTCTGCTTCTTGAGCTTTCTTTCACCCCACCACGCTACGGAGGACCTACTTCACAGAACCATCCAATAATGTAGAGTGCTTAAATGTACCTTCTGTACGGCAGCTCTTGTTTCAGTAGTATTGCTTTTAAGATGTCTCTCTTTGCTTGGTTGTTCTCTTTATCCACGTAGATCACTGTACAAAAAAAAAAAAAAAGTCCCCAGAAAGAAGTCACTCAGGAATATGCTACATTAGTACCATTCTGTATTTGTATGAATACCTGTTTTTAGAGACACAAGCCATGCTACCTCACTTGTATGCCTGGGAAAAGAAAAGCAGCTCTGGAAACCAGAATCAAATCTGAGCAGTCATGTGATCTAATGTCATGTCACGGGCGGGTTTATGTGCACGCTGTCACGAGCAACATCTAAGACTGCCACATTGCTGTCACTGCCTGTTAATGACACTGGCAGTCACGACGGTAAAAGCCAGCGGTCTTTATTGCTTTGTATTTGAGGGATTTACTGCATTTTCTCTCACCCAGGATGCGAGTGATAATGATAATGTATGGCAGAGAGCTTGTCCTTCCTGACAGCCTCGGTAATTTAATCCTTCTCTCCTGCCACAACATGCAATAAAAGAAGCATCTGGTGTATTGGGTTGAGGAAATCCATAGGCTGACGTGTGCTGGTGTTGGGGTGGGGCGGGGAGGGAAAGGAAGGGAAGAGGGGGAGGGTTTTCAGGGCAAGAAGTTTGTCTTTGTTTTTTAATGGTGTGTGTTGGGGGTGGGAGGGCGCTGGGGTGGCTCAGTTGGTTAATCATCTGACCTTTGGTTTGGGCTCAGGTTATGATCTCAGGGTCATGGGATGGAGCCCTGCCTCAGGCTCTGCACTCAGTGGGGAGTCTGCTTGGGGATTCTCTCTCTCTCCCTCTGCCCCAACCCTGCTCACACTTGCATGCATTCTCTCTCTAAATAAATACATCTTAAAAAAAAAAAAAAAAAAAAGGTGCACGTTGGCATGAAGGAATGTGGCCAGATTTTACTAGGCTGAAATAAGAGATGAGATAGCTGATCTAAAGTCCCGCCAGGAAGAAGGCGATGAACATTCAAAACTGTAAATAAGTGCCTGCCCTTTGGGAAAATGGCATCTCAGGGAGCAAACACCAATTTTCAACCTGATTATTTTTTCTCAGCTCGGCAGCCATTCAGCATGCCTTAGCTTCTGAAGACATTTCTTTTTCAGATGCCATTTTGGAGGTAAAGTGTCCCCTGTGACCAGACCTCAATTTAGAGACTATCCCTGATCAAAAATACACGAAGGGTGAAAGATACCGTGACAATTCCAAAGCCAGACTCCACTGGGAATGAACATATTTCATCCTGAGAATGTTTCCCTGGACAATTTTAGTCCAATCTCAAATGATGATACAATTCACTTAATCATTTGACTCAGCTGACATGCTGGGCACAGAGTTAGGCACGCAGGGTGGGAGACACATCGGCGTCTGTCTAGGCGTGGGCTTGAGAGAAGTGAGAACCAAGGTCACACAGCAGCTCTTAGCTTGTTGCTGTTCCCACGATGCAGTAACAGTAAATGTGACTAATTTTACAGGCTACTGAGATTTATAGGAATCAGAAAAGACAAAGGGTTCAGAGTATTTTGTTAAGTATAGTGCTTTGCTTATCAATGCTAAAAAGGTTTTCTAAGAGATGAGTTCCACTAATGCTGGGAGACTGGACTCATTCTGGCCACCAGTACACCAAGCCAAATGGAAATTTTTTTTGGTTTTGTTGTTAATCACCAATTCGAAGTGCAGTTGAGCATATCTTTTTGACTTCAGAGTTTTGTTCTTTTTTTTAAAAAGATTTTATTTATTTATCAGAGAGAAAGAGGGAGAGAGAGCGAGCACAGGCAGACAGAATGGCAGGCAGAGGCAGAGGGAGAAATAGGCTCCCTGCTGAGCAAAGAGCCTGTTGTGGGACTAGATCCCAGGACGCTGGGATCATGACCTGAGCCGAAGGCAGCTGCTTAACCAACTGAGCCACCCAGGCGTCATCATGGTCTACATTATTATTTTTTGTGTGTGTGATAATTTTTTGGATAATTTCCCCCCTAGTTTTACTGCGATAAAATTGACTTAAAACATTGTATTAATTTTAGGTGTCTAACATAATGATGTGATATATATATGATATGTAATATGTACATATTACAAAATGGTTACCAAAATATGTTTAGTTAATATCCATTATCTCACTGAGTCACACATTTTTTTCTTCTTCTGGTAAGAACTTTTTAAAGATCCACTCCTAGCAACTCTCAAATACACAGTAGAGTCTCTTGTTAACTATATTGTTCCACATTATTTGAAGACATGAGTTATCTCAGTGATTAAAAACAAAAAAGACTGAATTCAAAGTCCAGCATGCAGATAGTTTTCCAAATAAATTAGGTCAGTTCTGACAAATCTCAATAGCTTGAAAAAAATTTTTTTCATTTTTTAAAAATTTGGTCATATTAATTTAATTTTTTAAATGTGGCCATAAAATTTATAATTTCAACCACTTTTAAGCATACGTTCAGTGACATTACATTCATACTGTTGTACAACCATGACTACCATCCGGCTCCAGAGCTTTTCCTTCGCCCCAAGCTAAAACTCTCTTTCAGGATCCCCCAGGCCCTGGTAACCTCTATTCCACTGTTGGTCTCTGTGAACCGGACTCTTCTAGGTACCTCTTATTAAGCAGAACCATATGATATCTGTCCCTTTGTGACTGGCTTATTTCACTTAGTATACTATTTTTCCAGGCTCATCCTTGGCATGTGTCTGAATTTCACTCCTTTTTAAGACTGGATAATGTTCCGTTTGGATATACAGATTGTGTTTATCCATTCATCTGCTGATGGACATTTGGGTTGTTTAGGTTGTGAACACCTTTTGGCTATTGTAAATGATGTAAATAATGCTCCTATGAACATGGGTATTCAAGCATCTGTCAGAGTGCTTGCTTTCAACTCGTTTGGGTAAGTATACAGAAGTAGAACTGCTGTATCATATGGCAATTCTTTGTTTAAAATTAAAAAAAAAAACCATCTTTTTCACTGAAACTGGTAAAAACAAAATGGTCTAGTTGGGCCACCTTCTGCTTCTGCTTCTTGCAGCTGGCCAGCACATCGTATTTCCTGTTTCTTAACAATGATACAAACAGTGACAGCCATCGTTTAGCGAGTGATATTTATGTGCTAAGTACTATGCTAAGTACACTAAGTAGTACTAAGTACTACACTCAATACTTTTCTTATGGCAATCACATGTGTTAAGAACCATGCTGTCCCACATTTGACAGATGATTAAATAGACTCAAAGAAGGTAAATAATTTGCCCAAACTCACCTATTGAGAAAGGGGTAGAACCAGACTCTGAATCCATCAAAACCTGCCTCCAGAGCCTACCTTCCTAACCTCCTTGCTAGAACTTCTCTTTCTTCCATACGAAGCCAAAACTTTTCCTGATGTTTAAGCTGCAACCATATCGTCAGCACAGGTGGGAGTGAGAGAGAGAGCTCTATGCCCGTATCAAGGGAAGCCACCTGATCCTCCTTTCACTCTTTCACAAAGGGATCTTGCTTGGGTACAGCTGGTCCAGGTGCCTTCAACAACTCTCTTGGGCTGAACCCTTTTTAAAAATTCCTTTCTGAAAAAACTCAAGCTCCTTACCCATCAGCTTACTTCTCCAAACATATACCAAATGTGAAGTCCAGCTCTCCTGCTTGCATAAAAAATGCCTAGAATATAGGCGTCTTAATGTGCGCCTGCATCTCTGGGAGGGCTGGTTAGAATGCACATTAACGAGCTCACCCTGAGTTTCCAATTCAGCAGGTCTGGGTTAGGGCCTGAGAATGTGCATTTTTCTCTTAACAGCAGCTCCTGCTCCTCCTGATCAGGATGTCACACACTGAGAACCGCTGTGTAGCTGAACATCCCTTTGCATAATTTTTGAGTAGGATCAGCAACCAGTGAACACTTTTGTGTTGAACATGTGAGAATCGGGACATTGGGACTACCTCTAGATCACAGTCCTAAGGACATCCATTTGATGTTCTGGAACTAGACAGTTAGAAACAAAACCTACGGTTTCAAAACTTCAAATAGATCTTTTAAAAGACAATTCTGGTGATTTGAAAAGTATCAAAACTCTCTAAAAATTAAGCTATTCATCTTTTATTCTCATTAGAAAGGACAATTGTTTAGGACTTGCTGGATTTAGACAAAACTTACTGAAAACAGATAACTCAAAAAAGGTACAAAGTAGTAGTCCAAAAACACAAGCTGATGTTGAATTGTATACCATTAAAAACCTATCACTTCTGCAGTTTGGAAAAATCCTTACATTCTTTGTCAGTGTCATTCAGCAGAAGAAATGGAGATGGCTTAATTACAAAGGGTTGATAAACTTCAATATCAGAAAACTTTTTGTGTTGGAGTGTCATCATTCCCCTAATCCTTATCTTTGCCAAATTTCTCTTTCTATTAGTGACAAAAGGTAAATTCTGCATTGTTTTCATCTTCCAAATTGAACTTTGTTCCAAAACATAGACTGTTCAGTGCTCAGAGACTAAGGACCCAGAACTGTATAAATCTCATAAAAACTTTGGACGATTTCATTAATCTTTTCCTTCCCACTGTCAATTCCCTAGAAGGCTTTATTCAGCCCAGACAACATTCTTCAAACCTACCATTAATCTTATTTTTTCCAAACTATTTTCTTGCTTTCTCAGCATTCTCTGAGCAAAATTTTCAGGCCCGATAAAATACAAATGTTTTGTTCATGCTACAAATGTCTTGCAAGCGAATTCAACCTTTTTTCCCCCCCGCAGCATTTCCAGCCTTAAGAAGATATATTTTTTGTGTAAGTGAAACTGGTATTAACATCTCTTAATAAAGACTGAATCAGGCTATAAATAATTGTGGGAATCACTAGACTAAACCTCTCTTTTTATGTACCTAATTTAGGCCTCAGGATACAAATCCCTTTTGAAAGGATTCAAGCCATAATGCAGGGTAAAAATTATTGTGAGGTTCCATCAACCTCGCAACTGGTATGGTGTTTAAACAGAAGATAGCATGTACTAATTGTCCTTTAGATTTTCCATCTGAATTAAAAAGTCAGTTTGGAAATAAAATTACTTTCATTAACATTTAATAAGATTTGGAAGATGTAAGTCTACATTATATTGACCTTTTACATCAAGTCACAAGTGAATGGCAAATTATTACAATAATTAGATGAGATAGTTACTTATTAACCAAAGATTCAAGGAGATTCTCCTGCACTGAAGGTGATGTAAATCCAATAATTTAAAAATAAACATTTTTACTATGTTATAATTAAGTGAAAAATAAAAGAAAGCCTCCTACAAGATTAGTCTTACTTCTCAAATTTGCTGAGGACCTAAGACTACATTTTTTCAGATATAATAGATAAAAACAGCATTATTTTGCTTGGAAGCATAATATATATTTCTCTCCCTTCCCACCAGGAGGACATTTAAATATCCTTACAATTCTTTCCAATTAGCCTCTAAAAATCTCATAGTCAAATCTCAATAGGTAGGAAGAGAAGCTGAGAAAAGGTATAGTAAACATTTCTACGGAATTCACTTCTAATAAATTATTAATTTTCTTGTTGCATTCAGATGACTAATTATTCATTAGAAACATAAGTAGCTCTTAAAATGCCAATTAGATAGGAAGGTATCTTGCAGTAAAAGGAAAAAATATACCTGAGTCAATGCCAACCAACTAATAAAAAGCCCCCCCAAAGCCTGAGAATGAACGTTACAAAATGCAGGACACTTGAGGACGTGTTAACAGGTTGTAACCCCAGAATGATCTGCATCGCTTCTTATGCAAATAAAAACAATCTGTTGTGCAGCGGGCCAAATTTCTCAATGTAGGATTTCTAAAAAGCTCTTTTGTTGTCAGTCTAACCAAGCATTCTACTGCTGACCTTTAAAAAGAATAATACAAAAGCCAGAAAAGGTTGTCTCTTTGCTTGGGTATCTTCATAACAATTAGTTGTCTAATCAGTTCTTCCATTACTTATAGTATTTTGACATGGTTTACTTTTCTGAAACTTTGCAGGTAAAAGATCTCTAGGAAGCTTGAAAAAATATTTTTGGAAATGTTTCTGTTATATCAGGTCAGTGGAAGGAGGAATCAGATTCTTGTCCTGACCACACTATTTATTTCCCCTGTGATTTCTCAACCTATCTGTCATTATAGAACTATAGAATTTGAGCTGGAGGGGATATGAGAGAGCCCCTTATTCAACAGGTAAGAAAACAGGATACCATGAAATTTAAACATCTTGCCCAAGTTCATATAACTAATAAGAACTGTGGATACAGGGAAGACTAGAACAGATTTCTAGATACTCATAATTATTGTCTCAAGCTATGACCACACTTCGAAAAATAGCAGGTGTGTGCACGTGTGCACACACACATGCACACACACAAGTAACCATGAGCATTTGTAATCTTAAGCATGATCAATCAGTAGCATGATATATATACAGTCAATAGCATGATTACATATATTGATTAAAATATAATTATAAAACTGGTGAGAAAAAAATATTAGTGTTCAACTAGCATAAAATGGCCTGTTTTGCTAAAGATAATGCAATACTCCAACTTTATGGTTTGTTTTAATATATGGCTTTAGAACTTAGTAAGCCCTAAGGCTTTTAACATAGGGTCATGTCAGCTTGATATTATGATTTTTACTCCTCTTTGATTATACACTGATATATACTATTATTTAAAACATCTTAAAGTTGGCTGATCGAAGAATTTACAGGGTACCAGTTGTGTCTGACTTAGATGTCAACTAGCCGATAGATAAAGCCCTCAAAGAGAAAACCTGCCTGGAGCGATCAGTGCATGTGTGGGCTAAATCATGAAAAGGTATTCTAAGAATGTATATCACTCAACTAAAATACTGAACATATAGACACTAGGAGAGAGATATGTGTATACTGTAAAAACATCCATGAGATGACATTGACCAGAAAGGTAGAAAATATTAGGTCACTGAATGGTTTGAATCATATGATTAAAAAGATAGTAGTGCTTTTTTCCCCTGTGAAATATTACACTTTTTGATTCAGTTCAGTTGTAGACCCAGGTGACATTTTTCTATTGATACTATAAAATAGCAGGAATGTCTACAGACACTGTTTTTCTACTGTTTTTGTTTTCTCTTTAGTATTACTTCAAAGTTAATTTGAAGAGTTAATTTCAATTCAAATTTGAAATTTAATCCTTATGCTACAGGTCTGACTTTATTTTATTTATTAATCCATTCTGATGAGACTTTCATGACTTTATGTGAACATTAGAGAATTACACTTTCTCCTTGTTCCTGCAGCTACCTTCACCGATAAGACAAAAACGAAAGTCTGAATTATAAAGGAACCATACATACCATTGCTATAATTATAGTAGACCCACTGCCCACTCTTGGGTTTTGGAAGTGATACAGGTGTCTCTTCAGCAGGAAGACTGTAGAATCTGCATTCCACGAACAGCCGTTGGATAGTGTCATCTGCAGTTACTCGAGAATCATTAAGGCTTAGAGCTATGATCTCAATCTGAATTTTTTCTGATGGCTGTTTAAAGAGCAAAAACAGGAAAACCAACAAAGAAACATAAAACAAATGAGCAAAACCCCCTTTACTCTTTTTCACTATCAATTTTAAATAAAACATGAAGGCCAATGGGTTTCTTTTTTGGAACGCATTGTACACTACTGTATAGTTACACATGATAGATTATTCACGACAGAGAGAGAGAGAATGAGATTCTAATGCCCCAGGGTTTGAAGTTAACAGTGTCATGGCAATAGTCTCCTGATTTACATTTGAGGCTATAAATACCCCACTAGTAGTCTATCAGGGGGGAAGATTATGAGATCTTCATCTCCGATTGCTCTCAGAATGACAAGTATCAGTTGGCCTTATTTCAAACTATTTAATGAAGTACATGTTTATCACTGCTTTTATTTAATCTACAGTACCTGAGAAGTTTCGGTTATGCAGAGATCAAAGCCTGTTGAATACTTCATAGCTATTATGCTAATAAATGTCGCTATATGAATCCATATTAAGGAGAGCAGAAACTATAACTCATCCTCTTATATATTCTGCCAGAACATATTTCATTCAGTAAGAAATGTTTTCAAACAAAAGAAACAAAATTGTTATCTAATTTACTACGTATTTCCTTGTAATTACAGAATTAACAGCTAAAAATATATTCGTTTTACTGTGTAATTTTCATTTCAATCCTTAATAGATTTTTGGTGTCACAGACATTACTAAATGAGCCATACATGTTCCCTTCAGTAACGATTTAAAACAAACTATAGACTATGACTTAAAAATTAGATCACACCAAGATAACCCCCTCACTTAAATGTTTGTTTCTTACAATTTTAAATTTGTGCTTCATTCCCTTTTACTAAATCCCTCTTTACTAAATTCAGAAGCATGCTACTGTAGATTACATAACTTCAAATAATAATTAGAAAATCCTGATACTGAGACCTGTCTATATGACCAACTTTTAGGAACTCACTGTCAAACATAAATCAGTGTGCAAATTCATCACAGTGATTACTTAGATGTTTCAAAGCATATAATGTAATTAATCAAACTGAAAAGCATAACTATCCTATTGTAACAATATCCCCATAAAGAACAATTTCTATTACTGTCAAACCCCCTCAATATTTGATGAAGTAATTTTACCCCATTCTTTCAAAAGACATTTTCTTTTATTATGTATTCTAAGACACTTTAACTAAAAACCCAAATCTGAATATTTCAATAAGGTTATTTTATTATTCAGTAGATTCATGGAAATTTTACTAGGATGACAGAGAAAATTCCACACCATTCTGTCTCCACTAATACAGGTACAAGGCTGCAGCTGGCAATATTACTAGGATTAGCATAGTATGATGAAATATTTAAAGGAAAATTTTTTCTAAAACCTAATAAATCAAATGACTGCCAAATGTCATTAAAGTGATGGTCTTTGACTTGAATATGCTTTTCATATTCAAATTTGAAAAGAAAGAGATGAAAGCCTGGAAAGGTTACTCGGTTTCAACTAATAACCTCAAGCCCTCTCCGTTCACGTGCATAAAAAATGAAGTTGGCTTCATTGTCTAACCTCACTTCAGAAAAGCCCTTTTCTGCTTGCCGAAGACTAACGTGGTAAAGAAAATATTTTAAGTGATATTATTTTTTCCTTAAAATGTATGGTTGTTGTCAAAATACCACACATGAACACCCATTTTACATTTCAGCTTCAAATGCAGCACAATGCATAATTAAGCTTTTTACATAACTTGTAATTTGAAAAAACTCAGAATTGTTATAACAATAACTTCTTATAAAACATTCTTGTTCATTTCTGCACAAAAGAATTAAAGAAAATTAGCCATAAAAAGGCAAAAGAGGCATATACACGTTTATTTCTACATTGTGAAAAGAAGAATTTAAAGTTGTTTATCATGGAACTCAATGAAGAGGCGAATGAACTTTTAAACAGCAGAGGAATCGAACTGATTTAACTGGTTATTTTATTAATAATATATTAAGTATATCAGTCCCATATGAAAACTTGCATTTTTCTAAGATTGTATTTAGGTTGTTAAATAAGACTATATAAAAAAATCTAATTCTAAATGAAAGTAGATTACAGCCAAAGAAACAAACCAAAACTTCAATACCAAACAAACCAAAAGAAAACCTACTGTATTATACAAATAAATAAAAGAGCTTTAAAATTCCTCACATGACATCATCTCCCTTCTGGTCCAGTCTTTAGTTACTGTTTTCCACTCCACCCCTATCCTACCCCAACCTCATTACCTCTATCCTATGTCCTTCTACATTCTCTAATATTCCAAACAGAAGTTATCATTTCTTTGTTCTTTTTACGCTGCATAAACCAACTTAAAATACATCAAAAAAGGGAGAAGTTCCAAATTATCCAAATTGTATGTATTTAGGGACGCATGCTCTGAATAAAGAATTTTCCAAACATGATATATTTTGGCTACCGGGCTAGCCAATTTATTTTTCAACATCGGAACAATTCTGGTGTGTTCTTGCCTCTGTGCATCGAAAGTTCAACTAGATTATATATTAAAATTTTGAAGATTAGGAAGCACTTCCAACCGTATAACTGACAACTCCAACTTAGTGACAGAAATGAACTCAAATTCTCTCCTTTCCCCCAAACTCCATTCATCCTCTGCAGCTTCCTATCTCAGGTGACACAGCCATCCACCTGGTCACAGACAACCAGGAGACTGTGGGACCACTTCTGCCATCCCCAGTTTTCATACCCATCACATCCTACAGATGACCCATTCCTGTTCATTTTACTTCTTAAATACCTCAACGATTCGTCAAATTCTTGAAAGCTTATGATATTTCAACACTGTATTAGCTACTGGGGAGATAAAGACAAAACCGCATGTGGTTTCTTTCTGCAAAGTGGATCTAATTTCAGGGCTGGAAAAGAGGTGAGGCCTAATCCCTTGTCTGCAGCGGCAACTACTCTTCTTGCGGCTAAATTCTCCCTCTAAAAACAAAATAGGTATCACCTTTCTGCTTGAAAACGGATGAACCTTCACTCCAGCCATTTTCCTGGACCAGGGGTGTGCTGTTTATATAGCTCAGGTTTTGTGTCGAAAATCTTCTCTATCCGACAAAATTCTGCTTATTTTAGGCCCTGGGCCACACATGCTGTCCTTTTATGATGGCATCACAAATCTTCCAGAGCAAGCTGGCTCCCCCACTGGACCCTCACTGCACTTTTCAGTCACATTATACTGCCTGGATTTCTTTACCCATCTGCCTCTCTCTGGAGACTGTGAGCTCCTGGAGGCCAGAGCTGTACCTTTATTACTCTTCTGCTGTTCGACATTCTATCTGGCACATAGTAGGCCCTCAATAGTCAGTAAAAGATACAGAGTCAAGGGAGATTGAACATCTTTTATATATTCAGATTATCTTTTGTATGTTGCCAGAAATAGGTGAAGCGGCAATTATTAGTGTTTTCTCTTTTAACAAATATTTACTGTGTCTTCCCAGTTTTGATAAGCTGGTGATGAATAACTATTGAAAAATATTCAGAAATCTTGCTGTTCTAGATTTCAGTTAAATAAGAGTATTTCAAAGACAGGTCAGTATTGTAGAACTGAGATGGCAGGTTACTATTATTTCAGCTTTTTTGTATGTTTGAAATTTTTCATAATAAAGCAATGAAAAAAGTTCTTTAGGAGCGTGGGAAGGGATAACGATATTTGGACGACAAAAGCGAAGCCTCTGCAGATAGATGCATAGTAATGTCTCTTCAGAATCACTAGAACATGACGGAGGCTCTTGGGCAGGACATTAATAGCCTTCACATATAGGAAGTTTGCCATACAGTCTAGGCTTTAGGCTTTTCCTGTTTCCTTTTTTTTTTTTTTTGTAGAGAGAGCTTGTATGCAGGGTGTGGGGCCCCTGTGGGGGGAAAGAAAATCTCTTCACACTCCACAATGAGCGTGGAGGCCACCTCAGGCCTCCATTCCATGACCCTGAGATCATGACCTGAGCTGAAATCAAGAATCCAACACTTAACGGACTGAGCCACCCAGGCATCCCTCCTGTTTTCTGTATGTATGAGTGTTTGTTACTAAGTATGATGTTACTTTTTTTGTCTCCTTCACCAACTGCCCTATTAACTTCCCTAGTTAGAAAAGATGTTGATGTCGGCATATAAAAAGAGCATTTAAAAATTCTGACTGTGGTGACAGAAGTAATAGAAGTCACTTAAATATGAATTGCAAGCAACTTATTTTTAGTTGTCTGTATAGATGGACACTACATATTATGTGATTGAATGATCTAGAAATGTGATGACAGCTAGTATTACTCCCAGAGAAAAAAAGTTACAGCTCTCATGATTTTGGCTCAATTCCACTATTGCTTCCTGATTGATGTTAATTCATTTTTAGGCCATATTTTTCTATAGTATTTACTTAAGCTTTTATTGGTATGTTTAAATTTTTTGTTTTACTTAGAGGATCATGCCGAATTCTTCCAACATCAGAGCAGCTACACTGGAGTTGAACTATTAGCCTCCTAAAAATTAATTATACTTGACAGCTCTTAAACATAGTATTCCTTAACTGAGAATGGCCTATGAGAAAGGTTTTGCAACTTGTATCAGCCAGTTAGATTTAACTCTAACTCGGTTGAGATTACACGTGAGTTTTATTTCTTTCTAAATCTCTACAGAATAAGCATTTCTGTAAAATTATAAAGTATAGAAAGTAATTTGGTATATTCAGGGACTCAACATCTTAAACAGAGGTTACCATTTTGCTGTATCTGATTCAAACTTTTTTGTTGTTACTGAAGAAATAAAACATTTCAGATGCAGCTAAAGCCCCCACCTATTTCCTTTCTCTCCTTCCCCCAGAGGAAACCAGCATCCTAAAAGTGATGTGTATCACTCCCAATCATGCTGGTATGTTTCCTGCAACATATGTATATTTCCATTAACAGATAGTACTGCTTTCTGTTTTTACATTTCATATTAGTGATAGCCTCCTCTACTAATCATTCTGCAACTTGTGTTTTTTTACTCAATACTATATTTAGAAATTTGTGTTTATAATTAAAATCGAATTCAATCATACTTTATACAGAATTCCATTCATATTGCATACACAATCTATAGTCCAGTTTTTTCTCTACTGATAAACAACTGAGTTGTTCACAATTTTTTGTTATTAACAGATAATGTCGCATTGTCCATCCCTTTGTTTTCCTGCGTATATGAGTGATTCTCTTAGGAGAATTGCTAAGTGAGAGATATGAGAAATTCAAACTACTCCTCAAATGGTTACATGAATTTACATGAGTATTATATTTATCACCATAAAAATGTGTGTGGGGTGTGTGTGTGTGGGGGAGTGTATGTGTGTAAATAAATAGAAACAAAGCCTACCTCTTAGGAGTCACCATAGGTAGAACTTGGTACTTTATAGTGAAATGACAGATACAAAATGGAAGTAGAAGGTGATGATCTATACCAGCTCTTTGGGAGAAATAAGAGTAAAGAGAAACTCACACTGTTGAGAGAACAATGTTTTAAATAAACAAAACAAAAAACCCCAGCTTTCATCTGTGGCAGTGACCTATCTTTTCTCATTGGTTCTGTGAAAGACCTATATTGAACAATTAGTATAAATATTGAAAACTTCAGAGGTGGAGGAAAAAAATGGTGCTAGGGTTTAGAGAGCTTATTTTTAGAATACTGTCATGGTCTCCCTCATACACCATGTAAATTGCTGCATCTATAAGGGTCAGCAAATTATAGAAGCTTGTTACCACATGTTCTAAAGCAATGGTTGGAATATTTTTTCCTGTCCTAATACACCTGAGGGATATGACACATTTCCATCATTAACTGTGGCTTACTATGGCAGTTCATGTGAAGGAAGGAGAGAATTTTAAAAATTACCCTCAATTTCAGGTGATTTTGATATGCCATTCCTTTTCCACCATCATTGAAAACAGATGTTATAGTACAGTGGTTCTCAATTTTGGCTGAACATTAGTATCACCGGGGGAGCTTTAAACGAAATTCGGATTTAGCTGATCCTAATGGAGCTGGGCCCTGGCATTTAAAAATGCTCTCTAGGTGATCCTAGTGTTCAGCAGTGAGAAGTACTGCTTTTCCCTCAAGTTGTTCTCAAACTCTAGCACAAGCCAGAATAACCTGAAAGGTTTGATTACAAACACACAGATTGCTGGGACCCAGTCTCTTGAGTTTCTGATTCATGAGGTCTGGGGTGGGATCCAAGAATTTGCATCCTCACAAGTTCTCAGGTGATGCTGATGTTGCTGGTCTGGGGACCAAATTTTGAGAATCACTGCACTAAACCAAAAAAGATTCAACCTACATTTGTTGACCCTTTCTAAAATATTTATTAAAAGGCTTCTAAAGGGATGCCTGGTTGGTTCAGTTAGTTAAGTGTCTGCCTTTGGCTCAGGTCATGATCCCAGGGTCCTGGGATGGAGGCCCTCAGGCTCCCTGCTCAGTGGGGAGTCTGCATCTCTCTCTGCTCCTCCCCTTGCTCGTGCCCTCTATCAAATAAATAAATCAACAAACAAGTAAATAAATAAATAAAATCTTTTAAAAAAGCTTCTAAAATATTCATATTAAATCGTTCTTTAGTTATTTAACATTTTAGTATAGAATTAGCCTACAAATTATTTACTTTCTAGAAGCGATCTACACTCATCGTTCAAAATAATCCAACAATATAAATCCTAAAAAGTAAAGTAGAAAAGTTCCTTTTTTCCTTCCAACTCAGGGGTTGGCAATTTTTTGCTGTAAAGGCTCAGACCGCCAATATTTTTTGCATTGCAGGCCATATGGTCTCTGTTACAAATATTTAGCTCTTGTAAAATGAGTACAGAACATAGACAATATGTATTTACATGTGATGGGTGTGGCTCTGTTCCAATAAAACTTTATTTACAAAAACAGGTAGAGGGATGTGTTTGACATGGGCCATAGTTTTCTGACACCCGCCCTGAGCCACGTCTCAGAGATACTGCTAACGGTGTTTGGATTATATACTTTTAGACGTTTTCTTTGCTTACATAAACCTAAATGTTGTATCTGTATGCTCATGTAAAAGTACGTATGTACATAGATACAAATATTTTCCCTCTTTTGCTTCTTTGTAATGGAATTATCAGTGAGGTATAATTTCTTAACCATCAGTTTGGCAAAGGTGTGATGTGGGGAAGCAGAAATTAATATCTATTGTTGCTTTAACCAGAAATGTTTGTATTAGAAAACACTGGTAGAAAACTAAGGGTCCACCAAAAGGGGTTCGAGTCAATATGGTAGAGCTGTGGGGTAGGAATATTATGGATGTGTTAAAAGAAATGGAGTATATTGTTATTGGAAAGATGTCCCTAGTATATTAGGAAGAGATAATTAAGTTGCAAAACATGAAAAAGAGATTTGGAAGTAATTACTACCAGGAAGTAATTCAACATTTCTTGTTTTAACCTAAAATATATTTTGAAACTTACTCTATTAGCTTAAGCTTCCATATGTAAACTATTGGGAGGGAATTACTTTACCCACCGATAGGATATCATATTTGATTCTGAAGTGATTTAGTAATTTTTAATACGTGAATTCTAAAAGTAATGAGTTGCTTTTCGCCATTTTGCTCTTCAAATCTTTAATACATATGTTGCTGAAGATCATTAATGCAATCGCCTGGGAATGCCAGCTCATATAGTTCAAGAGGACCTGCTTTCTAGGTAGAATTGTAATTTAGTCCAATTGAATACGACAATTTTTACAAACTGCTATTAGTAGAAACAGAGAGATGTAAATATGCAACGCACAGAAGAGTCCACTGTTCTTCCAGCGTGCGCTCCCATTCTCACCTGTGCGCGCACCTGAAGAAATCTATAAACTGATGGTTGTACATTTCATTGTGAAAATGAAGGCTCCATGGTTTAAGTGATAAAACTAGAAATACTTTCCAAGAAGGATTGTTAATTCTTTTTTTTAATGCCATGGCAGATGCAAATTTTTGGTTTTGATGTCTATTTTAAGGACCTAAAACAAGGCTTTTAATCAATGTATTATACATCAAATTGATACTGTTAACTTCTGATTATTCAAATTAATAAAATATTCATAGAAAAATGTCCAAAGTTTTACATTTCTCAGGCTCCCCCCCTCCCCCCCTTAATTATCATGCCTAGAAGCTTTTCAGTAAAAGCAGCAGTCATCAGGCTGACGGAATCTGACAGGCCAGCAAGGCCCAATTACACTGGTGCTCTGTGGCACTTTGATGTCCTGGAAACGAAGAGAGATAGGGGCAAATTGGGTAGCACATTATGTTAATGACTTGATTTAATCCAGCCACTAAACTTTATGTAGCCTGTTAAAAAAGATGCTAACACTAATTATGCCACTTTGGAAAGAAAAGGAGGGGACAAGCATTTCACTCTGACAAAGCGAAGCTCATAAATGTTGTAAATGAAATGAAACAAAATGAGGTAATCTATGATTAATTATACATCACAGACATGAAGAAAAGAGGAAGAACCAAGTAATATGTCTAAGTCCTGGGAAATCTGTTAGATTCCTTCTACGGATCAACGTTTCTAAGAGATCAACTAAGAGCTGTGAGATTCTGAATCATGAAAAAAAGAAACTGCGTGATCTTAAAGTGCTTACGCAGTTAGCAGGTAATTCAGATTCACAGTGTAACTGGCATAAATGATACTTATCTAGGACACTACTTCTAGTCTCACTTTTGTGACATTATAGGGTAGAGGCAATTAAAAAAAATCTATCAAGTGGGGATAACCACAGAGTAGCGTTCTCTAATTACTTTTTAATTAGTCTCTGTGCCTCTAATCTATTCTTTACATTATTGATAGCATGCTCTTTTAAAATGCGATTCAAGAGTGTAAACTCCCTAAGAGCAAGAGGATTATTTCCCTTCTTCACTGCCTAGAATAAAGCTTGGAACACAGCAAATGCTAAGTATTGGTTTAATTAGTGAGTGATCTTCACCCTCCCTTAAAAGCCCTCATTGGCTGCCCAAAGAACTTCAGGATAGACTTTAACCTTCTCAGATGATACACAGAGGCCTTGATGGTCAGGACGTGCCCATCTTTTCAGCATCTTCTCCAGAGCCTCCACAAGGTGTGCCATAACGTAGAAAACCACTGAAACCATCTGAAAACCACTGATTTCCAGAAAGAGCCATGCTCCACATTCTCCCTAATTCTTAAATTGTTCCTTTGACCTGTAATGATCCCACCATGACCCTTACTAATTCCTAATCACCTTCAACACTTGGCTCAAACTTCACTGACTTTAGGAAGTCTTTCTTGATGAGGGTCCCTCACGTTGTTAGGTACCTGCTTGAAAGTTCCCACAGCACCCTGTGCCTTCCATTCTCCTCGTGCTAACCACTGTGCACTGATTGTGTTTCCTCTGTAGACTGTGACCTCTCTGAAGCCAGGGACTGCTTCTTTTATGACACACAGCAGATGCTAATGAATGCAGGACTGTGAAAATTAAAGGACATATTCTATAGGATGTGCTAATTTAGCACATAAGAGCCATTCAGTATTACCTTCTTTCTGATAAAAGCCATGTATCACTGTCCTAAGATTTCAACCTGAAGCAGTTCTTGAGAAAGAGGTAAAGAAAGAAACTAATGAGCCAGAAGGATTTTTAAGTTTAAGAAAGGTTTTACGCTAACAACACCCTGACAAAAGTTAACATCCTCAACAGACAATGACATCCTGTTCCTCCTGACATGATGCCCTGGAAAGGACGTAGCCCTGCCTTTGTCGTATTCCCACCAAAACACATAGCTGAATCTAATATGAGGAAACATCACATTAATCCAAACTGAAGGATAGTCTACAATATAAATGGCCTGGATTCTGAAAAAATGTTAATCTGAAAGAACCAACATAAAGAAAGATTGCAACCATCATTACGGATTACAGAGGCTAATGAGACAGGAAAGTTAAACACAACGTGCAATCTGGATTGGATCCTGGACCAGATTAATCAAATGCTATAAATTATACTACTGGAACAATTGGCAAAATTTTAATGGGAACTGTAGATTAAATAATGGTATTATATTATTATTCTGAAGTATTTAAGAGTAAACAAACCTGACTTCTGCAACACTGAAATGATTCATTATAATTATGTATGCAAGAATGTGTATATATACGTATGTAGGTGCACATATACAAATATTGAGAGACAACAGAAATGATAAACAATGTAGCAAAATGTTAACAGTTGATGGATGTGGGTGAAGTATATTTAGGAGTTCCTTGTACTACTTTTGGGATTTTTAAAGAAAAATGTTCAGTGACTCATACTGAATGACTATTAAAGTAGCACATAGAAAAACTGGTATAATCACTAGAAAATACTTTATTTCATGAGTAGGATGATCTCTTGAGGTTTGTTCCTATGTTTACAGATTAAACTATTTTATTCTATTTGGTAAATAATTTAAAAAATTTTTTAAAAAAAGATTTTATTTATTTATTTGATAGCGATCAAAAGTAGACAGAGAGACAGGCAGAGAGAGAGAGAGTGAAGCAGGCTCCCTGCTGAGCAGAGCGCCCAATGTGGAACTCTATCCAGGATTCTGAGATCATGACCTGAGCTGAAGGCATCGGCTTAACCCATTGAGCTACCCAGGCGTCCCTCTATTTGGTAAATAATTTAACACAATTAAATATCACCTATTAATATAAAATACTGGTTAGTACTTTCTCCTAAAAGTAGAATTTTTAAAAACATGTGGGAGGTGATCAAGGGCTACTGAGGCATAAAGCATTGCTTATAGCAATTGCTTCCTTTAAATGGTATTCACACATTGGAGAAAGCATTTTAAACCATTATAATAAATCATATTTGGAATAGTAGTCAAGACTATATAGCAGGCTGTAGCAAAGTAACACAAATTACTTTCCCAGGAATAATAAAAAAAACCCAGTTTATTCTAAGGGAAAAATAGATGTGTACATTAGAATTAGTTGGATATTTTAGAGGAGTAGTTCTTTCTTTCACTAAACTTCCTTGTTAAATCAAAGTTCCTTATTCTGTCTTAGTCAAGGGCGTTGAACAATTCCGCTGAGATGCTAGCAATGCTGCCAATACACACGGTTCCCCTGAATGACGGATTTCTCAGTCTCGGCACTATCCACATTTTGGGCCAGATAGTTCTTTGCTGTGAGTCCTGTGCATTGTAGCGTGTTGAGCAGCAACCTTAACCTTAACCCCTACCTATTACATGCCAATAGCAGTCTCTCCCAGTGTGACAATCCAGAATGCCTTCAGATACTGCCAAATGTCCCCTGGGGGATAAAATACCCCTCCCCCCAGTTAAAAATTGTTTGGTCTAAGGTGCTATAACTTAGGTAACATTTTCCCACACTTTGAAAGTTACTTTTGAATGATGAATACAATGTTTAGAAAATAAAATGAACTCTTACGATGTCTCCCTAGTATCTATTAGATAAAATCCAAAATGTTTGGCTTTCAGCATTATATCTAAACTCTTCTATCCTCTTATATAAAAAAGCTGCTCAGGGCGCCTGGATGGCTCAGTGGGTTAAAGCCTCTGCCTTTGGCTCGGGTCATGATCCCAAGGTCCTGGGATCAAGCCCCACATCGGGCTCTCTGCTCAGCAGGGAAACTGCTTCCTCCTCTCTCTCTCTGCCTGCCTCTCTGCCTACTTGTGATCTCTGTCAAATAAATAAAATCTTAAAAAAAAAAAACAACAACAAAAAGGCTGCTCTAGTTAGCGTATTCTTGACTTCTGAAACACATATGCATCCCTGCACATGATTTTCTCTCTGCTGCCATATATCCACATCTTTGAGATGTCACAGTTAAAGCAGAACACTCCTTCTTACTGTGTGGCTGGCCATAGCCAAATAGGTCAGTGTACACAACTGATAAGATGGATCCAACCTAGAGGCTAGGCATGGTTAATTAGATTTTTCTCCACCAGGGTGGGCATGTTTGCATCGTTATCTTTGGTAATAAAAAAAAGAAAGCAGGGCAAGTCAGCTTAAACAGGAAAAATAGACAGGAAGCCCACAAGAGGGCAGGTGAGCCAGCTCTGGGCATACCTTCCATAAAGTCTAATAAGAGTTACTTCAAATTTCTCCTTCCTCTGAACTTCCTTACTTAGTGGGAAGATTACCAGTAAGTCACTTTCTCGCTCAAGACCTCAGTTTATTCATTTGAAAGATGAGAAAGCAGGCAAGAAAACAGCCGCGTATTCTTTACCTCAAATATCTATTACATTAATTATTGGTACTGTCACCTGACATTGTTTTATATTGTAATTTAATAGCCAAATAACTACTTGACTTTTCATGAACACATCTTCCCAATTAATGTAGATGTCCCCAGAGGGCAGGACCAGAATACTATATGTACTTCCTTAGGAGAAGTGTTGACAAACTGCAGACACTGAATCCCTGGGAACCACTGTGCAAGAGGCTGAGTGCTGTTTGTACTTTGACTAGATAAATACATCCCTAACTGCCTGCCTTCTGAAACCCCAGGCCTGATTCAGTATCTCATTTCTCATTCTAATGTTCAAAAGGCTAAATCATATAGGTATCCAAAAATCCTGATGAAGTAGGCAAAGTGTTTCATAAGAACTATTGATAAGTGAGAAAGAAATGTCTGATTCAAACATGTAGTCTTACTACTCTTGATGTAATGAACGGAGGGCTCTTAATAAAATAATGTGATAGTTAAATTTTTTAAAGATTGATTGACTGATTTGAAAGACACAGAGAGAGAGAGAGAGAGTGTGTGTGCTGCGTGTGAAATCCTCCGCTTGATGGCATTCAGAAGCAACACTGGTCTTTCCTGACTCTGAACTTGAACGGAAACACTGGCTCTTCTTAGGTCTCCAGTCTGCCTGCTTTCTAGCTGGAACTTATGCCATTGGCACTCCTAATTTTAAGGTCTTCAGACTCAGATTGGAACTACACCATTGCCTTTCCCGGGTCTCCAGCTTGCTGAATACAGTTCTTGGGACTTCTCAGTCTCTATAACCACGTGACTCAATTCCTTATAATAAATCTTTTTATATGTACATATTTGTACATATATATCCTATTTGTTCTGTTTTCCTGAAAAACCCAAATACAAATGGCTATGGAGCTAAATCCCACACAAGGGACTCATTTTCCCTTTGAGTCCCATTATCAAAAGTTTCTAATAGAGACCAGAGAATTTCTATTCATTAATTTGATAAATAATTTAACAATTTCAGGTTTGATGAAGCAAAAAAGCTAAACTGAACTAAATGCTATAATTAGAAGTCTTCAGGTAACCATATTCAGGATTCTTTCCTTGATTTACTGATTTTGAACAATAAAGATCCATATATCAGGATGCCATGGGTCAGGTGATATTATAATTAATAATGATAATAAAACTTTGGACAGATGAACTGTTTTGCTTGTACTTATCATTCTTTTGTTTGTATTTGGGTTTGTTCTGCAGAGAGGTTAAGCTAAGAATTTTAAGAGTTGAAAAAATTATTCCAATTTTTACCCATAAAACAGAAATTCTGAAAAAGGAATACAATTAATCATTTCAGGAAAATTAATGTAGATGAATAGAAAAAGCTAGGGCCTTTTTACTTCACTTACATTTACTTTAGAATAACTACCCCCCCTTAAAATAAAAAAAAAGCTCTGGTAAGTAGTATACTCCTCATATAAAGTATAATTTTGTTTTCAAAACTTCCATTTGCATACTGCTTTTCAACAACGTGCTACAAAACAAGTATACCTATACAAGATTAATTACCTTCTATGAAGGTTTACTGTTTTGGTGGAAATGAAATAACTTTAATAGTTTATCAGTGGACATATTTTAGCATATGAATGAATTCACACTTGAAAGTATTAATGTTTTAAATGCAATATCCCATTTTGAATTCTTAAAGCTCAGATTGCATTCTTTCTTAAAAAGATTTAGTTTATTTATTTGAGAGGGAGAAAGAGCATGAGCAGGGGGAGGAGCAGAAGGAGAGGGGCAAGCAGACTCTCTGCTGAGTGGGAAGTCTGACGAGGGGCTAGCTCCCAGAACCCTAAGACTGTGACCTGAGCAAAAGTCAGATACTTAACCTAATAAGCCACCTAGGCACCCCTCAGACTGGATTTAACACATCTTTGTAGAATCATTCTGAAAAGGAGTCAGGGAAGTCAACGGGTTTTAGCAAGTAACTGTTAATGCTGCTATTGATAGGTATTCTTAACATGTAAGCAAAAATAATACAAGTTATGACCCATTGCATAATGAAACTACATATAAATTTTCTTTTTGTACTAGATGATTACATGGGTAAGATTGTGAGGATACATAAAATTTTCCCAGAAATATTTTTGCCTTCAGATTTTCATATATGAAGATGGATTCACTATGAATGAAAAGCAGCTTTATTTTGCAACATTTCTAGCTGGCATCAAGCTACTGACCTGTTTGATATTCTTGGAGATAGGACCTGGAATAATACACTCGTCGCTGTCAGATGCAGATCTCTCTTCCTCATCTGTTAAGAAATAAGATTTTAGTGGCTCAAGTCTGTTAAACCAATTATATTTATACCTTGAGAAATGGAGCAATTTGTTACAAGCATTTGTTATAAGGATAACCTTAAAAGGACAATATGATAATCATGTCTAGACCTTTCTTAGCAGCAAAGATATTTATTTTTACATTATAATTTAGAAAAGATAAAAAAGTGACTGAAAATTCCAAGTTTAGTTTTAGTAGAAACAAAGATAATAAAAATATAGCTTGCTCTGAAATTCAAAAATAGTCTTTTTAAAGAGGAGGACAGAGTAATGGGTATTTTCTAACAGCCTAATAAATTATATTGTGCAAATCAAGTTATTCTTACTATTTAGAAACATTTAAAAAATTTTGTAGTTTTATTGTGGCAAAATTGCCATATAATAAACTGCACATATTTAAAGAGCAAAATTTGGTATTTTGACATATGTATAATTCTGTGAAATCATCACCACAATTAAGATTGTGAACCCATCCGTCACCCCACAAGTTTCCTTATGCCCCCTGTAATCTACTCTTTCTCTATATCTCCCTGTTCCCATTTACCTTCCCCTAGGCACCACCTAAATGCTTTGTCACTGTAGTCACCTCTTTTAGATATTATATAAATTAAATCTTGTCAAGAGTTGTCTTGTCTGAGTTCTTAGTTTTAATTTTTTAAAAAAGTTAATTTCTCTAGAATAATCCAGATGATAGTATAAAACCCAAAGAGAACATAAAGCCACTTAAAACATAAACTGGGACCGTGGTCAGCAGCAAGACTTGAATTCCACTGTGGCATGGCAGGTTGAGATAAGAAGGTGTGTGACAATTCTGCCAGCCCGTAGCTGACTACACTGAACCGTGTCCCGTCATTTCGGTCAAGAAACAGGTATCACAAAGTAGATCCCCTACTATGTGAAGATGTCCTAGGAGGCATGCTCTAACAGATTAAAGAAAACACAGAATTAAGTAAATAATGGTAATAAGAAAGGAAAAAAAAATCACCTTCTGGTTCCAATTCCTCAGTTATTTCTGTTTCATCTTCAGAAGAAGTCCAGCTTCGATCTGCTAGCTGACCCTCAGACAGGAAAGACACATCATCATCTTTTCCTTTCTGTATTTTCTCTTTTACCTTAGCTCCACTGCTTTCTTGAGAAACCTGAAGAAATGCAAGTATACTGATAACATTGGCGCTTTGATCACATGTGTTACACTTGCTGAAGCACCTGACTCAGAAAGCCTGTAAGCCCGAGACTTAAATATACGAATATGTAAGTGATTCATTAGAAAAACCATCACTAACATTGCACAGACAAATGATATTAGGCAGATAAATGAAAATGTTATTATAAGCCAAGAATGAAAAATACATTAATATAAAAATGAATTTTATATTATTACCTTAATTCACATATCTATTTATTAGTTGCTAATATCAGCATAATTGCAACATTGGTCATAGTTTTGATCTTTCTGTTCCCAGGAAGTTCTACATAAAAATAGGATCAATTTTATGAGTTCTTGATCCATTTTATTTATTTATTTATTAAAAGATTTTATTTATTTATTTGACAGACAGAGATCACAAGTAGTCAGAGAGGCAGGCAGAGAGAGAGAGGGCGAAGCAGGCTCCCTGCCGAGCAGAGAGCCTGACGTGGGGCTGGATCCCAGGACCCTGAGATCATGACCTGAGCCGAAGGCAGAGGCTACCACTGAGCCACCCAGGTGCCCCTTTGATCCATTTTAGTACAAAGTCTTTTAAGAATGAAATCAAACCTTTCAAAATAATTTTAATCCAAATACATACCTCAGGACCATGTGAAAGAGTTGGCATGTCAGTTTCTATTTCTGGCGTATGCTCAACTTCTGACGAAACTTCCTTCACATCTTCAGGAGGAGTAGTTATCTCCTTTTATTGATTTAAAAACATGCATATATGTTATTTTGTATTTACTATTAAATTCCATATATATAAGGGAGTAAATACAGTAGTTACCCATATGACCCTAAATTTAGTTATTTCAGTAAAATGGCTGATAGTCATCAGGGTATTTATATATGTAATTAAAGAATTACAAACATCATTCATTGAAGCATTGTTTATAATTGTAAAAAAAGTGAGAACAATGCAAATATCCAACAGAATAGGATTAAATGAAATATGGTATATCCAAATACTTGAGTTCTTTGCAACCATGAAAAAAATGATAACATAGATCTGTACTTCTGCACACTGAAGAGAATATCCAATATACTATTGAGTAAAAAATGCTAGTTACAGAAAAATACATATAGTTGTATACTGTTTTGTTAACAAACATGCAAGCAAACAACATGTATGTGCCCATGGGAATAAGTATGGAAGGAAATTCACTAAAATTCTATTGCTGATATATAGATTTGGGGAAATTTAATTTCATTTTTTAAAAAAGATTTTATTTATTTATTTGACAGAGAGCGATCACAAGTAGGCAGAGAGAGAGAGAGAGAGGAGGAAGCAGGCTCCCTGCCAAGCAAAGAGCCGGATGCGGCGCTCGATTCCAGGACCCTGAGATCATGACTTGAGCTGAAGGCAGAGGCTTAATCTGCTGAGCCACCCAGGTGCCCTAATTTCATTTTTAATTTCTTTTTTGCTTATTTGTATTTTCTAGTATTTCTATGATGATTATACATTACTCATGTAATTAAAAAATTACATATGTGAGGATATATACTTTCTATGATCAACATTATTTTTAAATCTATCAAATATCAATTAATAGTCAACTATTTTCCAGGATTCATAAACTGATGTTTATTTTTAAAATATTAGCTTATCATTTTTGCTACTTTATTTATTTATTGAAGATTTTATTTATTTATTTATTTGAGAGAGAGAAAATGAGAGAGAGAGCATGAGAGGGGAGAGGTCAGAAGGAGAAGCAGATGCCCTACCGAGCAGGAAGCCCAATGTGCAGCTTGATCCCAGGACTCCAGGATCATGACCTGAGCCAAAGGCAGTTGCTTAACCAACTGAGCCACCCAGGTGCTCCCATTTTTGCTACTTTAAAGATTTTTATTTATTTATTTATTTCATAGACAGAGATCAAGTAGAGAGGAAGGCAGAGAGAGAGAGAGGAGGAAGCAGGCTCCCCGCTGAGCAGAGAGCCCAACGCGGGGCTTGATCCCAGTATCCTGAGACCATGAGCCAAGCTGAAGGCAGAGGCTTTAACCCACCGAGTCACCCAGGCATTCCCACTTTTGCTACTTTAAAAGTAAATATGTCCAATAGAGAACCAAAACCAGAGGAAATTAATACAAATCCATATTTTCATTACCCAATGATAATATCTATTAGTAACAGATTTCTTTACAATTTTTCACCTTTTTCTTTATAATTAATTAATTAACTAATTATTTCTTATTTTAAAAAATATTTTATTTATTTATTATTCCCTGCAGAGCAGAGAGCCCAATGCGGGGCTTGATCCCAGGACTCTGAGATCATAACCTGGGATGAAGGCAGAGGCTTAACCCACTGAGCCACCCAGGCACCCCTATAATTAATTAAAAAAATTATTTATTTATTTATTTGATGGACAGAGATCACAAGCAGGCAGAGAGGCAGGCAGAGAGAGAGGAGGAAGCAGGCTCCCTGATGAGCAGAGGGCCCGATGCAGGGCTTGATCCCAGGACCCTGGGATCATGACCCAAGCTGAAGGCAGAGGCTTTAGCCCACTGAGCCACCCAGGTGCCCCTATAATTAATTTTTTAAAAGAATTCTTTCTTTCAAGTTGATTTTAAAAATTTATTTATTTATTTGAGAGGGAGAGAGAGAGAGTGAGTGAGTGACAGGAGGGACAGAGGGAGAGGGAGGGAGAGAATCCCAAACAGACTCCCTGGTAAGTGCGATCCCTTGAGATCATAACCTGAGTTGAAATCATGAGTCAAGATATTCAATCGACTGAGCCACCCAGGTACCCAGACTTGAGAGTTTTTTTTTTTTTTTTAAAGATTTTATTTATTTATTTGACAGAGAGAGATCACAGTAGACAGAGAGGCAGACAGAGAGAGAGGAAGGGAAGCAGGCCCCCTGCTGAGCAGAGAGCCCGATTCGGGACTCGATCCCAGGACCCTGAGATCATGACCTGAGCCAAAGGCAGCGGCTTAACCCACTGAGCCACCCAGGCGCCCTAGGATTCATTTTCAATGCAAATAAAAAACTTTCTTGGTTACATAGTGGTAATTATATTATAAATACAATGTATCTTGTTACATTTAAAAAACCTTAGTATTATGTCATAAAATTTTCTCCTGATATAAACTTTTGGGTAAACATCATTTTTAATACAATCTAATATTAAAATGAATGAATGTATCATAATTTAATGAACCATTTTCCTGGTGATGGACATTTAACTAATTCACCATTTTCAGTTACTGTGATGACTAACATTGCAATAAACATCTCCGTGTATGTTTTTTCTATATTTACGATCATTTATGTAAGAATCCAGTTACTTATGTTTGAATTCCAGATCTAATATTTTGCCCTTGAGCAAGTTACTTAAGCTCTGCACATATTACCTTCCTAATCTATTTCTTTTTTTAAAAGATTTTTATTTGAGAGAGAGAGAGAGAGCAAGTAGGGGAGGGGTAGAAAGAGAGGGAGAGAATCTCAAGCAGACTCTGCCCTTAGTGGACACGTCACAGCAGGCTCCATCTCACAACCCATGAGACCATGACTGGAGGCAAAAATCTCGAGTTGGATGCTTACAAGAGTGAGCCACCCAGACACCGCTTACTCTCCTGATCTTTAAATGGGAATAATTCTAGTATGATTATAAGATTGTTCTTAGGATTAAATCGGTTTGTGGACACAAAGCATCTGGTTCAGTCTGACATTAATGAGCACACAATAAGTGTTTGTTATTAAACACGGCCTGAATAATAATTATTGAATTCATTTATTTAGTACATATATACTAAATGCACTGTATATGCCAGGTATTATCTTAAGCTCTGAGAAAAAAAAAGTTTTTATTTTTTAAAGATTTTATTTGAGAGAAAGAGCATGGCAGAGATAGAGGGAGAGAGGGAGAAAGCACATGTCGGGTGGAGGGGCAGTGGAAGAGGGGAAACAGTCTCCCCACTGAGCTGGGAGCCCTACGTGGGGCTCAGTCCTAGAAATGAGATCATGACCTGAGCTGAAGGCAGACACTTAATGGACTAAGCCACCTAGGCACCTGAGAAAAAATATTTTGATCTGGGTGGTGTTTACACAGGTGTGTACATAGGTAAAAATTCATTGAGCTGGGTACTTGAGTTTTGTGTCCTTTAACTATTTAGGAGTTATACCTCAATTACAAATAAATTTTTTTTTTTTTTTAAAGTCCTAAAGAGATGATGGTGACTTGAGTGGTGACAGTGGAGATGATGTGAATACAGGATATATTTTGAAAGTATAGCTGACAGGTTTTGTGGATAAACTGGAAGCAGGATGTGAAAAAGAGAATGACAAAGGGAAGCCTTTACAATGCACTGATTATGCAGCTGGATGAATGGTTAGTCATTTATGGAGAATGGGAAACAATGGAAGAAACATTTTGGAAGAGGGTTGAGAAGTCACATTTGGTTTTTGACATGTTAAGTTTAGATTCCTATTACACATCCAGTACATATGAAATAAGCAGGGAGAAAATAAATCTGGAATTTGACAGTGAGATCAAGACCAAAGATTATAATATGAGAGGGACCACCTCTAGTTGTTTAAAACTATGAGATTGGCGAAGACCTCTGAATGGAAATATAGAGTGAGATGAGGTGTAGGTCTTCAGTGAAACTGCTGAGGCACCTCTACATTGAGAGATTTGGTCTAGGACAGGGAGAAGAATCACTGGTAAAGCTGGAGAGAAACTGGAAAGGCATGGTGTCCCAGACGCCCAGTGAAGAGGGAGCAAGTATTCCACTGTGTCGAATGTTACTGGGAGATAAAGATGGGGACTGAGGATTGACTACTAGACATGGCAAAGTCAAAGTCATTGCGACCTTAGCAAGAATGGTTTTAATGAGGATGAATTTTGATTAGGCTGAGTTCAAGAAACGGTGCGAAGAAAGGGCAACAGAATTAAGACTTTCTGAAGAGGTTTCTCCCTGCACTGCCTGCCACCCCCCCCCCCCCAAAAATAGAAGCAGAGGATTAGGGCTGTAGCTGGAGTTACAAATGGAGTCAAAGGAGGGTTTAGATCAAAGAGTAAGAAGAGTTAACATTTAAACACAGTGCCAAATTGTGAAGCTAACATTGAAAGGAAAAAGTATTTTATTCACTTGTTTCCTTTGAAATCAGGTAGAGTATACTACGCCTACATCGTTTATTCAAAATACTTGGTATGAGAGGAAAAAAATCAGTATTTTCAGTGTTTACTACTTACAGAACTCTGCTGTGGTGTGATATCCACAAAAGACACTTTCTTATCTCCAGGTGTTAAACGCTGTCTTGGTTTAGGTGTTGGTGCCTAAGATAAATCAATATGTCAAACTGAGTATGATGAACATATGCTTCATACATAAGACTTCAGCTATTTTTTCTTTCTTTCTTTTCTAAATACTATTTCTTAAGTTCTATAGGAAATTCAAAATCAGTGTTACTCACAACAACTAATGGGCTAACAGAGGATGTTGAAGGTACTCTTTGATCAACTTCTGACTCTTCTTTGTGTATAAAATTTCCCAAGTCTTTAGTTGTTATAGATCCACTTGGTGGAAGGTAAGCAAATTTCCATTTCAATATAACATGGATGGTTCCTGCAGGATGCTTTTTATGATCTGTTAACTCAAATATTCCTGTCAAGTTACAAAATAATTTTAATTAATGCTAGAGTGAAGTTTTATTACCATAAGGATGAAAGAACAAAGAGAACTACCACAGCTTTAAAAATAACTTTAGCTTTTACTCGCACCTCAAATGGCTTAGAGAATAAAGACAAAATCATTATGATAGGTTCATCTCTGAAGCAGACTGCTTTCAGAAATTAAGTCCTCAGTGATGACAATGCTGATTCCAAGGTGAGAAAATTAACTTATAAATATTTTAATTCACTGAAATTAAATTCAGAGATTATTCAGAATTCCTCTAAGACATTATCTGGGTTATAGCTAAGTATCAACCTCCTTTTGCCTTAAATATTCTCAGAAAAGACTTGTCTCTATAGAAAAATATATTAAAAGTTCACAATTTCAAATAATTTATATATGTAAGGAATTACCACGTAATTTTATCAAGATTTTAAATATATTTTACTGGGATTTGTTAAATTACTCCAAATTAATGCTAGCACAACAAAAAAATGTCCAGAAAATAAACTGTCCAAAACGGTAATAAAAAGTATCACCTAGCTGTAACTGTAATAAAGAGTCACAAATTTTAGTCATTGCACTAAATTTTTTAAAAAGATTTTATTTATTTATTTGAGAGAGAGAGAGAGAGAGACAGAGACAGAGGAGACAGCAGGCACGAGTGGGGTGAGGGAGCCCAATGCAGGACTTGATCCTAGGACTCTGGGATCACGACCTGAGTTGAAAGCAGATGCTTAACCAAGTGAGCCACCCAGGTGGCCCTGCACTGAATTTTTCAGTATGAAAAATTCCAGACTAGAAAAAACAAACCTGTATTAAGTATAACTCTTGTTTAGGAGTAGTATCCTTTACTTGGTCCTCAAGTGTTTGATACATTTTTTAGTGGCCGGCTGGGAAAGAAATAACACCTCTAGGCTTCAGAACAAAAGAATATAGATGGAATATAAGGTGCTAGACTTCTATTACAGGCACAGGTGGGACTTCTAGAATGGCTGAGTGAAGAGCTCAGTAAATCCTTTCTACAAAAAGAAGAACTTGATAAAACTGGACAAAATGATTTAAAAAAACCCTATCATTTAAGTGTTCTGGAAATTGAACAAAGGTGTACAACGAATTGAGAACATTTATTGATAAGAATCTACAGAAACTCAGTAACAATAGTAAGAGTCAGAACAGACTCTAATAAGCTACTTCCCTGGCTGAACAGGAGAACTGTGGACTGTCTGAACTTTGAAAACTCTTTACCCAACACATACACTAATCCACAGACAAAGTGGGGAAGCCTATCAGCTCAAGGTATTTAAGTACCATCTTTGACCAATCAATGACCACTAAATAATGTTGACTCAAGCTTAAAATTAAATAAATAAAAACTTAGCAGAGACATCAGTGGGAACAGTGAGAGGAAGATACAGAATTAGTTCAGGCAAGTTGCCAAGCAAAAACAGTAAGAGAACCACCCTGGGAGTAGGGGACAGTTGAAATTTAGAGCTGCTATAATAAAGTATCCTAAATGTCCAGTTTTAAACAACAACAAAAAATCATGGCGCTTGTGGAAAAGCAGGAATGTATGCCGTATACATAGGAAAAAGGTCATCAATTGACACCTTGTGGGGGTGCCTCAATGTTACACTTAGCAGACAAAACCTCAGAACAGCTATCATAAATATGTTCAAAATTTAAAATGATATTTAAAGAATTAAAGGAAAATGTGATGACAATGATTTATAAAAAAGAATATAATAAAGAGAAATTTTATAAAAAAGAACTAAAAAAATTTCTGGAGTTGAAATTATAATTACTAAAATGAAAAAAATCAGTAGAGGTTCTCAATACGAGATTTCAGACGGCAGAAAAAAAAATCAGTGATCTTGAATACTGACCAATAGAGATTATCCAATATGCAGAGAAAAAAAAAATAAAGAAAAATGAATAGCGCTTCAGATAACTGTGGGATACCATTAAACACAAATGTACAAGTAATTGGGAGTCTAAGAGGGAAGAAAGGGCAGAAAAAAAATTTAAGAAATAACAGCAGAAAACGCTCCAAATAACAGAACCCTGTGCATAAAGAAGCTCAACAAATTCTAAGTAGGATAAGCACAGTGGGATCCACATTATACACATCATAGTCTGTTTAAAGCCATACATACAGCAGAGAGGCGCAGCGGAAGCGTGCTGGGCCCATAAAGCCATACATACATACATACACATACTAAAAAGAAAATCTTGAAGGTACTATCAAGTACAGGGGAACCATAATAATATTTACATCTGATTTCTCATTAGAAACAATGCCAGCCAGAAATTAGTCATCTGATGCACCCAAAGTGCAAATGAAAAAAATAACTGATGACTAAGAATATTATACCCAGCAAGGCTATCCTTTAAAAAATAAAAGCAAAATAGACATTCTTAGATAATAATTGGGAGAATTCACTACCAGCAGACCTGAGTTATAAGACATATTAAAGGAAGTTCTTCAGGTTGTAAGGAAGTGATACCAGATGTTAACTCAAATCAACACAAAGGAAAGAGATTGATAAAAGTAATCACACAGGTAATTATGAAGCACAGTATAAATATGTTGTCATTTCTTAACTCATTTAAAAGACAACCGCATAAAACAATACTAGTAAAATTATATTGTTGAACTTACATAAGGATAAAATATTTATGATAATAATAGCACAAAGGAGAGAGGGGCAATGGAGTTATATTGGAGTATGGAAATAACACCAGACAGTAACTCAAATCAATAGGAAGAAATAAAGAATACCAGAAATGAAGGGGGAGGATGAGGGGAGGGGGAAGGAAAACCAGAAATGGTAAACACATAAGTTAATGTGAAAGTCTCCTATAATTATAGATATTCTCCTTTCTCCTGACTTCTTTAAAAGATAAAAAGTTATAGATTGCAATAATTATTATACTGTATTATTGGGTTTATAACATATATAGGCAATTTTTATATAGATATATGATAATAATAGCACAAAGGAGAGGGGCGGAAATGGAATCATATTGGGGCAGACTTTCTATATTTTGATGGAGTTGTTAGCAATAATTTTAGACTGGTAAGACACATATCATAATCTGTAGAACCACTAAGAAAATAACCAGGGAAAAAACTGTAGGCCCAATGTTTAAGATTATCTGAGAATATTAGAAAGGTTAGTCATATCCACAATTAAAGCATAACTTAGGTTTGTTTTTACAACTTCATAGATTCAAGAAATATGCTTACCTGAGATACATCTGTCATGTGCCAATGAAATCAGAGGCACATTGACTTTTCCTATATATATATTCTCTTGAGTATCACTATCATCAAACACATAAAAACTCAGAGACTCTGACTTAAGGTACCGATCCAAATCCATATTCATCGGCACTGGGAAACACATATGATCATCAAACTGTGGATCATTGCTACTGGGAATGATGGCTGTATCGTGGTCTGCAAAATCAAAAAACTTGTACACAACATATGGGTGTGGCTGAAGGTGGTTTGCTCGGGACTTCAAGTGGCTGCAACATCTGACTGTAATATGAAGTTCATTTAAGTTGCCATCTGTGGAATCAGTAGAACTGGGCTGAGAAGTTTTGGGTGCTGGCTGACTTGACTGGAAAAAAATACATAGTTATATTATAGTAATAACACATTGAAAAGATAAATAGCAGCTGCCAAATCCCAAACAAAATAATCTGGTGTGAACAAAAAGCTGGATATTTACACTTCATAGTGAATTTCTCAGTAAAAAACCAGATTCTTAGTCAACACTAGAAATGTGTGAACAGGTGATCTTAAGCTATTAGTGATAAATATAGATGACTGAGCTTACATGTAGAGACTGTTGATAAAACCAAGAATTGTTATTATCTAATTCTATTTAATAACTAATGAGTAATGTGAACAGATGGATCCAAAGACAAATGTCCTCTAATTTTATTAAGAGTTGATTCCTTAAGCACTCCAGCTATTGTGATCCTATCTTACTCTTACGTAAGAATCCAGTGCATTTGGGGCGCCTGGGTGGCTGCGCAGTGGGTTAAGCCGCTGCCTTCAGCTCAGGTCATGATCTCAGGGTCCTGGGATCGAGTCCCACATCGGGATCTCTGCTCAGTGGGGAGCCTGCTTCCCTCTCTCTCTCTCTTTCTCTGCCTGCCTCTCTGTCTACTTGTAATCTCTCTCTGTCAAATAAATAAATAAAATCTTAAAAAAAAAAAAGAATCCAGTGAATTTGATGGAGCCCACCCAGAGAAATTATTTCATTATATTTGGGCTGGTCCTCCTCTTCAACCAATGGTGTTTGGGAAAGCAGATATTTGAGTCGCGACTAGCCAGCATACTGAAGTTCAACTACTATGAGAACAGGAGACCACGGTCAGAGATAAACACCAGAGGGCATAAAAAGCTAGGATTGAGAGGACATTTCAGAAGAAAGATGCGCGAAAGGAATGATTAGGCAGAGCTGGAAGATACTCCATGGCCCCTTATGAAACTATTGTTCAGGTAGCCAGTGCGTAAGTATTTTGACAAACAATTGTACTAATTGTGAAGCCCACCATAGCTGATAACCTGGACAAAGAAATGTTAGTGTTCCAGGGCCTTGTTTAGTTTAGCATTGGACCATTCTCTACTTTCCACAAAGCGGGGCTCCTCTTCAACTGCCCTTCTGAATCTGGAACCTCTGACTCCAGCAAGTTTACTGGAGAAGGCAAAATAGAACCAAACTCATCATGGCCTCAGCAGAGCCATCTGGTGGTGTGGTGAGGAGAAACCGGAGAAGGGGATCCCAGTACTGCTATCCCAGGGATGGTTTGTATTCAGCTACAGAACTCTGAGTGCAATGATTTAAGAAGTACCTCCTCTGTTTCTCACTTCAAATCTACCCACAAAAGCTGGAATTCGAATAATTGACTCACCCAAGCCAGAAAATGGGAGTCTAAAAACAATGAAACTACAAAACTAAATAAATAACCTGGTCCAATTTTTTTTAAGATTTTATTTGAGAGAGAGAGCATGAGAGGGGAGAAAGTCAGAGGGAGAAGGAGACTCCCCACAGAGCAGGGAGCCCAATGTGGGACTTGATCCTGGGACTCCAGGATCATAACCTGAGCCGAAAGTAGTCGCTTAACCAACTGAGCCACCCAGGCACCCTAACCTGGTCTATTTTTAATTCTCTTTTCCATTAAAGCATTTCCCAATGTATGTTCTGAAGAATACAAGTCCAGAAAGATGATCTCGGGGAAACAGGTGTCATTCTTTCATAAGTTGGGGAATTAATGTTATATTAGTCCTGGTTCTTTAATTGAAAATTATGGAAACTAATTCCACCTAGCAAACACAACAAAAAGAGACTTTAACGTTAGTCCATATAGTTAGTTCATAGAATTGTATAGCAGAAATGCGGGTGGGCCTTAGGAAGGTAAGAGGACTGGAAAACTGCCAGAATTTACACTCGATCTAGTGCCCATTTTTCTCTGGATGCTTGCTCATTGTTCTTGCTCTCCAGACCCATTTTCTTTCCTTTGCGGGTTAACATGGTAGAAGATGGCTGCCCTACAGCTCCCAATTTCACATGTTCCAAGCAGGGAAAATCTTGCTTTCCCTTGAAAACAGAATCCGATTGGCTTAACTGGGGTCAGGTGGACACTCCCGAATCAGAAGCCATAATTGAGCAGAGAGTGGCAGTGGACAGGACCACTGGGCATAAATCTGGCCTCTGGCGGGGCCAGCCCCATGAACTGGGAGTGACAGGGGTCCAAACAAAAAAAGATAATTATGACTTGAGCAGACATTCCAATATGTTTCAACTATATTTTATCCCTTTGTTACTCAATTCAAGTGCCTACTTTAAGCTTTCCTCTTGGGATTCTTGTTATACATGACGAGTCAAGGACCCTATTTCAGTTGGCTCACTTTAGTGCTTTCTGCATTCACTGGATCATGGAATTCTTTAGGAAGTATGGCCATTAAGACTACATGAAACACAGCTTAGGCAATGCTGCTCTGAGGAATTGTGTTTAAACTTGCAGCTCAGGATACTGCAATTTTCAAAAGTGCCCTGGGTAGCGCAAGGAGTTCCTTTGTGGTGATGGAACAACTCTGGGTCTTCCTTGTGGTGGCAGTTACATGAATATATACAGGTGGTAAAATTGCACAGGACACACACACACACACACACACACACACACGAGTGCATGTAAAAACTGATAAAATATAAATAAGGTCTGTAATCTAGTTAAAGGTATTGTACTAACGTCAGTTTCCTGGTTTTGATAATGTATTGCATTATCAAATATGTATGTTTCCATATGTAAGATGTTACAATTGGGAGAAGCTGGGTGAAGGGTACATAGATCTTCTCTGTACAGTTCTTATACTTCCTGTAAATCTATAATTCTTTCAAAATAAAAAGTTAAAAAGAGTCACTTGATGGCTGTGAAAGAAAATGATTTTGGTTTAAAGCATAACATAAAAAGACATAAAATTTCTGTATCATAAATATGTCTTAAAGTCCAACCAGCTCACCCATTGCATTTGCTCTGGCCCCTTATAATTTGATGTTATATATCCCAAAGCCTTTGCTCGTTCTCGATAAAGTCGAATTGCTTGATCCATGGGAATCCTTAATCTGAACCAGTATTCCACTGTGCCAAAATTTGGGATGTCTCCTTTAGTTCCTACAAACCAATGCATAACTCACTGTTAAAGTTTTATACTGAGTAAAATAATATATGACTTGCACAAATTATGTGTGATTGGCAAAGAACAGAGCTGAAGAAAATCAAGTTACTTCTGCAAGTATGAGTTTCATTATATGTTAAGTATTATTAAAGAGCTATGTCAGATTATGTTTGAGATATTCCAATTTATGCTATTGCAATCCTTCTAAAATATAAAGAAAAAAACTAAACACTGTATTAAATACTGCACAGATTCTTTTTGATGCTACAGTAGCTTGTTTTTAACAAGTTGTACTCAATGTAGACTGACAGATACAATATGAAATCTCAAAATTATAAATATGAAACTCCACATTATGATTCAACTTTCAAGACATCTTTGGCACCTTCCCACTTCTCCACGGGGCCACAAGTACAGGGACAAATGCTACAGCTATGCCAAATATATGCCGGATGTAATTCATGCTTGCATGAGGTTCGCCCTATATACCCTCACTCTTCTTTCCAAGTCGGGCAGCTCTTCATCTCTCTTCCTCTGTGAAGATTTCCTCTATAGCTCTTGGGGGATTTAAGGGCTCTCTGTTCCCTTCAAAGAGGGGAGGAAAATGTTCTCTCATTAGGACACTGATTCCTTTCACATAACTCTCTGTTCACCAGTGTATTTCTCCACCCACACTATGAATTTCTTGAGGGCAAGAACTGTGATTTCCATTGATAGATTCCTACCCGAGGGACTAGTATACAATGGGTACTCAATATTTGTTGAATAGAAGATATTCTATATGTAAGCTTTCCTGAACATATATTATTAAAACTATTTCCCCATTCTCTTCTAGTTCATCAATTTCTTTCTCACTGATGGATCATTCTTATCAACATGCAAACATGATTCAAATCTGATATAATTTTTTAAAAAAAATTCCTGGAACAAGAATATTTATGCATATACATATAAATATAGATATTTTCTTGTATATGCTTAAAATTTCTTTGGAAGAATTTGCAGCCTTTGGTGAGAGGTTCTAGGGTAGCTGGGGGAGGAATGGGAGAGAGAGATTTTAAAGTATAAACTTTTATACCTTCTGATTTATGAGTCATGTAAATATGTTACCCCTGTCATCAATCAATCAATAAAATCCCTCCCGAGGAGCTAAATCACCCACTTTTCTTTTGAAATGGTTTCTTTATTTGTCCTCTAGGATACTATATGCGCTTGGCTTGCCTTTCAAATCACTTTAGTTTCCTTTGCTGGTGTCTCTTCTTCATCGTGAACTCTAAGTTGTGCGGTTTTCCAAGGCTCAGTCCTTGGCCACTTTCTCTGCTTTGTGTACATTCACTCTCTATGTGATATTATCTAGGCCAAAGGCTTAAAATATATTCCATATGGTAATGACTCCCCCTTTCATGTGTTTATCCCTAACCTTGGGGCTAGGGCTAGTGTATTCACTGACCACGTGCCATCTCCACTTGGCTATCCAACAGGCAGCCAGGCTTAACTTGTTCAAATAAAATTCTTGATTTTCTTCCCCAGATTTGTTCCTTTCCCGGCCTATTTCAATAAATGGGTTCACGATTCTCCTTGTTGTGCATGCCAGAAATTCTTGTCTCCTCCATTTCCTTCATTACTCTCCATTCAATTGATAAGCAAGTCTTAAAGTTATCAAACATAAACTGAAAATAACCACTTCTTATCACTCTTCTCACTACCATCTTATTCCAAACCACCATCATCATCTTTCTAGATTAATGTAATAGCCTGATAATGATCCTAATTTTCCCTCTTGGCCTCAACAGACTATTCTTCCCCCAGCACCCAGAGTGGTTTTTCTAAGACCTATGTGTGTTCACATCACTTCCCTCCTCAAAACTCCAATGACTTTCATCACTCAGAGAATAAAAATCCATTTGCCTCACCATGACCTACAAGTCTCTAGAGCATGATCCGGTCCTTCCACTGTTTTTGTTTTGTTTTGTTTTGTTGTTGTTGTTGTTTATTTTTTTTCAAGTGTACTTTCTTCTCTTTAAAAGTTTTCATTTAAATTCCAGTTAGTTAACATACAGTGTAATAGTAGTTTCAGGAACAATTTAGTGATTCAACACTTCCATACATCACCCAGGGCTCATCACGACAGACAAGTGGCCTCCTTAATCCCTGTCATCTATTTCCCCATCCCTCACCCACCTCCCTTATGGTAACCAGCAATTTGTTCTCTAGAGTTAAGAGTCTGTTTCTTGGTTTGCCATCGCCCCCCTTTTCTCCCTTTGCTCCTTTGTTTTGTTTCTTAAATTCCACATATGAGTGAAATCATATGGTATTTGCCTTTCTGACTGACTTTGCTTAGTCGTTCTTCTATTGCTTTAATCACTTTTCTGCTTTAGCCACTGGCCTTCTTGCTGTTCCTCCAACATGTCATGTTTGTCCCTCCACTTGGTACTTGCTGTTACCTCTGCATGAAACATTCTTCCCCTGGATCCCGTCATGGATCTTTACTCAGGTCTTTATCAATGTCAACCACCAGAGAAGTTCTTATCTGAATTAGCAACCTTCCATATTTCTCGTTAGTCTATTCATTTTTCTTCATTTGATGAGATATATATTTGTTTTATGGACTGTCTTCCCCTCTAGAAGGTAAGCTACATGATGGCAGGGGCTCTGTCTGGCTTACTTAGCACTGTATTTCCAACGCCTACTAACAGTGATACCATCAGCTCTTAAAAAATATTTGATGGGACACCTGAGTGGCTCAGCAGGTTAAGCTGCTGCCTTCAGCTCAGGTCATGATCCCAGCATCATGGGATCGAGTCCCACATTGGGCTCCTTGTCCAGCAGGGAGCCTGCTTCTCTCTCTGTCTCTGCCTGTCACCCTGCCTGCTTGTGCTCTCTCCCTCTGACAAATAAATAAATAAAATCTTAAAAAAAATTTTGATGAATGTACTACAGTTAATGCTTAATCAAAAAAAGGGTATTAATATGGTAAATAAATATTTGCACTTATAAATTTCTAAAAAATTAATAGCCATTGCACTGACAGCACCCATGACATTTAGGATAGTCTAACCAACTGTAGGCAGATCAATAAGAGGACATTGTCCTACCCTCAGGGCATCTTGAATCCCTAGAGAAGGCAGTAATGTCGAACACCATATTAATATATAAACCAGATTAGCGATTCAAATGTCCGAAGCTTATAAGATTGTACTTACCAACCAAACTTGCTGTGCAAAATATTCGACCACTTTTTTCTAGGATTTCATGGAATCTCAACTGACCTGCCGCAATTGTTTCATAATCTGTGCTGTAAGCTTGGTGGACCTCAAGAGTGATAGTATTCTTCTGAATATATTGTAAAAATAAGTCGTTAACATGAACGAGATATTGAGAAGTGAAGTTGTACTCTGGGTGAAGGCCTTGCACAATGGGAGTTGTCTGTAGCTCAAAATCATAGAAAGCATAGGTACAGAAAGTGACAGGCTCTTTATCTCCAGATGCCTGTAAAACTTCAGAAGAAAAGGTTACTTTGTTGATATGGATTTCAAATAGGTTTTCGCCTCGTTCTAAGTGAAGAGTTTCATCAAATTCATCAATGGAGTCATCTGGTGTGATTTCTGGTTTAAATTTATACTGCTTGGTGCCATAGGCAATATCCTTTAATTGGGCTGCAAGAGAAGACATACAGTTTAGATCTTTTTTAAATATTGACATATGAAGATACAAACTGGCTTTTGAAGTGGTATGAAGTCTAACTGCTTTGGTGAAGAGTCTCGATCTTAAATTCTATGACTACATGGTTTTTCCGTGGGTAATATTGTAGTCTACAAATATTCATCCTTTGTTTTGACACCGGTTATTAACAAGAAACTTACAACTCAAGTTATAATACAGTCTGTACCAGGAGAAAGGAAAAAGAAAAAAGAAAGAAAGGTTTTTGAACGAAGAGCTGAAGTAAATATTTGGATTCTCCCTATTCTGCTGTTTCTGCTTTATTATATTCACTCCTTTAAAATCAGTTTCTTTTCCCACTGGCTCTTTCTCTTCAGATTCCTAAAGCTTCTCCTTTTCTACTTTTGGGGTGATGGGTATGTTTATTGCCTTGATTGTGGTGATTGTTTCACAGTGTAGCCATGGGCCCAAATTCACCAAGTTGTATGCCTCAAACATGTGCAGTTTAAAGTATGCTAATTGTACTTCCATAAATCTGTGTTTTAAAAAGGTATGTCTTTTTTTTATTTTTATTTTTTTAAGATTTTATTTTATTTATTTGACAGAGAGATCACAAGTAGGCAGAAAAGCAGGGGGAAGCAGGCTCTCCACTGAGCAGAGAGCCTAATGTGGGGCTCGATCCCAGGACCCTGGGATCATGACCTGAGCTGAAGGCAGAGGCTTTAACCCACTGAGCCATCCAGGTGCCCTGGTATATCTTTTTAGATACACATTTCATCCCCATGTTACATCCAAATTTCCGGAAAAAGTAACATATGCTTGTGTGTACAGTTCATCATCAACAGACATTCTCCAACCTCCTGCAAAGAATATCTGCCTTACTTTCCTCATGAAACTGCTCCAGAAAAGGTTACCGATAGATAACAAATCAATTGCTAGATGGAATAGACTTTGGTTCTTGTATCATTGATTTCTTTGCTTCCTTGACAGAATGCAATGCTTCCTTGATGGTCACTTTCCCTTTTATGAACTGCTATCCTACTTTTTTATCTTCTACCTCTCTTGTTTTTTCTGTTTTCTATTTTTTTAAGGGTTTTCTCTTTTTCTCATAGTTTGCTGGGGGCTCTGTTTTTATCCTCTTGTTAGTCTATATATTCTTATAGGCAACCTCCATCTTTTATGATTTCTGCTATTATCAATATACAAAGACTCTCCTTTTTCTTTTTCTTCTTTTTTTTAAGATTTTATTTTTTATTTATTTATATATTTTTAATTTTTAAAAAAAATTTTTTTCTTTTTGTGACAGAGATCACAAGTAGGCAGAGAGGCAGGCAGAGAGAGGAGGAAGCAGGCTCCCTGCTGAGCAGAAAGCCTGATGCAGGGCTCGATCCCAGGACCCCGGGATCATGACCTGAGCTGAAGGTGGAGGCTTTAACCCACTGAGCCACCCAGGTGCCCCTCTCTTTTTTCTATTTTTATTTCAGATTTATTTCCTGAACTCCAAATCCATATATCTCATGGCTTGCTGGGCCCTCTATCTAGTTATCCCCTAGCCACATCAAACTCAACATATCCAAAATAGCATAGAGCCAATGTAGAGTATTCTCTTCCAGGTATTTCTGTACTCGACATCTCAAGTGCTGGTGTTAGCATTCATCCAGTTGCTTACACCTGTTGCCACAGAATTGGTCTAGTTTCTCTTTCTCTTAACTATTCCCACATCCACAGGGTCACTACAATTCAACACTGTCTCCTAAGTCTTTCTAAGTTTGTCCCTGTCCATTCTCTGTCCACTAATGCTACTTTACCTACATTCCCAGTGTTTATTACCCAGATTATCATGGAACCCAAAGTGCTTCCTTCCTTCATATCTTATTCTTTCTAATAATGATAGCATAATCTCCAAAATGCAGTTCTGGGTATATTATTGCCTACCTTAAAAACTGCTTAGTGGTATTCTAGGTTATCAAGTGTCAAACTCTTCAAGGTGGCAAACAGGGCCTTCATGAACTGGGTCTTCCCAGCCTTAACTGGAGAGAGTCTCCCCCTTTACTAACTACGAGTTCCAATTAGATGGATCATCATTGGTGGTATAGTGGTGAGCATAGCTGCCTTCCAATTAGACGGATCTGCGTGCAGTTTGGCAAATGAAAGGCAGTGCTTCACAGTTAGGGCATTTAACATGAATCCTCTACTGTCTGGAATGCCTTTCATTGTTTTTACTTAGTGGTGAATTCTGTCATCTTTTAAGATTCCAAACTTACTTAGCGGAGTCTTCCCTGAATCTTCAGGTTTAAATAGGTATTCTCTCCTCCATGTTTCCTTGTTATCACCTGCATTTTCCTAGCTTCACATTCTTCATGGTCAAGTATGGCTATTTATGTGCTCTTTGTTTAAAAAAAAAATACCTTATTTACCTCTTTGAGAGAGAAAGAGAGAGACAGTGAGAGCATGAGCGAGAGGGAGGAGAAGCAGAATCCCCACTATGTGTGGAGCCTGGGCCAGGGTGACAGATGCAACAATGCAGGGCGATTCGTCAAAGCAGGGAGATTCCAGGACCCAATGAGATCACGGCCCAAGCCAAAGTCAGACGCTTAACTAATTGAGCCACCCAGGTGCCCTTATCCTATGTGCTCCATCTTATGAATTCCTTGAGGGTGGTATCTGAGCTTTTTTTTTTTTTTTCCTATTTGGATTCTCCCTCCCTAGCACATTGCTTAGGATGCATTAAGAGCCTGAGCATGTCTAAGGAATAAATCTATAAATTTAGGGGACAGATGAAATTTATTGGTGAAGATTTAGTAAGACTAAAAGGAAAGAAAACCCTAAACTATGTGACCTTCTTGTTATTCAGGAAAATTCTAGTAAGTGAATTTTTATTGAGTACTACTTGAAATAAAAGGTATACACTGCTCTTTGACTTTTGGAAAACCCTGTTCAGGCAGATAAAAATATTTACTGAACCCTTCTACTTAGAGCAGTGGTTCTTAAAGTGTGCTTTGGGAACCCTGAGGGTCCCTGAAACTGCTCTGAAGGTTTGTGAGGTCAAAACTATTTTTAAAATAATCCTGACATGTCACTTGTCTTTTTCATTCTTATTCTCTCACAAGTGTTTAATGGAGTTCCCCAGACTACATAATGTGTGATATCATAACAGATTGAATGCAGAAAGCAGGTTTAAAAACCCAGCTGTTTTCTATTAAGGGGCACACCAAAAAGTTTGCAAAAATGTCAAACAATTAAAAAAATGTTAAATAGTTTAAAACAATGTCACTCTTCTCACTATTTTTCTGTATGGAAAATACAGCTTTTAAAAAATAAATACTGTAATTTATGTTAACATGTAATGGGTTTATTATTATTTTAGCATAACATAAAATAAATATTTTCAAAATTTCTCTTTCAATTCTTAATATGATAAGTAGAACCCATATAAGCAAGAGGCCTTTGGGATCCTCAGCAATTTTCAAGAGTGTAAAATTACTGCTGGCGTCAATCATTTGAATTAAACATTGTATGCCAGAGGACATGAAAGAGAGACTAAGTACTGAGCCTCATAGAATTTATATCGCAGTCACAGGGAATATGCAAAACTCGAACTAGTGAAGAACACTTATATAATGTAATCCCCACACATAATTTTTGAGTACATAAGAGGAAAAATGAGAAGTACTAAGGTAGTGTTTTACAAAGTATAGTCTTGCAACTGCATCTGAATCACTTGGGAGTTATTTCTAAATCTATAGAACCACGGATCCCCTGATCTCTAGGGGTAGGGCCCAGGAAGCTACATTTGAAACAAATTCCTCATGTGATTTTCATACTTATTCAAGTCTGGAAACCACACTGCAAGGACATTTCAAGTAGAGGAAGGGCTAGGAGTGATTGGAGCCAGCTTCCTGGCAGAGGCGTGCATTGCATTTGATTAGAACTCAAAGCAGGGTATAAAGGGTATATGTTGGATATAAAGGTGGAGCAAAGGTACAGAGGCAGGACCGAGAAAGGTGAATCTGCAAAAGAGCAAGCAGACTTGTTTGGATGAGATACATAGTTTGCTTAGAAGAGAAATGAGGAATGGGGTGGTGAAGTTAGTTCTGCAGTACTCCATAAAGTACTCTGAAATTTTGCCTGCAACACTGAATCTGGAAAGCAATAGAAAATTACTAAAAATTCTTAAGTAAAAAAGATTCAGGTAAAAACAACCTTTCTGGTAAATTCTCATTATAGCTATAAATTAGAAAAAAAACAGAGCGAAAGGAAATTGTGAGTGTGGATTTAGATGACATTTTCAACTACTGTAAAATCCATTCATCTAGGTACTGTGGACAAGGAATTGTACCTTCTAGTTTCTGAATGCGTGCAGCTCTGCTATCAAGAAGATGAACATATTGTTCCACTTTGAGTTCATAATCTTGCTGCAAATTTTCCATCTTCTGGGTCACTGCTTCAACTTCCATCTAAAAAATAAGAGATAACAAGTTTCAATACTTAGGATTAGTTCCATTTTCATTTTTTAAAGCAACTCTGAGTCAAGCATTTCCTAGATCTTGGGGTGATTATCAGGAGATGTAAACCGTGGTTTTCTGACCTCAAATAGCTTACACTTTAGAAAATTACGCTTGGCAATGTTCATAAATCAGAAACAAAATTAACAAGACCCCAGATTCCTTCTCACAGAGGTGACTTCCCTGTATGTTAAAAGCTAAGATAACATGTGGTTGTGGTAGGACAGCTACAATACATTTGTAGAACGTGCTAATACCAGCACAGGCGAATTCGTGGCTGCTGTTTCTGCTCTAAAAACCAGGGGCTTTAAAAAAAAAATTGTTTTTAAACTATTTACTCTAAGCACCTAGTTACAAGGCCAAATTCCAGACATGTGGTAATACATGATAAGAGATGATAACAGATGATAATACATAATACTGCTCTGAAAAGTAATCATCAGTAGAATATCATCGGAAGCCTATTTTCCCATCTTGTGCAGCACATTACCTGATAATCTTTATTAATTTTATGTTGCATAATTAGCATGTTTCGTGTCTTTTCAAGTTCTTGCACTGTTTCTGCATGAGTTGCTTGTAGCTCTCTCATGGAGCGTTCTAGATCTTTGTTAGTTTTATTGTCTACTTTCTCTAAAAAGGAAAGGTCTCCGTTTTTTTGTGATTTTTGAGCCTAAAATAAAAACATATTTTATTACTGAAATAAGAGTTCCTAAAATGTAATCATGTGAATTAATACAGATAGAGCAAGGAACAATCATTAATTGAAAACAGATATATTTCCATTTTCCATCAGGAATAAAACTATCCTGATACAGAAAATATGTTTAGATAGACATCTGGAACAATTACAGAGAATTCTTAAAACAGTTTATTATTTCATGACATAAAGAAGAATCATGTACATTTATTTCCATTTCTTCAACTGATTAAAAGCTACACTGTTGATCTAAAGGGAAAGAAATGTATTTTCTTGTGTTGTCTTATAAATAACAGATTATCTTAGAACTGAAAAATATCTTCTGGTAACATTTATAATTCAATATTTTATTTAAGAAAATAGGGTGTACCAAGGCCTCTTAGGACAGAAAATTATTGATTAGTTTTATAGCGAGGCGTGTAAAAGTGAAATGTTTGTTACAGTTGGAGAAAGTGCTTTAAATAAGAGTTTTTGAGGTCTATTTTAATGTAATTTTGATGTCATTATGAAATATGTATATGCTGTAACTAAATGTCACCTGACCACTTTCCTGAATAATTCATTCTCCAAGTATAAGGGTTACAGACAAGGGTCATCATTATGCTGAAATAGTTATATGTAGACATGAAATTCATGGTGAATTTCAGAAAGTTACCTTTATAAGCAGGAGAGCTTCACTCAATTCCTCAGCATTAATATCACTCTCCTGCAAAAGATAGAGTAAGTAAAAGTTCACAATGAGATATTAATGGAAGTACAAGAGACATTCCAACTATGCAGATTATCCTCACGGAGCACAAGTTGCCTGATATCACGAACTAAGAAACTATGTATAAGAGACATTCCAACTCTTCAGAATCTTCCCTCTGAAATGTAAGCTAACAACCATGAATTAAGAAACTAATACACTTGTACTCTTTTGCTTTGTAGTATAGTTTCCTCCGAGCATAAAATATTGAGATAAAAATTTGATGTTTATTTCCTAAATAAGAAAACAGTTCACCTGGTTGTAAAACTTTAGGCGGTGTTTAAGGTCATCAAGTTGTTGTTTTTGTTCCAGATACTGTAACTGTAGTTCTCTGTTTTCTTGACTGAGTTTCTCATTTTGGTCTTAAAAATAAAGTTGACACAATTAGAAAGGGAAGAGAGCCTGAGGCGTAAGAACACGTTTAAAATTAATTTAATTCCTGATACACACCAAGCTCGAACTAGCATCGCTCTGGTCAGAGAGGAAATTGTGCTAGCACCTAGACAAAGGCAGTGAGGGAATGAGGAACAAGCAAACACTATCATGTGTCTACCATATGATCCAGTTGCTTATCAAAAACTGAAGACTTAAGTTCACAGTATTAATATAAGGAAATTGTGGCCTCTGAGACTTCAAAGGAACATTCTATCTAAATACCTAAGAAAATATGTTTCTAAATCTATGATTTTTACTTACTTATTAAGGGTCCTGAAAGGCATGCAAAAAAAAATTTTTTTTGCCTTTTAGTGTTTTAATTGACTTCAAGTTTTCTTTTCCAAATTTAGCATAAAGTCTTTTTATTAAAACAACATAATTTCTCTGATAATAGCTACACCGATAGTTTTAATCAACCACACTTTGAACAAATCTGTTAAGATAGGAGAAATGGATTCTCAGCCAGTGCATGGTAGCATCAGTAATAATTCATGTGTGCTCTTTATTCATTGATTTCGTGCTATTAATTGGTAGGACATGGACTCAGAGCTCTCGTTAAGGAGTAGAGATAGGTTATGTTCGCCAAGGCACTCATTCACCTGAACCCACAAGCAGGAGCATAGGGTAGAGCTACAGAAGACAGTAAATCTATAAAGAGACTAATTTTTTCCTCCCTGCATTAAACATATGCTTAACTTAAAAGGAAAAAAAAAGCTAGCTAACAAATCTATTCTTTAGTCTCATGTTCTTAAGTGTACTCTTCAACAGAGTTCATTGAGGGGGTCAAGTATTCTTTTTGGCTCCCTGTAGCCTAACTCTAAACCATGTCATCCAAAGTGTATCCACTAATCTCATCCTATTTTCAAAGACTTGTGTTTATCAAAACTTCCCAATTCAAGTTGTACGTTCTTGTTTCCATTTCTTAAAAAAAGCAAGCCAACACATTTGCCAAGAATTCCTTACATGAATACATTTGCACACTGAATGCCTTTTATACAAAAATACATTTCTGACTTTTACAATACTTTGTGTTCCCAAGCTATAAATGCTACACGTAAGTGAAAATTGTAAATTACACAATTAAGAAGGAAGGGACTAAATCTGGATATTTTTAATGTCACATATTTCCTGGCAAACTAAAAAGGAAAAAAGAAAGTGACTCTAAGGTATGCAGACACATGTTACTATCAAATATATAAACGTTTTTTATCTTATCGATGAAAGATTAAAAGGTATAGCATATGAATTGCTAATACTCAGTGACCTAAATGAGAGAGTTTCCAAATGTGAACAGTATTTGGAAATTTTGGAAGGTAAGGTCAAATACCTGTTTTCAAATTAAAAATTAGGATTAATAAGAAATATGAATTCATAGAGGAAATAAACAACTCTTCTGGTTACAGAGTAGAATAAGAAGGTGAAATGCTTTATTTTATGTTGATTAGGTTAAAAAATCTAGATAGGAAATGGCTAGGTACCAGAAATAAGGTAAATACAGTAAGAAAAATGTAAAATCAAAGGTCTTGAGAATGATATAATTTCCTTCTCAGGCCTGCAAGAAGTGTTACGGGTCGTGAGAATGAGGTAAAGGGTAAAGGGCATGACGTCCCCACCTCCATCCAGACAGAGTGTATTTTGATTTCTAATTTTGTGCTCTAGTTTTTCTATTCTTTCAATATTTCAGAGCAGGGTCCTAAGGATGATATGCTAGTAGGTATAAATAAACTTATTCAAGTGTTTCTTCCTTTGCTGGTTTCTGTTTCCACAACCATGTCCCCGTTTCACTGATCTTTTTGAAAGTAGGGTGTTATTAGTGGGAAAATAACTTCTTAGTGGAAGAAGACATTACTGAATGCCAGTACCTTTCTCTCTGCTAAATTTTATGTAGAATTATCCGCAATATTTTTCCTTTCTCAAACTGTTTACTGAGGGTAGAACTCCTGAATCTTTTAAAAGCACGGAGACGCTGTAGTTCAAAGAAGAGATAGACTTGCTGAATTATAATATGAAAAATCAAAGCATCCTGTACAAGATGAAAAATAACCTCCTTACCTTATGATTTGACAAAAAGCAGGTTAAGCTAAACAGCATTTTATTCAAATGAGATAACATTTTACTCTTTTAAAATTATGTTCTTCAAGCACACTATTAATAAGCAGAGTGCAGAGAACAATTCAACTAAACAATTTTCAGAGCTCCTTTGTGCTAATATCTTCAGCTGTGATCAATATAACCATATGCATTATGCTGAATTATGCATTTCAGCTAAAGATAGAAAGGAACTTTCAAAAGCAGGGCCTTTAAACACATGCAGTTAATTTAAGCATTAAGCAAATGCAAACTGCATTTACATATCCTTCCCCCACATATTCACACAATCTGAAACTAATTTGTACCTTGAATAAAGAGGTGAGTATTCTCTAAAAATAATTTGCCAGTTAGATGAATGACTCTAAGAACCCAGGGAAACATCTTCTGGCAAAGAACACTTGATACATGAAAAGGTAAATGTGTGAAGAGACTTCAAAGTAAAATGAAACAATTTCAAAATCTGCAATACAAAAAGGAACTTCCTAAATATTAAAAAAGACTTCCTTATATAGATAATTCTAATTTTTTTTTGTTTATTATTTCCCTGGAAAACAATGGCTCAAGGCTGTAATATTTTTCTTATAATCTATTGTAACATTTTCAAAAAAAACCTCTGCACCTAAATCATTAGGTCTATAAATTTCAGGTAGTCAAGCAAAATAACTAATAAGATGCAGTTCTAGCAATTTTTCTTATGAAGACAAATGAATAAATGTGTAAAGACTTGTGTAGAAAGATGTTTATGATACTTTAAAAAGTGGAAGCTATTTAAAAATTCATCCACAGAAGACTGTTAAACAATCTTTGGTACATCCTCACATGGAACATTATGACAGCCATTATAAATGATGATGATGTGGATTTACATTTATACTCAAGGAATGATTTCATAATAGAGCAAATTAAAAAGCACATTATAAAACTATCTATGCATATAGAAACAACTCTGGAAGGACACACATAAAAACAGTAATAGTGATTATCTTGTGGTTGTGTGATTGAGGGACTTTTAGATTTTTTTTTTTTTACCATACTTTTTTAATGGTTATACATGAATTATTTTTAATCATTCAAAAAAATACCAAGAAGACATAAAAACTAGTAAAAAAAAAAAAGATGAGGAATGGGTTAATGGTGGATTAAAATAATTTAGCAACTGTTGTTTTAATCATTAAAAGAAACTTTGGAGTTAATTCAACAATAATAGATCAGTTAAAAAAAAAAAAAAAAAGACCACCAAGATTCTATCTCCTTAAGAGTTTCTTTCCAGGAGCGTCTGGGTGGCTCAATGGGTTGGAAACTCTGCCTTCAGCCCAGGTCGTGATCCCAGGGTCCTGGGATCGAGCCCCGCATCAGGCTCTCTGCTCAAATGAGTACCCTGCTTCTCCCTCTCCCTCTGCCTGCCTCTCTGCCTATTTGTGATCTCTGTCTGTCAAAAAAATAAATAAAATCTTAAAAAAAAAAAAAGGAGTTTCTTTCCAGAGACCAATTCAGATGTATAAAGAGTTTTAGAACTTTTAATATTTAGGGAAAGAAAGAAAGCACAGAAATATGACAGTTTTCTTTCTTTTTTTTTTTTTTTCCATTTCTCTTCCTTTAAGAATGAGCAGTTTACACTCGTCTTTGGAAAAGAGAGAGAATATAGAGTGCTTCTGCTTCCTTCAGTCAACAAGGATTTACTGAGCAGCTGGTAAACAAAAGCGCTCTGTTAAGTATCACATGAAAGTCAGGAACTATATATCCTTGACATCAAATACCCACCCAGTTACAAATCATGTCACTATTTCATTCTACTCACAATATTCCCAAGAAAAATTCATAAATACTATTTCACCAAAATTCAATCACTTGGTAAGTAAATACCGCACATGTGTGTTTCACTGAATTTAAGACTACATCAATTACGAGGTGTTCTGATTTCAGACTTCTTAAAAAAAGGTCAGACCATAATTTTAAAATGTTATCATTTATAAGATGCCTCCTAATTTCAGAGATGTCAAAATGGGGAAAAAAGATCTCTCTTATCCTGAATAAAAGAGAGCATTGTGATCTAAATGAATATACAGAATACTTACTAAATATGTGATTTTTTAACTGAGTCTGCATTAAACTTTGAAATGCTCTTGTGCAACATAATTGCAAATGTTCAAGAGAAGCAATCTTATAAAATCCCTTGGTTTATGTAGTGGATAAGCAACAGATACAATGTTTGAAACAAAAAATTCAATTCCCCTGTTGTGCACTTGTGTGTATAATCTAGCAAATCAGACATCTACTTTAATTATAATTATTTTATTTCCATGAGAAGGGTGAGATCTCTGACTTGTATATGAAACTTATTAATGATTATTATTTTAGCAGGGACATCTTGACAAGTCTTCCTGGTATTTAAGTTCACTGTCACAGAGTAGATTTAGACGTTCTCATTATTGCAGAGATCTTCCCTGTTCGGCCTATCAAAACCAGCAACTACTTCTACTCCTCTGTCATCTTACTCTGCTTTGTTTTTATTTCCACTGCGCTTGTTGCCACCTGGCACGTTGCATATTTATTTAATTATTGTCAGTTTCTCCCTATTGAATTTATGTTGCATGAGGGCAAGGCCTTTGTTTCAGTCATTAATGTATCCCCCAGAACTTCGAACAGTGTCTAGCACATTCTGGAGGCTCAATAAATGCTTGTTGACTGCTGTATACAGAAAGGCTTGACTGACATTTAGGAAAGCAACAACGAGGACAGCAAAATGAAAGGTAATCTCAATGAAAGTATCTCTGATGAAGAAAAAAGTCCTTTGGCACATATGCTAGGTTGAGTAAATGGAAATCTGGAGCGACCGGTAAGCTCATTCATGCAAGTAGATGGCCGTTAATATGAGCTGTGTTCCCCATATGGAGCAAGGTGCCTGGCAAAACAGTAGGCGCCTCATCAGTGCTGACTAAGTCAGTGAATAACAAGGAATAAGACAGATGTCTGAAATGAATAAGTCAGTAGTCGTTTTGTATGTACCTCTTTCGGTTTTGAATCTGTCAAGGATTTCAGTTTTGTCTGTTAGGTCAGATTTTAAGGCAGTCTCGAGTTGAGCGATCTGAACTTTCAGCTGCTGTTCCTTTAACTTCCATTGCTCTTCGTGGGCAGCACTGAAGGCACTGCAAAACACACGTGACATGCAAGGAGAGCCTGGAAATCGGCTTCGACCGAAAATACGAGAGAGAAAAGCTTTTAGTGGCACAGAGACCACTGTCATCATGTCTTAGGAATTAAGTAAACATATGCTGGTCTGCTGCTGTTGAAACCAAGGCGCCTTTCTCAGGCTGCGGTTAGGAAACATGAAAGGGTTTGTGGGATGAGCAAAGGAACTGGCCTTAATTTAGAGCTCTACAGTCAGAAAAGTTGGCAGTGTGCAGCTTTTGTGGGACTAGTAAAGGAATTCAGATACTGTACATACTCCAGAGGAATCCGCAATTCCAAGCCTCAGCCAGCGGCTTCGGATAAAACTCTTCTCTCCCACATACAAACCATCTTAATACAGGGAAAAGAGGCTCGCCACCTGATCTCCACTTCTAGAATCTGAAACTTTTACTGAGTGTGCTAATAACACATTCACAAAATTCTGGCCATGAAATGAATAGCACAGTGAATGACAAGACAGTAATTCTGTTGTGAAGAAGCACTGACTGTAGTTTTTGTCCTAAAACACCAACAGCAGTAACAGGCTAAGAACAAAGTTTTACTTGTAACACAGCTGGTGTGGAAACCCAGTGAGAATACCCTGGTAAGAAGGACGAAGACAGAAATGTTATTCCCCAGTAAAAGCAGAGCCGTTTAAACTCGCGTTCCAGTCTACAGATGATGAAATCCCAGCTTTCATTTACGCTAGTGGCTGCTGAATGCTGATGAACTGAACACTTGCGCTACGCCAGCTGCACTGAAATCAGGGAGATTTAAAAATGAAGGTCCTGGGGCCCAGGAATTCAGTTTTACAAAGCTTCCCCAGGTGATAGCCAGGTTTTGGAAAAAGTGATCTTGATCTATATTTCAGCAGAAAACTATTATCTGTGAGGCCTGATATGACTGAATAATTACCAGCAGCTTTGACCCTTCTCCTTATTTTAAACCTGGCAAATGAAACAAAAACTTTATAAAATCTTGTTTTGTACTGATGAGGCAGTAAATGGAAGAAAAACTTGTTATTAAAAATTGCCCTTAATGTTGCTCCCAGCTAGTCTCAGGTTTTATTCCAAAAGAGATACTTTTCTAGGAGGCATAGCTTTCAAAGGAAAAGAATTGTGTGTCGATTTTACATTTTGAATGTTTTTATTGCATTTAAAATAATATGAACTTAAAATAAATGGAATTCTAGAAGTTTCTCTAAATATGACATCTCATTTCACAAATGGAATCTTAAGAAATGCATGGACCTATATACCAATATTTCAAGTCAATTTTATCAGAAGTACAATTACCTAGAGTTACATGAAAGTATGTACTTTAAATATTAAAGAATATTTCTTTACATTTTCACTTTTTAAAATAAAGAACAAATATACTTTTTGCTGGTCAAATTATGTAAACCAAAACGTGTGTGTGTGTGTGTGTCTTGTATTATTAAAAACATGTACTACCCGGAAAAAAAAATTAGCATGATGAAATAGGCACAATTATACATTATATCAGACGCCAAAAATTAGAAACAGTAGTGTTCCAATAGCATTAGTACCAGCAAAAAGATCACCAACAGTTAATCTGGCAGAAACATCAGAAGCTGTATGTGTTTAAATTAAGAACAATTTAGCAGCCTGGTTTTTCCAAACCCACAAAATACTAGTGTAAATCAGCATAAGTCAATCTGAATTTAGTCCATTGCTATCTTCCTCTAAATTTAGGATTACATTCCACTGGAGTTTCATGAGGAATTCCTTTTGAGTTTACTGTATTCCTCTATGCTTGGAGCCATCTGTGTAACTATAAATGGTGAACCACATCTGGCTCCATTTTCTTTGTAAAGGCTGTGTACATGATTAAATCTGCATATGAGAACAGTCTTTGAGAACCTTTTATTCATGAAAATTTTTTTGTATATTGCCTACAGTGACAACTGAGGGGGGATCACAGTTGGTCCGTGTGCTACATTCTGTTGCAGAAGTGAGAAAATGTCGCTCTGCTCTCGAATGCCCATTGGTGCCTGTGGTTGCCGGCATATCCACCGGCAGTCATGGGTGAGCACACGCACCACTGAACAACATGATCAGACAGAAATAAGAGCTGAAGAATTCGTCCCCATCCTAAGGTCTTTTTTCTTACAGAAGAAATTCCATGTATTCCAATGTTTAAGGGCACCCTAATGGGAGACAGAGGGAAGAATAAGGTCTAAGTCATCCACAAAGAGATCCATAGGTACTTTAGTTAGGACCTAACGGAAATTAAATATGTATTTACATAGGGCCATCTCACTTACTGAAGGAAAATGATGTTCCAAATGTACTCAGTTTGATTTCTGGGAAGCACCACGTGCTCCTATTTGATCACATGAGCTCTCATGGTTCCTAGAAGATTGCAGGGGACGGTGTTCACTTTATAGAAATGGAGCCCAGAGAGTCTATGGGTGGTGAGCAGTGTTCCATTAAATTCTGGATAATGGATGACTACTAATTACACAGTAAAAACCAATTCTTGAAGCGGTTAATACCATCTTCAAAAACTAGACTGGCTAGTTTTTTTAAAGTAGGTATTAGATTAGTGTCTCCCAGGAAGTCAATACCTTTTAAAATCACCTCTAACAGATTCTCTGGATCCTATCTCAAATCAACTAAATCTGAATTGCATGGTGGTTGTAGGCAGGGGAGGGAGGTTCCGAAGGCGTGGTTAACCTACATTTTGCTGTTTTCCGGGTTATTCATATATACTCTAGTGGAAGGACTATTGGATTCATCAGTTATACCACCCTAAAACTATAATAACTTAAATGGGACATGGCTTTACAATATTGTAGTATAAAGTTTCTCTCTGACCACACAGATTTAACTGTGAAAAATTTATTCTGAATCTCTAAATGGAATATTTCTTAAAGTCATACTTATTTCATGGCATTGTATCAAAAATGTTCTTGCATATTAAAACAAGCTCATACCAAATTCTAACATGAGGGTTTTATCTAACCAGATGATTCTCTAATATGTCATATGTCAAGTAATAAACACATTCAAAATTTCATTTGGAAAAGGAAGATGAGAATGTAATCTGCAAATCATATTTTTCCCCTGAAAACTAGCCAATTTTGAATAACAAACAAATGCTCTCCTTGAAAAAACACGCTATCACTATGACTAACCAAACAGGGAGTAAAATTTATTTAGTTTTTGATGAGCACTAGTTGTTGGCAATGATGACTAACAGTGCCATGAAACACAAAAGCTGTAAAGAATTGTAAGGACAACGATGATTTTTGTAGAAGTTTCTCCAACTCTGCTTCTGAAAACAAATTATATATTAAAAATTTGTATTAGAGAATGTTATAGTTCTATTTGCTATCATGTGTGCTTGCTGGGTTTTGTGTTTAAGTGACATTAATATTTTTTTGGACACAAAATGTTTTGACACTCACTACATACATTCACTTCCATACATCTCACACAAATCAAGTGTAAGCAGCATAATGAAGTCTGTTTTTAATGTGACAGGAAAAAAACTGTAGCTCAAGCATAAAACATTTAAAAAAAACCCCTTCAAAGTCAGATTTACACTCTCAGATCATCTTCTAATATGGAGAGATAAAGTTTCATAGTGATAAAGTAAACATGAGAAAAACATGTCTCCCTCAAAATTCCATTTATGCATTATTCCCAGCTAAGTTTAAGGTTTTTTATTCCCAGAAGGTCTGTTCAGTAAATCCTCAAATTGGGAAGTAGAAAATGTATAAGTAATGGCTAATGGCAGTTATTTTCTTGTATTAAGACCATGTTAAATTATTTGAAATTATAAGATGTTGAAGATAAATATAAACCAATAAAAATTTCTGAATGTATGGTAGTTCTATTATTCCATGAACATTTTCCGCAATTAAAATCCAAGAGATAGTGAAGCACAGTGAAAAAAATTCAAGTTTTAGAGTCAAAAGAATTGGGTTTGCGTCTAATACTGGTGTCTCAGCAATGCTGTGTGACTCTGTACATGTTTCTTAATTTTTCTTGAGTCTCAGTTCCCTCATTTCTAAAATATGAGGATAACATTATCTTCTTTGCCCTACAATGCAGTGGTTGTATGGTCTATATACTGAAATTCGGAATTTTCAAACATAACTACTAGATACTTAGATAAGTATCAATATAAACCTCGTATTGTTCTATAGAAATGAAAATACAAAACAGGAAGCATAATAAATGCTTTAGGTAAAATTAATGGGGCTGATGAGAAAGACACTAGAACAAAGCAAATTGGACCAAGTGATCTGGAAGCGGTCCAAGATAGATTCCACATAAAGATTTTTAGCCAGGCTTCCTTGTTGGAGAGCCCCAGATATTATTTTAACTGATGTCTGAATCTGTTATCAATAACTCTTCATATAACGAGCCACTGTGCAATGAAAATCAACACTAGTCGGTAAACAACACAGATGATCTATGAACTGGAATGATGTCTAACAATACTCTATGAATCTTTTCAAAGTAAAAATAAATAAAAGCCTAATCCTACACTCTTTAGGTATGAGTTGATTAATTTATAAAATGTAAATTCAGTTTACAAAACATCCAAAACATACAGTTAAAAAGAGGTGTGTCTGTACATCATCAGATGGCTACTTTCTGATGTTTCACAAGATAATAGAAGCAACTGTTGAATGTCAGTTCTAACATATATCTTCTAATATATATATTAAATCTGCTTTCATATAAACTTTTATTTATCCTTTATCAGTTATTATATACTAAAAAGACTTGAAAATACACATATATACACAGACACACACACACACACAGATATCTGTACTGCTTAACTAAGTTTGGCTGTGGTGTGGAATTTTGTTTTTAACATTATGTGTAAGGATTAATTCTTTAAAATACCATCACTATGAAGTAGATTAAAAAACAAAACTGAAATTGCTCTTTAAAATTCATCTTGAGGGGTGTCCGGCTGCCTTAGTTGGAAGTGCATGTGACTCTTCGTCTTGGGGTCATGAGTTTGAGCCCCATGTTGGGTGTAGAGATTACTTATATATAAATAAACAAATTTATCTTGAGATAAAGATAATTGAGTTTCTTTTTATAAGGAGCAGAGACAAGTGTAAGTGCACGCCTTTGTTTTCCACCAAGAGAATCACTCTTGGTTAATAGGCTGGAGAGCCCAGTGGAAGAGACTAGGGCTTGGAGAGACCAAAAGAAGTACAAATACAAGCTTTGTCACTCCCAAGCTTTTAGAGCGTAGGTAAGTTACCTATTTCTGTTTTATTTTCATTGCCTGCAAAACGAACCAACATTCCCAGGTTGTTGTGAGAAACTTATAATAATACATGAAAGAGAAATATTTAATACAGTGCCTGCTTGCTTACAGTTTATATTCAATAAATGGTAATAGCAGTTGTTACTGGCAACAAAATGATACGGTTTTCTAGTAAGACTACTGCTCAGCTTCAAGACTTTCTACGAGTGCCTAAAAAAAGCTTATTTTTTTTTTTTTAGAACACATATATATTTCTTGCAATCATCCATTGCTAATTCTTTAATCAATATTAGATAATCTGATACCCACTGCTTTGATATAAAAGATCTCAAACAAGAGAATGAGAGAACACATGTAATAATGATTTACCTGTTATAAAGCTTATCATAGTTTTCCTTTAAAAGTTCCCGTTCCTTTTCTAAATCATTAATTCTATCCTGCAGCTAAAATGAAAAAAAAAAAAAAAAAGATACATTAGGTGAATATCAAATAAAGCCACATAGGAGTAAAATAACATGAGAGGAAGCTAAGATGTTTTAGTCTTGACTTCTAAATTGCAGCTGCTAACTAGTCAACTTTTATTGTCTGTATTTAATTTAGCATTGATTTTTTCCAAGTTGTTAAGTAAACATGAAATTAATATTTCTGTTTTAATTTAGTAGAAACGTATGCATTGCTTTATGGTGACATGTGCCAAAACTCAATAAAGAATGTGTTAAAAGTTTGCTGTGAAGTCTGGGAAACATAATATTTTTTATTTTCCCTCCTGATGAATTCCATCATTTTATTCATTTTGTATTAATTTCCAATTGGCCCATAAAAAATGAAAGGATTAACTTTTCTTTTGGTTCATGGTTCAAACAAATTGTGTCAATCACAATTCACTCTGAAGACACAATTTCTTATGTTATCTGGAATTTACAAAGAGCCAGTAGCACATATTTTAAATAAATGAATGAATAAATAAAATCGTATACCTTGTTTTATTGAATAATTTTAGAAATAAACTCGGGATAACCACCATAGCTTTATGACTAAAATATAGTTTTCTGTATTTATTCCTAGCATTCATGTTTAAGTTTTATTCACTGGTATATTTTGTAGTTACAACTTTTTCCCAGGGGTCAGTACTCTTAAAATTCATTTCCATGTTCATAATTCCCTTTTGATGCTAGTCTGAGACACAGTAAGGATTCTCTAAAGATCAGAACAGAATGTAGGCATCTTATTTCATTGCCACTCTCTTTAAGAACAAGTTTAAAAGATGACAGAAAGAGACTGTACTAGCTGGGAGACATAAGTAGCAACAATAATAGAAAGAGGAGTTTTCAAACAACTTCCTAGTAAAAAAAGGAAATAATTTCACAGAACTGCTGATGCTGCAGAACAGAATATCTTTGGTATTAGAGAGGGCACGGATTGCATGGACCACTGGGTGTGGTACAAAAACAATGAATACTGTTATGCTGAAAATAAATAAAAAATAAGAAAAAAAAAAAAAGAACAGAATAGAATATCTTCCCCTTCAAAAACAGACGTGTATTTGTCTAACGAGGTCTGGGTCCCTCAAATGGCTAATCAGATGTTAAGGCTGAGAAAGTTAAGTTCCACAGGTAAGTCGCAAAATGTTACATGTTCCTTTTCCTTATGAATTGATCCTTAGGGAATGATTCTTAGGGAAACAGTGGTTATCAACACATTTGCAAGTATTTGGAGGCACTGAGCTGGCATGTACCTAACAAACTGACTATATTTTGCTGTGCCCAAAGCACCATGTACATAGTTCAGGATCTTTAAATAAAGGTACTATTTGGAATGTGTCTATTTTACTTTTTCAAAACAATGACAGAGAAGTTTTAATGCAAGGAATGGTTAATAAACTTTTGGAGGCTTACCTCTTCTACTCTTTTTTCAGAAAATGTCATGGAATGTAATTGTTTCTCAAGACTGCAGCATTTTAAACGCTGCTCCTTGAGCTGCCTATTTAGCTCATCTTCATTTGCCATCAAGGCATCATGGCTGATCCGGAGACTTCTTTGCTTCTAAAAAACAAAAAGAAAAATTTTTCAAAGTTAATTTTTGGATTCTGCGTTAAATAAGTGATTACAATTTTATAAGTGAATTTACTCCTAAAGCTCACATTATACAGTTTATTCTTCAACTCACAAACAATGCATATGGGCTACCTGTCCATGGAGACACTTACGTGTATAATTAGGGAAAAAAGTACAGGATTATCTTAGCACAGAATCACACAATGCAAAATTTTGTCCTTTATTTTATTTCCCCCTAGTTTTTGACTGATTGGTGACCAGTGAGTAAATTAGTTTCAGCAATTTTTTTTTCTTTCTGCTGTGGTTACAGTGGTTGGACGTGCTGTCTAAAAATGCTGCCACATGGGTCAAAATAAATGCTGACCATAGATGATCAGACTTGAAAGGATTTGTCAGCACAGCACATAAACAGCCGAACAGAAGGTTGTTTTAATACAATTAGGTTGAAATTTTCAATTCAGTAAAATAGTTATTAAAGTCTTAATTTTTTAAAACAGATTTTTATATTTATTTATTTTTAAGTAATCTCTACGCCCAAAGTGGGGCCTGAACTCACCACTTTGACCGAAACAGCCAGGCATCCCAATTTCTTAATTTTTAAACTGGCATTTATGAATATGTTTTAAATTCCAATTTATATTTTTAATGTCACATGTTTTTTTTTTCTTTAATGGTTAGTATCCCAGGGCTCTTTTTATTTATGTGAAGAAACCCAGACACTGGGAAGCAACAAAACCAAAAATAATATGTGGCATTTTGTGCATTTAAGAAATGTACCTTTATTTTTTTTTTTCTAACAAGTAAAAAGATGATCGTACTAATGTTTTCTCATAGAGACTATACAACCATAACCTGTAACGCCCAATGGCTCATCTGCTAATTAGTATCACTTATGTTCTACTAAAGTTCTCCAATCATTTAAAGGAAACATGGTCCTTGAGTAACTTCAGTCCAACTTTTTTTTGGTCTTATCATAGCATGCTATCTTTAACCAGCTTTTCCTGAGCTTCCTACCTCATTCATTGAAGCTATTGGTCTGAACCTCTCAAATCTTTCTTTACCCAGTATCCATCCCCTTAAGAGGAGCCTGTGCCCTTGCAGACACTTGTCCTTGTTGGTCTTTGAACAAATACCTGGCAGTACTGTTAAATGGAAGCCAAAATGGTCAAAGTGACGAAAGAATGTAAGCTTACTTTTTTATTTCCTTCCCTAATTCCCCATGTTAGAAATGGCCCTCAGATCCGTGTTTGCTTAACCTCCCTATTCTATCTGTGGGCAGAGAGTGCTATTGTCTCCACTCTCCAACTGGTCTTCTCTCTTTCATAAACCCTCATATTTATATGGAAGGCAGTTATTACTTCACATTAAAGGAGGTTCCTGCAGGAGGGAAAACACCAACCAGAATACATTTTAAAAATATTTGTCTAATTCAGTAGTAAATTTAGGCTTCGGATGACTATGCTTTCCATCAATTTACTGCTTTCCTTATCTCTGTACTTCAAAGAAAGTGCTGCTTAATATGAATTCTGCTCGTCTGGAATGTTTTGGAGTTCATTAATTCCAGAACCTATGTTAATTATGCAGTTCCAATAAATCGGCATCTTCTGATGGCACATTCCTATAGGGCTACAGTCCTAAGGCAGCCGGGATGAAGAGTCCCAAGTATTGCCAACCTGAATGGTCAAGATTTAAAATAAGTACACTGATAGTTGACATGATGGGTACTCAAATATTTTGTGAGAATGGTGGATAGCGACAAAACAAAACACTGCATCAAAGAAACACTGGACAAAACCTGATTACTCGTATTTTTAACTTGATCTATCTTGGATATCTCATAAATGCTTGTAACTGAAGATAGATGCAAATACATCTAACCCTTCAGTGCTAGGTGTCCATAAGAATTCAGATAAAAGGAGTTAAAAAAACATTTTCTTGGCAAAATAATTTATGATAAATATATTTACTACTTTGAGATGACACAGATATTTACAAAAAGTCCAAGCAGTTATTTCTTTAGTCATTAGGTTATAAATTACACATAATATACGAAGTGAAATCATACATATTTAAGAAAAAAGAGCATCTTTAAAAATAACTTCTTAGTGTTATGATCATTCTATTAAAAAAATAACTTAAACACTATCTTTGATAGTATATCTATGTTTACCCTATGTAACACATAGATAACTTTGTATCTATGTATCACCATAATAAAAAAAAATGATCACAGTACCTCTTGAAGCTGAATAAATTTTCCTTCCATTACTGAAAGAGCATTGCTTTTTTCCACTAGTTGTTTATGAAGCTTAATCATTTCTACGTTGTCCCGAATGTTTGACCTTCAACAACGTTTAAGAAAAGAGAGACAGAGTAAAAAAATGCAAGGCAAGAGAAAAAAATCTGGGGTGGAATCATAATTTTTCATTGAAATGTTACTTAAGTTTTTAGTTTATTATACACTTAGGATAGATTTATTATTTAAAACCAACCAATCATTGTTCTTTAACTTTCATTAAATCAGACTCTCAGAGTTTGAGGTGAGACTCACATTTGAGGACCTGTGTCTCCTCCACAACAACTGATAATATGCACATAAAACCCTTTTACGGTGTCCTGAAAGATGGTGCAAAAGGACATCAGTCCATAGCACAGCAATCGTTCCAGCCCATACTTACTTTAAGGAGGACGATCAGACTACTTTTCCCTAAGAGAAAAATATGCAAGACAGCCACTCCTCTTCCTGCCACTCCCTTAAAACAAATGGTATCATAAGATTACCGTTTACTGGCGTTTCCTCCTGGAGCTTCAACTTTTCAAAATATTTCCCAAAAAAGTGACTTAGCATTTTATACTAATAATGCCCAAAGCTGGCATTTAAATATGTTGCAGATGTGCCTTTAGCTGTAAGAGATCATTTGACGTCCACAGGGTATATGAGAAACTCTATATGCTGCAATACTAGTTTGTATTTTTCCTACTGAGATTAAAGCAAATGCAGAATTTAACAGGAAGATCTTGTTAAAGGTTAATCATAGAGCTAAATGAATACTCGTTTCAAGAGACATTTACTTTCCCAACAGAGGTAGTCTCCTTAATCTCATACGTTTTACATTCAAAAGTATTTCAATGCTTGTGAAGCTCAGTTTTAGACTTCATTTCTTTAAAAAAAAAGCATAAAAATTTTAAATTCAGAAACTTACTTCAGGATTTAAAGTAAGTAATTTTACTTCCAAAACTTATCTAGTGTACACATATTGGAAAAATTGTCACAATGCCCTACTGGAACCAGAAAATGGACTACAAAGCTCACACATCTGTAAACCAGCTGAGGACTTGGAATACTTAATTTTCCTCTTTGATATTTGAAAGTTCATTGTATTTTGGCATTGGACAGTTAGTTGTCCTCACACAGAAGATAAACAAGTCCAAGAACCTGGATCTTACCCAGGATAGAGTCTTAACACAATGTTAAAATAATTATGTGTCTAAAACACGTTATCTAGTAGTTCTGAGTGCACATTCAGTAGTACACTCACTATTCTTTCCCATAGCATGCTCTTTACTCACAAAATATATATACATATATATATGTATATATAGATACACACATATATATGTATATATATATATATATATATACACACACTTAATAGTATGAAGGGAAAATACATTTTACATAAGTCTAATAAAGAAGATATTTATTTTTTCATGATCAGAAGTTCAAAATATAACTTAATGTGCTTTTCCCAGAATGACTTGGCTTGACCACTCAATGGTGAGTAACAGTTATTGATATGGAAGGACAGAAGGCTAGCCAAGTAATTTCAAATCTTTTCTTATATTTGCAATCATCTCTGATATTTTATTCTTGTTTTTAAATATTTTAATATTTTCAAGAAGATACACACACACACATTTGGGTAAGAATTACTTAGTGATATTAACAAAGAATTAAGGCCCATTAATCCACTCAGCCACACAGGTTCATAGAAATAATAGGTTTTAATTTTGAATTTTTTTTGTAAGGCGAAGGTTGGTAAGCATCTTTCAAAAACTTCAGTGTGGTTTACTTGGCAGATGTTTTCTTGAATATTTTCCTAAACTCCTTGACGATTAAACTTTTCAAAATATTGCCAAGAAAAGTGACTTAGTATTTTATGCTAATACTGTCCACCAGGTAGGTACAAATACAACTGCAGTAGTAGTTAGGGAACAACAATACTAATGTAGTCCTTTAAGTTAAAAGTCAGTTTGCTTGAGAGTACACCTAATCTGGGCTAATGCAACACCCGTAAGTCTTCAATGATTATTTTCAAGCATCAGTTTTAGGGGCTTTATCTGTAAGAGTCATTATTATGATTAGATTTTTTTTCAAAAGATTTATTTATCTGTGAGAGAGAGAGAAAGAGCATTCAAGTGGAGGGGGACAGAGGGAGAGAAAATCTGAAGCAGACTCTAGGCTGAGCATGGAGCCCGCTGCAGGGCTCCATCTCACAACCCTGAGATCACGACCTGAGCTGAAACCAAGAGCTGGATGCTTAACTGACATCCAGGTGCCCCCATGGTAGATACTTTTGAGGCTAATGGTGGGAAGGAAAGGATGGTTAGCCATCCAGTTGAAAGTGCTAAGACGTAAAAGATCAAAATCAACAACGTGATAAATGTGGTCTGATAAATGTGGAAGGTGTACAATGGAAAATTGTCTTAAACCAGACAATCGATTCAACATTCTTCTAGATGAAATATGATAAAAAAAAAAAAAGGGTTGGCTGAGAGGGAAAAGAGGGAAAGCAGTGTCACAAAAAGCTGACAAGGAATGTGAGGATGATGGAGCCAAAAGGGGCTAGAGTCAGTGCCTAGAGGCTTGTCCTAGACCTCTGTGCAAAAGGTAGGAGGAGGGCCTCAGGTTTGTCTCCTTTGAAGAACAGAGATGGGGCTAATTTTATAAGGAGTGGTTTAAGTGACCACCACATCATGCTTTCTTGCTCTGTTTCATGCACAGTGATGGGAACATCAAGTCTTCAGAATGATGACGCTCTAACAGAAAGAACGATCTGTGGTAAAACACTCAGATGAACTCTGACAGTCATGCAACAATTCGTACGCGCTGCATTACACATGGTGAAATGATCTGCAAACAGATATCAAGAAGGCTAATTATGTGCTTTGTAAAAATAAATTTCTCAAATTTTTCAACAAGGATTTTGCAAAAAACCTTGGACAATTAAGTTGGAAAATGTGGTTTGCTTTTCTTTTTCTTGTTTTTTTTAATAGACATATTATTTAGAATTATGATCAAATCTTCTAAAACTATTTGAAGAGTTGTTGGCTCATCTCTAGATTAAAAACAAACTGAAATAAATTAGATTTTATGTTGAAAAAAGTAATCCAGTTCAACAACCTATGTGCCAAGTTTCCCTCATATAATTGGAAACAGTCAAGCAATAAACTCTGAAAAAGGAATTTCTAATGGAAGCCTTGAAAACACTTGACTCCGGCTTTGCTACTGGGTGCCATAATAAATCCAGAAACTTAAAACCTCAGATACACTGGAGAAGGAAAAACTTTCAGTGGAGCTATGTAATGTATAGTCTCATATGAAATCTTGAGAAGCAAAAATCTTTCCTCCAGTAAAAGTTTCTTAGACTTCATTCCCCAGGCATACAACTCTCTCACACTCTCCCTCCCAGCCCCCATCACCATTTTACTCTTTGTTCCAGTAGAGATATGAAAGCTAAAGAAAACCTCTTGATTTTATGAGACAAAAATGTTATAATGTAGTATTTAACACCATTTAGAAGAGAAGGCTATAGAATACAGGGGCTAGGCTATGCGATTCTGGAAAATAGTTGAGTAAAATACTTATGACAGAATGGAGAGGCTCTTTTTGAATCACAGTTTTAGGCTGACTAAATTTGGGGGATAAGGTTGAAAACAACCTTAGGTTTAAAACACTTCTACAAAAGAGGAGCTCTCTTACACTGCTGGTGGGAATGCAAGTTGGTGCAGCCACTTTGGATAACAGTGTGGAGGCTCTTCAAAAAATTAAAAATCCAGCTACTCTATGACCCTGCAATGGCACTACTGGGCATTTACCCCAATGATATAGATGTAGTGAAAAGCAGCACCATATGTAGCCCAACGTTCATAGCAGCAACGTCCACAATCACCAAACTGTGGAAAGAGCCGAGATGCCCTTCAACAGATGAATGGATAAAGATGTAGTCCATATATACAACGGAATATTACTCAGCCATCAGAAAGGATAAATACACAAATTTTGTATCAGCATGGATGGGACTGGAGGAGATTATGCTGAGTGAAATAAGTCAAGCAGAGAATACCAACTATTGTATGGTTTCACTTACTTGTGGAGCATAAGGAATAACAGGGAGGACATTAGGAGAAGGAAAGAAAAAGTGAATTGGGATAAACTGGAGGGGGAGATGAAAGATGAGAGACTGTGGGCTCTGAGAAACAAACTGAGGGGGGACAGGTGAGCCTGGTGGTGGGTGTTAAGGACGGCACAAATTGCATGGAACACGGGGTATGGCACGTAAACAATAAATCTCAGAACACTGAAAAAATATAATAGGGGCGCCTGGGTGGCTCAGTGGGCTAAGCCGCTGCCTTCGGCTCAGGTCATGATCTCAGGGTCCTGGGATCAAGTCCCGCATCGGGCTCTCTGCTCAGCGGGGAGCCTGCTTCCTCTCTCTCTCTGTGCCTGCCTCTCTGCCTACTTGTGATCTCTCTCTGTCAAATAAATAAATAAAATCTTAAAAAAAAATATATATATATATATAATAAAATTAAGATGTCAAAACAAACAAACAAACCAGCCCTACCGTATTTTTTTTATTTTAAACAGTGGCAGACATTCTGTATGCTGTTAAAAGAAATGTAGATCATTCATAGCTCTGACCAGGGGTACACAGATAATAGTCAATAGCAAGGTAATACTACTGAATATTACAGAAGGTTTCTAGTAAATTAAATGGAATAAGTCTCACTAAGAGAGCAGAGGCAAATTTATTTGAAAGGTAATGATTTTTGCTCAAAATTGCTACCTGAGTTCATAGGTGAAAATGATGCTGCCCGACTTGAGATCGCATAAAGAAAAAAATTTATCTCTGTACGTTTATTTGCCTGTGGATCATACCTTGCTTGTGGTGGTGGGTCAAAACAGAATCAGAGCTCAATATTTTCTTAATCTCAACACCCACAAGGAATAGAAAGATACAGTTTTTTCAAGCACTCTATATGCATATAATCACTCTCTTATGAAAATGGAAGGTACACTCCCAAGGACTACTTGGAGACAGAAGAACTGAAATCCTGGCTGATTTTCTAAAAAGGATCATTTTAAAGATCAAGTTTAATGGATTCCAGTTAATAGTGGGAATCTGAGAATTACATTCAATATATCAAAAAGTCCAATGGGAAATGTAGGTTTACTAGCAATTAAGTTGCCAAAGTGAAAGTTTTGTTTTGTCTTTATTTTTTGATAAAATTATACCAAGTCAGTTCAATGACACAAGTGATTTCACAATTATCAGAAGCAATGTTTGGCATAATATAGGTCTTTGATGAATACAAGAAAAAAACACAATAGGTTGATTAAATTAATAAACACTGCTTACTTAGTAGATAAAAATCTTTCAGAAACACAAGGTCCCTGGGGACGAAACTATGTTTTTCAAAGGTAGGGAACCACTTACTCATTTCAATCTCTTTATTTTATAGCTGAGGTAGCTAACTAAGGCTTAGTGAAGTAAAGAATTTGACCAGAGTCCTTAGTTGAGGGAACCGCCAGTCAAATCCAATCCAAAGAGATCACTTCTTCCTGATCTTCTAGGCTGTCTGACTCCTTAGAGATATTCCTAATTCTAGCTGTCTTTCCACTCTCAAGTATGCACTAATACACTAGTTACTATAAATTGTGACAATTTCTGTTTTCATATTAAGTGCTAAGAAAATACAACAAGCTGCTATCCCAGAAAAATCTTAGATGATGATGATGGTAATAATAATAAACACAGGGAGAAAAGAAATATATTTGAGTATGATACAATAATAATAATAATAAAACACAGGTAGAAAAGAAATGGTCTTTGACTATGATACTTTCCACTGGGCAAATTCTAAAGTTTTAAAAATAGCAGCAAAACTTGGTGGATATGTTTTTAAAAAATGACAAATCACCTGCCTGTGTAATCATAATGTGTACATGGTTATCCGTGGCCCCATTTACCCTTCCATCCAAGGACCAGATGTGCCCTCTAAATTAGGGGGCTGGATAATCAGACAAATACAAATTGAGGGGCGTTCTGCAAACAACTATCAATGGGCTGGAAATGGGGAACCACTCTGGAATAAAGGAAACCTAAAAGACATGACAATTAAACACAATACATGACCCCTAATTGGATACTAGATGAAAACCAAGCAAAACAAACTAAAACCAGCTATTGGAAAACAAAACAAAACACCCTGCTATAAGGGATACAAGTGGGGCATCTGAATATGGACTCTGTGTTAGATGATGCTACTTTATTGTTAAGTGTCTCCAGTATGACAGCCATAGAGTGGTTATGCAGGAAGATGTCTCTGTTCTTAAAAGATAGTTAGAAGTGTACAGAGAGCAAAAGGATACATGTTTCTAACTCTCAGATGGGGGCATGGGAGGAAGGGAGGGGGAAAGGATGGAAAGGAGGGAAAGTGCTCATGCATGTGCATGCACAATGCAGAACAGGCTTGTGTCATTCACAAATACGCCAAGAGGTGAAAGGTATGTGAGTGTTTATGTGACTATTCCTACAACTTTTCTGTAGGTATGCAATTTTTCAAAATAAAACACTGGGGAAGAACTTAAGAGTGGCAGGAAGTAACCCTGTTGTGTGCCTAGAAGGGAAAGATGGGGCCCCTAGAGCCCAGCTGTTTCTTACACTGACTGCATGGCTGCAAAAGGATTCTCTGTTTTAAGATTTGACAGTCTGCTGTCAACCAAAGGGAAGAGGGCAAGTCAGAGTGTCTGGAACATTTATAGGTTAAATTTCCTCCGCTGGGATATTATGGAACTTACATGATTTTTAATTAAGAAGGTAAACACCCTAACATTTACTAAAAAAACCACTTAGTACAAACTAGTTACACATTTGGTAAGAGTATAAATATTTTTGGAGTTGAAAAAGCCAATAAAAGGTAAAATCATTCTGATTTTAATGTTCATGTACATGTGTTCACTGGTTACTGCTTTGCATTTAATTTAAGACGGCCTTTTTAATAAGCAGAAAATGTGCATTTTTATATTGTTTAAATTTTAATATGGATTTTTGTTCAAAACAACACAGACATTCAGGCTACTTGTAAATGATACAAGATTTTTTGCTAATGAGGCATTATGTAGAACATATGCAAAAATCACAACTCAGTCTTCCAAAATAGACCACAATAACAGGAAAAAACATGATTTTAATAAAAAAGAACAGCACTGGGCTTTTACTTCAAAGCAATTAAGGGCTTTGGATAACCAAAAGTTTATGTCAAGTTGATGCCAAACCAAACTGGTCTATTAAACACATACTCTGAAGAGTTTCTGTAATATTCTATGAAAAGGCTCTTTGCCATAAATATCGAGCACCGCACTCTGAAGATTACGACTACGTTAGGTTCATGTTTGAGAACAAGGAGCCCAACATCCTGATCAGACTTCTAGAATTTCAAATTTGAAATAATGCATCCGTGAAAGAGAAGTTAAATATGTTTTCCATTTTGTGATTTTTCTTTACAGTAAATTATACCAAGTTTTATATTCTCCCCAGCTTTTTTTCAACAGTTTTCCATTAGTCTCAAAAATTTGCTGTTACATATAAAATTTTGAGCTATGTGTAAACATACAAGAAAAAAAAAGACTTAAAGACCTTTATTGGAAGTCATTTCTTCAGTTTTCTACAACTGTATTTCAAGGAACAATAAGCTATTTACTAAAGGTACCTTTCCTTTCTAAACAAGTAACATGCGATTTTCAATATTATAAAATCAGTGAGGTAGGATACAAATTGGTTTATTTCTTTGGCCTCTGCAACAGAAGTTCCTTTACCTATAATACTCACTTTCTCTTACTTCTAATTCCTGACAAAAGAGATTGCTATCGAGTGAATAATCCAGTTCCCTAAGGAGGGTTTAGTTTAGTTTTTCAGGTAAACTTGTTGAAGTGTATATGTTGGTGTCTCTTGCTGGCAGTATTTATAGGAGAAACCACACATAGCTATCTGTCGCTCCATTTCTTCTGCTGTCCTAGTCCTGGATTGAAGGACTTTTGGATCTATCTTTTGATGAACACTGAATATTCCAGTTCCTAGATGATCATATCCCTTTGGAGGAGGCAATGGCCAACACAGTGTCCATCTTACTCTTTGGGAATTCAAGAAATATAACAGAGAAAGTAATCTCTGATAACCTTGTCCTCAGCCATGGAGTAAAGGTGATGGGGTAGGCTCTAAGCTTGGGCTTGGTTTAAGCATAGAGTTTTTATATTTAGGTAATATCTTAAATATGGCTGTTAGCAATTTATTAAGGTCATATTGAGTTTTGGGGTCTGGTTCTGTCGCATTGTTCCTCAGAACAAATCGTGTCTTGGTTTTCCAAGACCAAGTCTAATCAGTTCTTCTTCCTACGGGAACAGAGACTCTTAGGTATTCAAGCTGGTTCAAAGCCAGGCTTCAAATTGTATTGCCTAATAGAATTCTCAAAAATATTCATGTTTCGGGCGCCTGTGTGGCTCAGTGGGTTAAGCCGCTGCCTTCGGCTCAGGTCATGATCTCAGGGTCCTGGGATCGAGTCCCGCATCGGGCTCTCTGCTCAGCGGGGAGCCTGCTTCCCTCTATCTCCCTCTCTGCCTGCCTCTCTGTCTGCTTGTGATCTCTCTCTGTCAAATAAATAAATAAAATCTTTTAAAAAAAAATATTCATGTTTCTTTTGCCTTGCTCTTAGAAGGATATATAAATATCACTAAATATACAGGATTTCATTATATAATTTAATTTTATATAAAATCAGAGAGAATACTAATCTTTTGAATCTTTGAAATATAAAGCTTCTTATGTATTTTCAGCCCATTTTATTGTTCTTTTTAAAAATTTTTTTATTTTTTAAGATTTTTTATATATTTATTTGACAGAGAGATCACAAGCAGACAGAAAGGCAGGCAGAGAGAGGGGGGAAGCAGGCTCCCCATTGAGCAGAGAGCCCGATGCGGGGCTCGATGCCAGGACCCCGAGATCATGACCTGAGTCAAAGGCAGAGGCCTAAACACTGAGCCACCCAGGCACCCCTCATTTTATTGTTCTTAAAACAAGTCTCATGTGATGCATCTTTTCCTAGTTTTTTCAAACATTACCACGGCAGGTTAGTTTGTTAAAGGAGGATTAAACTCTGAATCCGAAATGAGAAACTAGAAAATCATACTGGTTTTTCTACATGAGAACGTAGCCATATAAGCATCATATCATATAAACTGGAGAGAGGAAAAATAAATAGAGGATCTAGGTCTGGTTTAAAAAACATTAAGAGAGAAATAAGAGACATAAGAGATGTCAAATGCAATGTGTAGACCTCATTTGAATTCCATTTTAAACAAACGGGAGAAGACACGTTCAGAGAATTCTGAATATAGACTGGTTATTAGAGGGTATCAAGGAACTACCGTTAATTTTGTTAGGTGCGATAATGGCATGGTGTTACGTTAAAAAAAATTGCCTATCAGAGATATATACCAGAGTATTCCAGGGAGAGATGACATCTTATCTGCTTGGGGCTAATTAATTGAAGAAAATAAAGGTGAAGGGAAGTGAAACAAGATTCGGAACATGTTAATGATTGTTTAAGCAAAGTGCTGGATACCTGGCCATTTAATGTGCCACTCCCTCTACTTCTGGGTATACTTGGTCCAAGAAATCAAATAGAAGGGAAACAAAGGGAAAGAAAAAAAGGAAGGAATGGGAGAATCATTTGAGGAAGAGTATGGTAAGAAGATAAAGTCTTGTTGGAAACACAGTATGGAAGTATAAAACAGGGGAGATGTATTAGGAACCAAAAGTATTAGGAAGCATGCCATTCTGTCTGCCTGTGCTTGCTCTCTATCCCCCTCTCTCTGATAAAAAAAAAAAAAAAAAGTATTAGGAAGCAAAAACGACACGAGGAGGATGGGAAAGAAAATCCAGTACATCAAAAATGAAGAGGCAGGAAGGAGACTGCTGAAGGGCCCCCTCGGCACCCACAATAATCAACAGAATTTGAGGCAAATTTTGAATATTAGGAGAGATAACAAACATCTTTTTGGGACTAAAAATACTGGTAATATGTTATGGAATTTGTTTAACTTTGAAAAAAAATTATATGAGGCTGGATGGATTATATGGCAAGATGTGTCAACAGCACAATTCTTGCCATGTATATTTCCTTTGGTAGGTGCAACCAAATGACATCAGAACTTCCTACAGTTACAGTAAGTGAAACAAATGGACAGATGAGTGGGGGAAAAAAGAGGAGGCAGAGTAGGATGGGGAAAATGCACTTCCCCCGGGCTGTTGAGAGCAGTTAGTAGGTCTAGAGGAGGCTTATATGAGGAATGTTAAGTGAAAACATGATTTTTTAAAATAGACAAGACTTACCCTTCTATGGCACATGATAAAGTATTTTAAACTAATTTTGACCTTATCAAAGTGATATTTCTGTTTTAACATACCTTTGATCTGTAGCCTGCTGTTCTCGAAGCTGAAGAAGAGATAACTCAATTTCATTTTCTTTTCTTCTCAACTGAGTTTTCAGGATCTCAGCCAAGTGCTCTAACTCTTCTATCTGGCCTCTCTGTGACTGAATAACATTTTCTCTGAAATAAAGAACCTTTACAAGAATTTGTAGGTTGAGGAAAAACCTGCAATATTCAAGATCAGTATAAAGAAAGTTCTTCATAATAAAGAGCAAGTAGAAGTTAAACATTTTTAGCTTAAGTGCCTCTGCATATAGTGAATAGCAGATTAAATGGGATGATTTAGAAGTGCATATGGAATTATTCAAAATACTGCTTTTTTATACAATAATGTCTTAGATGATAACCTGGACTTCAATTCAATTCAATTCAATTCAATTCAGTATTTATTGGTTACCTACTATGTACTCCACAATTTGCCCATCTTCAGATAATTTATACACTTTTGGTTTTTCCTGTGTACATCTGCCTAGACTACGCAATTTAACACTTTAGAGAGAGCAAGGATTTGCAAAACGTAACAGAGGTTTTTTTGCTTGTATTTATTTATCTCTACCATGTCTGGCAGCATCCCTGTGTAATGAGCCTCAGAAAACTCCTATGAATCCTGTTTTTTCAGCTGATTAGCAGGGAACAAGATTGGGTTTAGTCTTTTGGTTTTATTCCTTTGTAGGCTAGTTATTGCTGTAACTGGTATTTAAAATATTCAGAGGCTCCAGGGTGGCTCAGTTGGTTAAGCAACCGCCTCCACCGTCTCAGGTCCTGATCCCAGGATCCTGGGATCAAACCCCATGTCAGGCTCCTTACTCAGCAGGGAGCTTGCTTCTCCCTCCGCCTCTGCCTGCTACTCTGCCAGCCTGTGCTTTCTCTCTGTCAAGTAACTAAATAAAATACATATAAAAATAAAATATTCAAAAGAAGTAATTTGAAGTCTTTACTATTCTTAAGCAACCGTCTAAAGCATGATGCGATTTCATGTTTTCTTTCCTCATTCAGAATTGTTACTTTTTGATGATCCAGGTGAAGGTCTGTAGGTAAGGTGGAACCTTATCTTCATTTGTGTGATTCACAGACACTCAAACCATGAGGCTTTGATTAACTGGGAAAGTAAGCTAAATGTGGCAGAAGTAACTTTTGAAACCATAGTATGATGAAGAATGCAGTATCACAGAACCACAGTGTAACAAAATCTGAAATCCATATGTATTTGATAACTCCAAACTTTTAAGCCACTCCCTCTAATTCTCTCTCTCTTTTATTTTTAACCACAAAAAGGCTAATTAATTCAGGATCTAAAAAAAAATTTACCTGTAATTTTTCTGAGAATGGAAATGTTGCCCCTAAAGCTTACACTATTCTAAATGACTGGGCTTTATGCCATTTGTTTGGGGAGAAAATTATAATATAGAGGACTATTCTATGAACCTCTCCACTGATGTAGTTGGTTAAGTTGTTCATTTTCCTCATTTTATTGGAAACATGTTATATAATATCTGTTCTTACCCCACAGAGCTAGATATATTTAGTGGAGCAAATTATTTGTACATAAACAAATTTTGTTTAAAATAAAGAAAAAGGGAGGGACCAAAAAAGACATGATCAATAAACAAAGCTCTAAAATGACCACAAAAAGAATACATACAAATTTCTTATTTCTCCTTTGGCTTCTTCAAGTAAATTGTTGCCATATTTTGTAAGCATGGGTTGTAGAGTTTCTGCTACATCGACATCTTGGAATCTAATACCTAAAAGTCAATCAGTAAGATTATAAAAGTGAAGTTGGGAAAGCAGGACTCTTGATTTGCTATCATGAAGAAATGTACAATAGAAGAAAATTTCTTAAGTACTGAGAGATATGTGCTCTATAGTACAGAGAATCAGAAATCCATTGCCATAGGGATTACCGCTGGCATTAAAAGTACAGAGCAGCAGGTATTGCCCATTAAACAACTTCTACTATGGAAACCAAATGACCTAGAAATAATTTGGTTCAACTTAGATGTAGAGCATCTAAATTTATTTCTGAAAAAACTAAATTCAGGGTTTTATAATATAAGCTAAAGTATGAAAGAAAAATATTTTAAAAACTTGATTTTTTTTTAGTATTTTTGATATAGTTTTTAAAAGATTTTTTTTAGTCATTCACAATCCTTGACCTTACATATTGAACCTTGTCTTCATTTGCGTGAATCACAGATACTGTAAGTGTAAGTCAAAATGTTTCCTATACTTTGGTTTCTTCCATCTCAATAAGAAAATCCCTATTTAAACAAAGGCAATTAAAAAAGGGATCACCAATGAGATTCCTTTAAATAAAACATTTTGCTGCTGCCCTTAAAATATTTTTCTTATAAAAATAGGTGCATTTTTTACAAGTCTACTCCCATTGTTAAAAATGAGACATAATTTTAATTACTTGTTTACACTTACAAAATAAATTACTAGAGCTTAAGGTAGATAAAGTATGACAAATAATTCAGCTTTCTAATGGAGCATTGTCTCAGATATAAGGTACAGATAAAGTACATTCTTTTAAGAAAGCTTATTTTTAATTAGAATAGAACTATTGTTTGCTGTTTCCAAAATTTTCTCTATCTATTATAGCCCATTTTAAAGACCACAAAAGGCTCTGCCTAAAACCATTAAAATAGTTTACTGTGTTAAAATTTGCCAATTTTGGCAGTAATGCTAATTCTTAAGCTTTTCATACATAAATTATGGAAAAACTAAACATCACTAGTAAAATTTAAAAAAAGAATCTACTTATCCTTAAAGTAATCTTAAAACTTACTGTTTACCATACACAGTTGTAAGAATCTTTGTTCTACTGGTTCCTCACTATAAGGATTGTTTGCACATTGTAACGATCACATCTCAAACCAGTACTTCCCATTCTTTCTCTTGACCAGGCACATATAGAAAATGGGAGTATGTGTTCAGCAGCTTAGGGGCAAGAGTGACTGTAGCCAGGGCGAGTCTAGTGTTCTCACCTAGCCACCCTATGCTGTGATACTTCTGACAAGCTTGGCGTAACTTCCGGAGCCAAAGGTGACGGTCTTGAAGAGACTGTTAAGATTACTAAGGCATTAACCCCGATGATGGTGCCTCAAGTTTACTCAGAAAGGTGATGGCTGACAAAGTATTCATCACTATGTAGTGCTCTGTAAAGCTCTACGCCTTGGACTCTGTACCAAGCCCTGAGAAAGGTCTGAATTACTAAGAGTATATAAACACCAGGAGAAATTTAAACTTTGTAGTCACATTTGAAAGACTGTGCTGCTCTGTGGCTCTTTTTTTCTTTTTCCCTATAGGAGGAAACTTCCACCAGACTCATCCATTCAAACGGCTATTCATAGCAGTACATTAGTTTGTCATGTTAACCTACCATTTGGGCATTGCTTCTTTGTTTAGTATAAAAGATCTTACAAGCCATACAAATCGTCTTGCCCTGCTTCAGTCACAGATGACCCAAAAAAGGTTGAGAGAGGGTAAGCAACTTTTGAAAGATAAAATACACTACCATGGAGTTGCCATCTTTTGACTTTTTTTTCTCATCTGGTGTTATCACTCCATTTTACAGACGGGAAAAACGAGGCTCTGAGAAGTCAAGTGCTCTCTTCCAAGGAGAAAGTTAATTAGCAGCAGGGTATTTTCTAATTTATAATGCATTGTGATTGCTTTGGTTATATCAAAGTCTACTGCCAATCTCACAAGCTAGGCATAGCTGAGCACTTTCATCTTGCAGCTGCCTCTTGCCTCTATGGAGGCCTTACTGACTTCAAGGGAACTCTGCCTAAGGAAGAGATAGGGTCAATATTTTGGCTTGGAGAAAAAAATACAAGAACATTTTCTCCTTTCCGGTCTATATGGCATTTTTTTGTCCTCCTTGATGAATTGAAAGTTTTACATGACTTCTTGTGTCCCTCAAAATGTTGGGTCTTTATGTGAAGCATGTTCCAAATGAACATCAATCGCAGCTACAATTTTATTTCCTTCCCTAGTAATTGAAATTTAAAAAAAGTTATTGAAACTATTGATTGACTTTTTGCCTCATTATAAATAAAGTTTGTCCACGGGTGGGGAGAATTGGGAATTTTTATTAGAAAGATTCATGTTCCTTCTATATTAAGTTTCATCTAAGCTTTGTGTGGGTAGGTTTTAGGTGATTCACTCTCAAAATGAGGAAAGTGACTGATCTATGATCAGTTTTGGAGATGGAGGAGATCTTTATGGTCAGTTGCTTAAATCCTTTTATTTCACATGGAAGAAGCAAGTTCAGAATCATTAGATGACTTGTCCGCGGTCACCAGGGAGTATGCAGAGGAGCACGAACACAATTTTTTAAACCCTTAGTTATGTGCACATTGTACTGTCATGCTGCCTCCACACAATGAGAAATGTAAGCAGTTCTGCAAATTTTATAAGAGGTCTTTTGACAAAGAAATTAAGTGTGATCATTCAAAACAGAAAGTATGCTCGTAAAAAGCAAACTAGCTGGTTTCCCTATTTGCCTGAGTCAACGTAATTTCTGTCTGCAATACAGAAAACCAACTCAAATTACACTATTTTATATAGTTTCACACACGTCTCTCATATCAGGATAATTATATTCAATGTTTTACTCAACAAATAGTTCTCATGTTAATATTATCATTTTATCAAAATGCAAGTCAAAAAACTATTTTTCTATTTCTAAAGGTACTTAAAAACATGCGAAATACAGAAATACTGTGTGTGCGTGTGTGTGTATAAAACGACCTACTAAAAGACTGACATTCAGGATTTAATATAAGCTTATTTTACCTTTCCTGGGGCATGCCTGTAAGCCTGCATTTTCATGCACTTTTCGACGCCCCGTGTTAACACGAGATTGCACATAATTATACGGCGTTTGCCTGTGACCCTGGATTTGAAGTTGCTGTTTGGCTGAAATGAGTCTGTTCTTGAGGACTTCATTCTGTCTTTCAAGCTCATGAACTTTCTCCTGCAGCTGCTCCATCATTTCTTCCATTTCCACATCTCGTCCTAGCCGCTTGGGGCCGCCACCAACCCGCTCATATCTTTTCTTGTCATTAACTAGCCGTATTAACTTGGTGGCCATTCTAGGGAAATAATAAAAAGATGAAAAGGAATGTGAGAAGTCAGCATAAAATGCATTCTGTTGAAAGGAACATAATCACTGTGAGGACTTCAGTGCAGAACCTGAATAATAAATTTCAGGTTTTGATGTAACTATTACTGCCTGTGAAGAATCCTTTGATGATAATTGAAACCACTGGGCAACAATCTGCTTTATAGCACTGACAAATAACAGTTTCCTAAGGCTTATCATTTAAGGTTAGTAAAGAGAGGACACATATTTACTCCATATGTTCCTCAAATGCAATTTTTAACGCATGACCTTATGTAGGAATGCTGTATGCACTTAAATGTAGCTACAGATTGTGGATGTGGTGGGTTAGAGATGCAAGCCACAGTAAGCTACAACTTTTGAAAAGTGTGTTAAGACTGCAGCATTTAGATGATATATTTTAGGTGAACTGTTTTCAGGTTCTCTAAGATTAAGACACATTACAAGTACAAAAATGTTAGGATGCATAGGTACACACAGATAAAGAGCCCAGTGAAAAATTCAGAGAAACTGGAATGTGCCGCTTAGTGCCTGAGAAATGTTCATGTTTAATGGTAGAAAACACTCAGATGCAGAAAGTATTATTTTAATGCTACCTTTAAATTTAGACACAAGTTGTGCTTTTGACATCTTAAGAGTTTATACCTTTCAGTCTTTTAAGTTTGATAAAAACTGGTTAGACAGAACAAAAGACAGAAAGGGCACATGGGGGTGATGTAATATACACGTACGGAAAACATGCCTGACAGTGAATGGAAAAATCTTGGCAGGACAAGAAAGAAAAGGTGGCTTTGATGAGAGACACAAGTTCAAGACTTTACAAAATTGGTCGCACATCTTCAATAGCTGATTCTAGTTTACAGTGAATCTATTTTTATAAAGAGCCAGACGGAGATTGAAAATAAAAACTCACTTCATTTTTCTTTAAACGGGGTTTGCTTTATTTTAGCATGGTTATGGACAGAAGCTTTTACTTAAGAGAACAAAAGTGAAATAAAAAAATCCTTAATGGCTTTGGGATGTCATAGAACCACCCTTTTTTGCCCTAAGCGGAGTCCTCTGTAAAAGCAGTAGTAATACACGTCTATCTACACTTCTGGCTACTCGGCCTACAGCATGTGGCATCAGGGAGAAATATGCATAACATAATCAGTTAAGATTGTTTTCTCTTTCCCTTGAGGCAAATCCATTAAACATGCTTTATAAGGGATATAGGATAATAAAAACCAAGATCCAAGAGGACCACAAACACCCTAGTAAAATAATCAATGGATTATTTCCTTTTCCACCTAATCCACAGAATGATATATCATGGGGGAAATTTGGGCAGGTATCATAAGCCCAGCAGAGCCACACACTCTATCTAGCTCTTTAATGAGTTAAGGATCCTTACCCCACCCCCTGACGGTTTAGCCATAGAAATACGGTTGCCATCTAAATGAGATGTCAACCTAAACATCTGAATCTTTTGTTATAGAGAGACTTGCACGGCGATAGAGATCACATTCAAAAGACACAGGTTTAATATAAAAAAGCAGTCAATATGTGGAGAATCATAAATGACCCAAATTTTTAAGGAAAGAAAAGTGTATCAGTAGAGTGGTTTTAAATTCCTTCAAGGATGTTCCAGGAAACTTTTGGTCAAGAAACAAGATTCTGTTTGTCCAGTAAAAGCAATAATTTTCAATAGTTTGATGTGGTTATTTTGTAGTATTAATGCATTATATGTGATCTGATAAAGTTTGAGTACTAATTTAAAAAGGTGGTTTATCAGATCTACATTTATGTGGAATGTGATACTAATTACACCTTAAGGCTAAATTTCAAAGCAGTTCTGAGGCACCTGGCTGGCTCAGTCGGTAGAGATGCAACTCTTGATCTTGGGGTTGTAAGTTCGAGCCCCATGTTGGGTGCAGAGAATACTTTGAAAAGAAGTGGGGGGCGCCTGGGTGGCTCAGTGGGTTAAATTAAAGCCTCTTCCTTCAGCTCAGGTCATAATCTCAGGGTCCTGGGATTGAGCCCCACATCCTGCTCTCTGCTCAGCAGGGAGCCTGCTTCCCCCTTTCTCTGCCTGCTGCTCTGCCTACTTGTGACCTCTCTCTGTCAAATAAAAAAATAAAATATTAAAAAAAAAAAACCAAAAAGAGCAGTTCTACACGTTCCTCTAGGTAGTGTCTGTGGTGTGAAATTCAAGATTTTAGAGCTTTGGGTCACAGTAGTCATGAGATTATTACTCTCAGGGCTAAGTAAAATAACATCCCAGGAGGTTAAATGGCTTGAACGTAATACCATAGGCCGGTGGCAGAGAAATAATAGAACACATGCATACTGCTTGACTCCTAGCCGAGTCCTTTTTTCATTAAACTACATGGCTCATTATTAGGTTGTTTTATATTTTCTGGCTAGGACAAATTACTAACGAGGTCAAGGTTGTGAATTCAATTATTTTACTGACCAATTAGGCTTACAAAGGAAAAAAAAATTGTTTAGTGGTCATAGCATACATTCCTCACTCTGATAGGACACGTGTGTGTTACTGGTCAGAAAGGGAATCAGGCAAGTGAGTCATAAGTTTCGAAAAAAGACACTATCATGACTCAAAAATGAACTCAAAGTAAAAGCCCCAAAACACAGCAGGTCAGTGGGTCATTAAAACAAAGTCCACCGAGTAGAAACTGAACTAGAATCACCCCTTTAGGATGCATTCTAAGCCCCCACTCCCGCCTGACCCCCCTAATCTTTCTTCCATAGCTATCTCCGCTTTTCATTTAACCTAGAACATGAATATGAATACAGGCTTGTTGAAGCTTACAAATGGGAAGGTACGTTTTTGTTTTTAATGCCACACATTCAGAAGATAGTCAAAGTGTTTCTGAACAAGAAGGAATGAAAGACTATCTACTCTTAAGAAGTTATCCCAGCAAAAATTTTATGCACACAAATCAAGGGACAATGTTTCTTCAGAAACAGTAGGGACTCTATGAAATAGAGATTCTAGACCCATCCAAGCTAAGTTAAATATGTTCCAGATATTGAAGTGATGTTTTCATTAGTAAACTCCAAAACTTAATGGAACATGCATTCTAACAAGTTAGACTAGCTAATTACTTTTTCAAAATTTCATTTTAAGCTAAGGCATTTAAAAAACAGATGCTTTGGCCATTTGTTTATTAAACTATAAATATTAAACCAGAAATTATTTATAGACATGCTATACTCATGGCACTCTTCACTATTAGATCTTTCTTTCAAATAGCAACTTCAGACATAATAAACACTCATCATCTTTTTTGGTTTATTATTCTAGTTTGTAAGATTTTCCATTTTTAAAAATTGTATTTATTTACAACCTGCCTTGTTCCAAAAAAGATTCCAGGTGGAGTTTTCAATTAAATTTGCAAAAAAGCATATCCTCCAAACTTTACAGTGTCAGGAGAAAAAGCTAAAAGCTTTTTATCATAACCTTTTAATTTTATCCTCTTGCTTGCGGGCATGCTGTTTAAGCAAAATGTTCTCATCATGCAGACGCAAAAATCTGTCTTCCAGTTCCTCACGACTGATACGTGACACTGCCTGGCGAGACCTCATTGTCCTTGTTGTTGAAGTTTCTGTAAAAATGCCAAGGTAATTAATAGTGGGATTACTTAAAATAGTCTCTAAAAATTGTAACTGTTGATATTAATATAATCTCTGATGCACTCATCTCTTTTAGTTTGTGACCCACAAATAAGATTGTTTTAGAAAATGTTATAGCATTGTTTATATCACCAATCAGAGAGGAGAACAATAATCTTTTCTATTAAAAGTTTACATGCAGTATTAAGGATTTGAGTAATAACAGTATCCATTCAAAATGGTATTTAAATAACCATTCTTTAAGAATGTAAGATGGAACTCTGATTCAATAAGACCTTTTAACTTATATGTTCAATGTTGAAAAAAACAAATTAAGTCAGGTTATCTAAAAGTTGTTTTTTTTTTTTTTAACAGAGGTAAGAGTTTTAACAATAATTTGGTGAACATAAAATATTTTTTAGAGCTACGTATGGGTTCTGGGTTCTAGAAAATAAACTGTAAAATTTGCAAGTACAAACAACAAACCTTCACAAATCATTTATAACCTTTCTTATATATTTTTAAAGGACTTTCATACCTTTTAGCCTGTGTACATGATTTTTTACATATGCTTAAATTTAGTATTTTCCATGTCACTAATTTGCAATCATCATCCAAAAGAATCAACAAATGGACAAAGGTTAAAGCCCCTATGATGGGTTACTGAGGGCAAGAATTTAACTTATGGTAGCGAATTCGAATAAACAGCTTTACACAATTAACATTTATTTGTATGTGAATACCTGATACTCCACCAAAGATCTAAAGCAAAGCTAACACATACTTTTTACTTTCAAAAATAAAACCTGTATAGTCAAATTTATCATTTTCAATGAACAACGCATTGACCACCTTTCTATGGTAGTTCAAGGTTGCCAGTTGAATTGTTCTAATTAACGGTGGTAGGAAGACACCTTAGTGGAATATATTTTATAAAACAGCCATCTTAATGACAAATGCAGTAGCATGACAGCAGAGCTGACCCGTTGTATACACAAACAAAAACACAGCTCTACACTCCGAATTGTTCCTCAAAGCAGTGCTTCTCATTCTCAATTTGAAAGTGATATTTTAGCTCTAGGGTAACCACTAAGTGATAAAAGGATAAAGGAAACCTTTAATGTATATTAATTTGATAAAACAAAGTCAGTATCACTTGGATAAACAAACCATTTTGAGATACTCTACTTGAAAGGCAAAAAATTTTAAATACGGCATTTCCTCCCCTATAAAATTTAAACATAAAGAAAAATTTTAATGGTGAATGTGATTTAAACCAGGCAATTCAGTTTGGAGGCTTGATACTCTCTGTGTAGTTTCTACTCATGTGTGGAATTTTAAAAAGATGATTTATAACAATTCTTTATCAGAACAGAGGGGGATTTTACATTTTCTATGAGCTGTTGATAATTGATGCATGCAGTAAAATACCATATGTTGTTCTAAACTCTCCATGTTCCTGTTTAGTCCAATCAAGAGCTATATAGTTACTTAAATGGCTTCGTTTGTAAGGATATCAGAAATACTTTAAATTAAAAGAAAAGAAGTTACTGATCAAAGTTCATAACGATAATAAATAACAGCTGGCCATACCTTGTAACCCTCCCATTCCAGAGAGGTTTAGACCTATATCTTTCACAGGCAGGTCTCCTGCCGTCTCATCAGTGGGACGAGACATGGCCTGTCTGTGGAGAAAAGAAAATTCAAATAAAATCCTTCCAACATATAATGTTAACTATGCAATGGAAAGAACCAAATAAAATGAATAAAGCATTATGATTCTAACAGACATCTATTACCCACATGTGCTGCTTGAAGAAGGGGAAAGCTTCTCTTTTAAAAGTAATACTACATTCAATCAGTGTTCCTTTCAACAATAAATTTCCTATAGTTTAAGTATATAGTTTCCTATAGTTTGCTTAAGAAATGAGCTAAGATTATCATTCTTCCTTCTTTTTTAATTTCTTGATCTGAACAAAAACATTTACCCCAAATTTACCAAACAAATTTAAGAAATACTTCCTCTCCATCCCCTACTCCCTTCTATCCCCCAAAACAAGCAGGTATCTTGGAAAAAACCTAGTCGAAAAATCTGATTCAAATGCTTGTTCTATTGTTTACTAGCTAGTCAAGTCACCTAATCTTGCTGAGTTTCAGTTCCTTAATTTTATTATTTTTTTGAAAAAGTCATTTTACTTTTCATACACATACACACACATTATTTTTTATTTTTAAAGATTTTATTTATTTGACAGACAGAGATCACAAGTAGGCAGAGAGCCAGGCAGAGAGAGGGGGAAGCAGGCTCCCCACTGAGCAGGGAGCTGTTGCGGGGCTCGATCCCAGGACCCCAAGATCATGACCTGAGCTGAAGGGCAGAGGCTTAACCCACTGAGCCCTGAGCTGAAGGGCAGAGGCTTAACCCACTGAGCCATCCAGCCTCCCCTATATATATATTTTTTAAAAAAGTTAACTCTACCCCCAACACAAACTCTTGGACCCAAGATCAAAAGTCACGTGCTCTACTGAAAACTTAGCCAGCCAGTTGCCACATTTCCTTAACTTTAAAAATGGAGAAGAGGTATCTTATAGAGTTATTCTAAGAGTGAGATGGTAAATCAAAAGCAGTTAGCACATTTGCCTGGGATGTCAGTATTACTTGAATATTAATTTTTAACTTGGTGTACAAATGAGTGGGTAGGTCTCAGTTTTGTGAAAGATGTTTCATAAACTGACCAGCTGAATTTGTTTTTGTTCTGTCCTTCCTTTGTTGCCATGAGGCCTAGTCCCAGGGCTTCCTACCTCAACATACAAGCTGTCCAGTTAATTCTGGCATCTTTACAGTTTCTATTCTTCAGAGATGCACCACAGTAACTCAGTTTTGTACGCGGATATAAATGGTCTGTGCATGTCTAGGATATGGAAAAAAAAAGAGTTTATATTTTATTTCAAACCACCCCAAGAGCCAAATGCAAACAAAGTGAAGGTGCCCTAAGGCAGAGCTTCTCAATCTCTAGAATGTTGGGCCTAGAATGTAAAGTCCAAGAGAATACCCAGCTTGTCTTGTGCACCTCTGTATGGTATTCTCAGAGGCCAACACAAAGTTTGGCACATAGCAGGCATTTGCTAAATAGTTGCTGAATGAATGGAATCCATGGAGCTTGAGGGTCTGTAGACCCAAGAGATGGTTTATAAGATCTTGTATGCATCTATGTGTATATGCAATATCTTTAGAGAAAGGGCTCCTAACCATTATTATAACTTGACAAAGGTGGAGAATCTCTGCATTCAGCTGTGGCATTAAACAACGAACAGACATATACTTGAGAGATCACTTCTTACTTCTTTTGGCAACACTGCTACAGGAACGATCAGTTTTAGGAACCAAATCATCAAGCAGTTTAAACACAGGACACTTGTGAAAATGGTAACTCTGCCATGATAGAGTTACAGTAGCTTTTATGATAATGGTAGTGGGATTAACATTTACTGAATGCTTACTAAAATGTGCCAGGGGCTCTTCTAAGTGCTCCGTTAAGGTGCATTACTCAAGTATCTTACAATATCCCTGAGGTTGTTACTCTACTCAAATGATTCCTATTTTACAAATGAAAAAAAGAAACAAAAACAAAAAAACCAAGAGGCAGCTTTGGTAACTTGTCCAAGGTCACACATTTAAGTAGGGGTTGTCTGGTCATATTTTTGATTGTCTTGATTGGGAAAGTGGAAGGCAGTGTTACTGGCATCTAGAGGCCAGAGACGAAGTTAAACGTCCTGCAGTGCACAGGAGCCACAACAAAGAATTATGTGGCTCCAAGTGTTAAGAGCGCTGAGATGAACAAACCCTGTGCAATGTTGTCACAGATCTTCGTCATCAACTAATGTTATCCCTCCTTGCTCACCATGCTCACTCAACACTCCTTTAGGTTCCTCAAAGCCATGGAACCCTCGTCTTGCTCAAAGCCTGCATCAGCTGGCTCCTCATTCTCTGGGGTTCAGCTCAAATGTCACTTCCTAAGAGATGCTTTCCCTGATCACCCGCTGTCAGAGTACTCTTCCTCCCAAATTCATCACTGTTTATTTCCGTCGTAGCAATCATCATTACCTAAAATTTCTTATCTGTTCACTAGCTCATTTCTACTTCGTCTCCACTAATAAGGTATAAGCATCTCGGGACGGGTATCAGTCCTATTCACAGCGGTAGAAAGCAGTGTCTGGGGCAAGGTGGGCACCGAGATTAATATTTACTTCATGATTAAATGAATACCTGGCATTGAGACTAACACGGTAAACAGGAACTCCGTCTTTATGTGGTTAATAGCCTAGGGGGGTAACCAGACGATAAACAAATAATTGTAAATAATTAAGCAAACAATAGGCCATTCGGGAGGCTTAAGGGTCCACCAACCAACTCTTAAACCAGGGCTAATGAAAGAACTGGGTTTATGTGCCCTTCTACTTGAGGTACTTGGATAGGCACGGCAATGATCATCAACTCTCATCACCTAGGGTTTCAGGGTAGGATGTAAAATTTCAAACCGGTGCTGGGCGTGGGGATCATGGGCGGGCTGTGATTCAGGCCTGGGTATGTGGTGTCTCGTGTCGGGCTGCTTTTCACGCGAGCAGAACTCTAAGGCCTTCTCTAGGACATAGGGCAGACCCCAGGACCCCGACCCGTGCTGCACGTAGAGGGTGGGCCACCTCCGCGCCCCTCGACTCCCCCGGAGTACTCACCGCCACTCTCTCCCCGCGGCTAGCTACCGTTGCTATAGCGCCGACGGCGAGTTGGGCGCCTGGCGGAGAGGAGCACGGGAAAAACATGGCAGGCTCCGTTGCCTCCTGGGAAATGTAGTTTTGGTCCTGCTCTCACCCGCCCGCTCGCTGCGTAGATTTCGGCCCTGGGAAATTCTCTTGCCCCAAACCCCGAGGCGCTCTCGAGCTTCGCCGCCTTGCATCTTGGGAATGGTAGTTCTCGTGGATCTGACGGAGAACGGCGCTGGGCGGGAGCAGGATGCCGAGAGAACTACAAGCAGGAGGCGGGGTCCAGGGAGAGGGATCTACGCGGCTAGCAGTGGCGAAGACGGCTGTAGCGGCAGCATGAAGCGGACCCCGACCGCCGAGGAACGAGAGCGCGAAGCTAAGGTATGTCGGCCTCTCCGCGGTCTGGGATCCTTCGTGTACTTGCAGCTAGGGGCCGGGAGCCGGAGGGTTTCGTTGCATGGCCAGCGGACGCACAGTCTTAAGCCAAGGGATGACAGGGCCTTGTCAGTAAGGGAACCAGAGACATTGGGGGATACACATTCATGCTGGTCAGGATGCGGGCCTAGTCGTGTTGGATCTGCTCACCGGTGAGAGTCACGACACCCATTTCCTTTCCCTGCTTTTCTTGGTCTTTGTAGCTACCCTGATGCCTCAGTTTACCGGACTGTGATCATCACAGTTGTTCTTTCTCTTAGTAAGGATTTCCTAGGACTGAGATTGGTTCAGATGAAGTATCTGTGCGGTCAGATGTGTTTATTGGGAACAGTTGTCTCAGTGGCTGCCTGTTGTGATCTGTGTCTTCAGCACAGAGGAGATGAATCTAACTACAATCCTGTTTTCCACCTATGGAGTTTCGCTTCTGATAGTTGCTGTTCCATAGGTGGCAATAATAACATCTACGGTGACTTCCTTTTTTTTTAAAGCATTTATTACATCTCAGGATCTACGTTAAGTTGGTAAAATTTATAGTATTTCATGTTGTTACCATAGCAGATAGATATTATGCAGATGGGGTAATAACAGTCCTGTTTTACCGCTGAAGACTTAAGGTTCAGAAGAATTGACTGTTTTCCTTTCTCTCACTTCCCAAATCAAGTTCTGTTGGTTTGTTTACACATGTCTGTGACATGTCCATTTTTTCTGTCTCCACCACCTTGGACCAAGTTTCCATTATCTCTTTAATGGATGTTGCAATAGTCTCTGTATTGGTCCACTCTTATTCTACACCCTAACAACTCCCTTGTTCTCTTTCTTCCACACAACCAGTCCCTTGCTCACTATGGAGAGTGGTCTTTTCAAAGTGCAAATCTAATTATGTCCTTTTCCTCCCCTCCCCCTCTGCCAACCACCTGTTTAAAAATCTTCCATGATGTTCTGTTGCTCTTCGGAGAAAGAGAAGACTTCACATGGCCTGCAATGTCTTGCATGGTTTGGACCCTGCGTGTTCCTACAGCCTCATGAGACATGACACTTTCCCTGCTCTCTACCTGCCAGCCACTTTGTCCTTCTTAAAAGGCCCTCTTTCCTGCTTTATCTGGTTACATAGCCTTTACCCGTGCTGCTGTATTGTCTACTCTATATTAGGCAAATATTAGAAGTAAGGACCAATGGGAACTAAAACAGACACAGTTATTGCGCTTGTAGAATTTAGAATCGTACAAGTGAGTTTGTCTTCGGGCAGTACTTCTGTGGATTTAAAATATAAAATCTGGGGGTGTCTGGGTGGGCACAGTTGGTTAAGCATCTGCCTTTAGCTCAGGTCATGGTGTTGGGGTGCTGGGATCGATCCCTGCATCAGGCTCTGTTCAGTTGTGAGTCTGCTTCTCCCTCTCCTTCTGTGATCTTGCTTGCTCTCACTCTCTCTCAAATAAATACATGAAATCTTAAAAAATACATATACAAAATCTGTCCTATAATGACCCAAGTTATAATGAGGTTTCACCAGGAACCTGAAGTTTTCATGCTAGAGTCTGCCTGTGATATGAACAGTATATTAAAGACGGATTCAGAGAGGAGAGGATCCTTCTGAATTAGTCTACAACAGTGCTGAGAAAGAGATGAATGTCACCCAATGGTATTGTGTATGTTTTAGCTTTACGTTTATGTTACTCATTTTGTTGATTTATTGAGCATCTATTATTTGCTAGACACTGGAATTATGACTTAAACTAAGATAGAATCCTGTGCAAAGGAGCTTTTACTCTACTGCAACCTTACCTTTTGCCTGTGAAATAATGACTCATGTCATCCACATTTATGGAGTGGAAACCAAGGCTTGAGGAAATCATGACTTGCCCAAGGCCACTTAGTTGCTGTGTGGAACTAAGACTCAGAGCTAGGTCTTCTGACTTAAAGCTTTTTTCCACTTTCAACATGTGAAACACACTGGATTGGTAGAGCAAGTTGTCTTCCTCTTTACTTTAAAGAATTCCTTTGATACTTATTTAAATTTGCATATGAACATGTTACTGGTTAGAACAAAGTATAGGCAATTAAGTTTTAAAGGTTAAACAGAAAATGGTCAGTTATTCATGAACTTTCTTATTTTCTAATTGACTTTATTGAGGAATAATTTATGTACAATAATTTGCACACATTTGTAGTGTACAATTTGACGAGTTGTGACAGGTGTATACACTTGTGACACCACCATCATAGTTGACATAGAGAACCTCTCAATCCCTTCTAGAAATTTCATCTTGATTTGCGGTCAGTGTCTCCCCCACGTTGGCTCCCAAGCAGCCATCAATAATGTTTTCTGTTACTGTAGACGAGTCTGTATTTTCTAGGATTTCATATAAATGGAAACAAACTGTGTGTACTGTTGAGTCTGTCTACTTCCACTCAGCATTTTTGAGATTTTTGAGATTCATTCATGTTGTCCTGTGTATCAGTAGTTCTTTCCTTTTTATTGCTGAGTGATGATTTACTGTACGGTTTTACCACATATTGGTAATTCATTCACCTGTTGCTGAAGTACATTTGGATTGTTTCTGGTTTGGGGCTGATTATGTAAAAAAGCTGCTATGGCCATTCACATATAAGTCTTTGTCTTTGTTTCTTTTGGATAAGCACTCAGGAATCCAATTGCTCAGTTCTGTATAAGAAACTGCCAAAGTGATTCTGCCACTTGCATTAGTTTCCTAGGGCTGCCTGAGCAAGTTCCCATGAACTTGGTGTCTTAAAACAACAGACATTTATTCTCTTACTTAGTTCTAAAGGTAAGTCTGGATGCAAGGGTTTCACAGGTTATGGTCTCTCTGCAGGCTCTAGGGGGAGAATCCTTCCTTGCTTCTTTTAGCTTCTGGTGACTTCTTGGTTTGGGCAGCAAACCAGTTGGCTTCTGTGTTCCCACGGCCACCTTCTCAGTGTTGTGTGTATGTGTCAAATTTCCCTCTCCTTTCTCTAGTAAAGACACTGGTTGTTATATTTAGGGCTTACCCTAAATCCAGGATGATCTTAATCTCAGGATGCTCAGTGTAATTACATCTACAAAGACCCTTTTTCTAAATAAGATCACATTTACAACAACTGTGGGTTAAGATTGGACATATCATCTTGGGGGATGTTATTCATACCCAGTACACCAATTTATATCTTCTGCAGCTGTGTATGAGAATTCTAGTTGTTCCATGTCCCCACTGATACTTAGTATTGTCAGTCTTTAAAATTTTAGCCATTCTAGTGGCTATGTAGTGGCATCTCCTCGTGGCTTTAATTTGCATATCAGTGACGACTAATGAAGCTGAGTATTTTTTTTTTAAAGCTTTGGACGTATAACTTATGCACTTTAAAACACACCTCTTTTAAGGGTACAATTCAGTGATTTCTGAAATATTCACAGAGTTGTGCAATAATCACCATAATTTCATTTTGGAACATTTCCATCATCTCCCAAAGAAGATGTGTATTCGTTTGTATGTTATTCTCCATTTCACCTCTTGTCCCTAGGCAGCCACTGATCATTCTCTGTTCTCCAAAGTTGCCTTTTCTGGAGATTTCATGTAAATGGAGTCAGACAATATGTTGATCTTTTGTGTTTGGTTTCTTTCATCCAATACTTTGTTCCTGTTGATTATTAAATAGTATTGTATTCCAATGTATGAATATACCATCTTTTATTTAATCCATTCACCAATTGATGGATATATGGGTTTTTTATACTTTTTGGCTATTTTTAAAAATGCTGCTGTGAACATTCATATTCTCCTTTTCGTATGGACACGTATTTTCCTTTCTCTTGGGTAGAGGCCTAGGAGTGGAATTGCTGGTCATGTGGTAAATCTGTATTTAACTTTTTTTTTTTTTAAAGATTTTATTTATTTATTTGACAGACAGAGATCACAAGTAGGCAGAGAGGCAGGCAGAGAGAGAGGGGGATGCAGGCTCCCCGCTGAGCAGAGAGCCCGATGTGGGGCTCGATGCTGGTCTCAATTCCAGGACTTGAGGTCATGACCTGAGCTGAAGGCAGAGGCCTAACCCACTGAGCCACCCAGGCGCCCCTGTATTTAACATTTTAAGAGACTGCTGTACTGTTTCTTTGGTCTGAAGGTTTGAGTCCTCCCCAGATTTTTCTGTTGAAACCCTAATCCCCAAGGTCATGGTATTGGGAGGTAGGGCCTTTTGGAAGTGATTAGGTGATTAGGAATGGGATTAGAGCCTTTATGAAAAAGGCCTGAGAGAGCTCGTCATCTCTTCTGCATCTCTTATGCGAGGACACAGAAGTTTGGAGTCTTCAGTGTGGAAAAGAATCCTCCCTAGAACCTGACCATGCTGGTACCAAATTCTTGGACTTCCAGCCTCCAGAACTATGAGCAACACATTTCTGCTGTTTATAAGCCACGTAGTCTGTGGTATTTTGTCAGAGTATCCCGAATGGACCAAGACATTGTTTTCCAGTGTGGGTGCGCCATTTTGTTTCCACCAGCAATGCTTGAGGGTTCCAATTTCTTTCTTTCTTTCTTTCTTTTTTTTTTTTAAGATTTTTTTTATTTATTTGACACAGAGACAGAGATCACAAGTAGACAGAAAGGCAGGCTGGGGAGCGGGGGGGTGGTGGGAAGCAGGCTCCTTGCTGAGCAGAGAGCCCGATGTGGGGCTGGATCCCAGGATCCTGAGATCATGACCTGAGCCGAAGGCAGAGGCTTAACCCACTGAGCCACCCAGGCGCCCCAGGGTTTCAATTTCTTCACATACGTGTCACCTCCTGTTACTATCTTTTAGATTTTAGCCATCTTGGACGGTGTGAGGTATATCTCATAGTGGCTTTAAAATTTTTTTTTAAAAGATTTTATTTATTTGGGATAAAGTGAGTATGTGAGAGAGAGCATGAGTGGGGAGAGAGCGGGAGGGCTGAGGGAGAGGGAGAAGTAGGCTCCCTGCTGAGCAGAGAGCCAGACACTGAGCTCCATCTCAGGACCCTGGGATCATGACCAGAGCAGAAGGCAGGTGCTTAACCAACCCAGGGGGCGCTCCTTGTGGCTTTGATTTTTATTTCCGTAATGTGTAATGATGCTGAGTTTGTCTTGTGTTTATTGACCATGTATCTATTTGTTTCTGTGAGGTGTCTGTACAAATCTTCTGCCCATCTTTTGAGCTGGTTTTCTTCTTAATAGTAAGTGTTATGAGTTGTTTATATTTTCTAAGTGTCAGTTCTTTGTCGATGGTATGTACTGTGAACATAGTTTTCCAGTCTTTTAGTTTACTAAATGGTTTTTTGAAGAGCAAAAGTACTTAATTTTGATAAAGGTCTAATTTATTGATATTGCTTTTTATGATTAATGCTTTTTGTGTTCTATCTATGAAATCGTTACCTAGCCCAAGGTCACAAAGATTTCTTGTTTGCTTTTTAAATTAAACTCGATCATCCCCATAATGGGTAAATATTACTTTTGGTTTTTCTTTTCTCTTTGAAATAACTTAGATTGTGTTTTTTTTCTTGTGATTGCTTAGGCTGTAGATTTTTATATAGCGTCCAAGTCCGGAGGGTGAATGCAAAGGCTGGACTAAATATTATCTAGCTTTTCCAGATCATGTTTATTTAATCTGTGTTAAAGCCTAGGAATGCACCAAAGCATATTCATGCATTTTTTTTTCAAGATTTTATTTATTTATTTGACAGATCACAAGTAGGCAGAGAGGCAGGCAGAGAGAGAGAGAGAGAGAGAGAGAGGAGGAAGCAGGCTGCCTGCTGAGCAGAGAGCCCAATGCAGGGCTTGATCCCAGGATCCTGAGATCATGGCCTGAGCTAAAGGCAGAGGCTTTAACCCACTGAGCCACCCAGACGCCCCATATTCATGCATTTTTAAAATGAGTTTTTCTTGTAAGACATACAGTGGCATGGTCCCGATCAGTATTTGGTGGTCCCAGTGGGAACCATGGCCTTTAAAATTTCCTTGCCGTTGGGATGGACGGTTGGCAGCCCATGCTTCAGTTTCTCCAGCCAGAAAATGGCGTCAAGCAAGGCTTCTAGTGTGCATTCCTGTGAGGGTCCAGGGTGATGAGGTTTGGCCCCTGCCAGGGATATAGTAGATTCAGCTTGGAATCAGTGCTGTTGTCCAAAGGGCCCTCTACTGATACAGGGTTGCCCCCATGTTTTTGCTTTTCACAGATGACCTCGTTTGTTATTTGAAAATAATTTAAAATTCATAGAAGAGCAGCAAGAGTAGCACAGAGAGCCCTCACAGGCCTACCGTGCAGATGCACAACTTGTTAACACATTGCCACATTTGTGTGTTTTTTTTTTTTTTTTTTTAAGATTTTATGTATTTATTTGACAGAGAGAAATCACAAGTAGATGGAGAGGCAGGCGGAGAGAGAGAGGGAAGCAGGCTCCCTGCTGAGCAGAGAGCCCGATGCGGGACTCGATCCCAGGACCCTGAGATCATGACCTGAGCCAAAGGCAGCGGCTTAACGCACTGAGCCACCCAGGCGCCCCGCCACATTTGTTTTTTTGCTTTCTCTCTTCCTATATATATGCACATGAACCATCATTATTATTACTGTTGTTTTTAGAGATTTTATTTATTTATTAGAGAGCAAGGAGCATGAACCAGGAAGTGGCAGAGGGAGAGGGAGAAACAAGCTCCCCACAGAGCAAAGAGCCCGATGTGGGGCTTGATCCCAGGACCCTGGGATCATGACCTGAGCTGAAGGCAGAGGCTTAACCCACTGAGCCACCCAGGCACCCTATTATTTTTTCAATGAACCATTACAGAGGAAGTTGGAGACACCTCGATGTTCTTTTACTCCTGAATACTTTAGTATTTATTTCCTAAGAACAAGGACACTTTGTTGTATAGAAACACACAGTCAGTTGTCATGTTCAAAAAAATTAACATTGTTAAAATACTCTTATTCCAAAGTCCATATGTAAATTTTGCTAATTGTCCTAAGGATATCTTTTATAGCTTTTTTTCCCCGCCTTGGCCCAGGTTCTATTCTAGGACCACACATCACCTATAATTGTCATGTGTTTGGTTTCTTTTAACTTCCTTTAATCTAGTCTACTTAATTTGGTTCCTTATGCTTTCTTTCATGACATTGACATTTGGGATGAGTAAGGCATTGTTGACATTTGGGATGAGTATAGGCTGTTTGTTTTGTATGCTCTCCCAGTATTCTTATTTGTCTTGATACTTCCTGTTGAGAAGAATCACATTATGCATTTCTGGCGTGTATATTTTTGCAGAAACACGGGGCTAGATTAGAGAACACACATTTACAACTCACATATTCGTCCTGCCTGTAGATGTGTTTTCCTTGGCCCAAACTATGTTTGAGAGTTTTCTGAATTATTTTCTGATACAGAGTGGAGATAAAAATCTGTCTAGCTTTCTGGTAAAACGAGACTCTGGCAACACTGGGCTTGTCCTGCATTCACTGAGCCGAAGAGTGGCTGCCCCTTTAGAGGGGGAAATGGACTTTCCATTTGCCACTCTCCAGCTTTGCCCCTTAGCAGGTCAGAGTATGGGGCTTGTGAGCTAGTGTCTTGCATTCAAGTCCTGCTCCGTCAGTGTTTGGGGCAAGCTTCTTCATTGCCCTGAACCTTATGTTCTTCACCTATAAAATTGTGATATTTATGGTCATAGTGAGGATTAAGTGAGATATATGGAAAGCATCTAGAACATTCGTGGCCCATATTAAAAATAAAAGTAGTTGTTACCACCATCATGTCATCGGCACCAAAGTTACCACCTATCTGATCCCTGTAGATATTTTAGGTTATGTTCAGGATATTCCTTTGGTACATGGACATCAGCTGTCCAACTGGACAGATTTTCTCAACTGGGGGTTCTACTGACTTCTATGCATCCCAAATGGTATAAACTATGTACTGCTCTTGGGAGAATTGAGAAAATAGTCATTCAAACCATTTTGAATGACTATTCATTCAGTGGTTCAGTGGTTTGAATGCCTATTTTCTGTGTACTGTGGTTCAGATCAGAAAGCTGGTTAAGTGCCAGGTAGCATACAGGGGACTAGGGGCAGGTGGGAAAATATGGCAGATTTGGTTCCTTGGAACTGACTGCCTTTCCATGAAAGGAAACAGTAGAGTGGTAAGTTTTATCATGGAGCAAGGAGCGTGTACGGTCCAAGATTGTTTAACCTCATCTTGGGGTCATAGAATTCCTAAGATCTGTCTAAGGATGTATCCTTATGAGAGACCTGAGACTCCTTTAGAAGTTGTTCAGAAATATTAGACCTGTTCTTTTTCCTAATTCCAGTTTGGTTAACACAGTGTTATATTAGTTTCAGGTGTGCATTGTAGTAATTCAGTAATTTTTTTTTTTTTAAAGATTTTATTTATGTATAGGCAGAGAAGCAGGCAGAGAGAGGAGGAGGAAGCAGGCTCCCTCTGAGCAGAGAGCCCGATGCGGGGCTTGATCCCAGGACTCTGGGATCATGACCTGAGCCGAAGGCAGAGGCTTTAACCCACTGAGCCACCCAGGTGCCCTGTAATTCAGTAATTCTGTATATTATGGTAAATGTGCTCTTAATCCCCTTTACCTGTTTCACCCCCTCCACCCCCAGCTTCCCCTCTGGTAACCATCTGTTTGTTCTCTGTACTTCAGAGTCTGTTTTATGGTTTGTCTGTTTTTTTCCTTTTTTCTTTTGTTTTGTTAAATTCCACACATGAGTGAAATCATATAGTATTTTTTTTTCGACTGACTTGTGTTTTGCTTAGCATTACACTCTCTAGCTCATCCATGTTGTTGCAAATGGCAAGATTTTGCTCTTTTTACTGGCTGAATAATATTCCATTGTATAGCTACACCACATCTTTTTTTTTTTTTTTTTTGGAGTAACCTCCATGCCCAGTGTGGGGCTTGAACTTGTGACCTGGAGATTAAGAATTTCATGCTCTTCTGACTGAGCCAGCCAAATGCTCCTCTACCACATCTTCTTTATCCGTTTATCTGTGGGCACTTGGGCTGTTTCCATAATTTGGCTATTGATGGTGCTGTAAACATGTACATGTAAACATGTAAATACATGGTGCATGTATCCCTTTGAAATAGTGTTTTTGTATTTTTTGGGTAACTGTCCAGTAGTGCGATTACTGGCTCATAGGATAGTTCTAATTTTAATTTTTTGAGGAATCTCCGTATTGCTTTCCACAGTGGCTGTACCAGCTTGTATTCCCACCAGCAGTGCAAGAGGGTTCTTTTTTTTCCCACATTCTTGTCAACACTTGTTTCTTGTGTTGTTGATTTTAGCCATTCTGGCAGGTGTGAGGTAATATCTCATTGTAGTTTTGCTTTGTGTTTCCCTGATGATCAGTGATGCTGAACATCTTTTCATGTGTCTGTTGGCCATCTGGATGTCTTCTTTGGAGAAACGTCTGTCATATCTTCCACCCATTTTTTAATTGGATTATTTGTTTTTTGGGTGTTGAGTTTTAAAAGTTTTTTATGTATATTGGGTACTAACCCCTTAGAGGTTATGTTATTTGCAGACATCTTCTCCCATTCAGTAGCTTGTCTTTTAGTTTTTAGTTTTTTTTTCCTCCAAAGGTTTTATTTATTTATTAAATTTGCCAGAGAGAGCGAGAGAGTGTGAAAGGACAACCAGGGAGACCAGCAGGCAGAGGGAGAAGCAGGCTCTTTGCTGAGCAAGGAGCCTAATGCAAGACTCGATCCCAGGACCCTGGGGTCATGACCTGAGCAGAGTAAGATGCTTAACACACTGAGCCACCTGGATGTCCTGGCTATCTTTTAGTTCTGTCGATTGTTTCCGTTGCTGTGTAGAAGCTTTTTATCTTGATGTAGTCCCAATAGTTTTGTTTCCCTTGCCTCAGGAGACACATCTAAAAGGAAGTTGTTATGACCCTGTCAAAGAGATTATTGCCTATGCTCTCTTCTAGGATTATTATGGTTTCAGGTCTCACATTTAGGTCTTTAATCCATTTTGAATTTAATTTTGTGTTTGGTGTAAGAAAGTGGTCCAGTTCATTCTTTTGCATGTTGCCGTCCAGTTTTCCTAACACCGTTTGTTGAAGAGACTGTCTTTTTTCCCATTGCATTATCTTGCCTCCTTTGTCAAAGATTAATTCACCATATAATCGTGGGTTTATTTCTGGGCTTTCTATTCTGTTCCATTGATCTATATGTCTGTTTTTGTGCCAGTGCCATAGTGTTTTTGGTAAGTACAGCTTTGCAGTATGATTTGAAATCTGGAATTGTGATATGTCCAGCTTTTTCTTTTTCAAGAGTGCTTTGAGGGGCACCTGAGGGGCACCCGAGTGGCAGAGTTGGTTGAGTGTCCAGTTCTTGGTTTTGGCTCTGGCTGGGGTCTCAGGCTTCTGAGATCAAGCCCCATATTGGGCTCTGTGCTCAGTGCACAGTCTCTTTGGGATTCTCCCTCCCTCTGCCCTTCCCTTTCCCCCAAATAAATGAATAAATCTTAGAAAAAAATTGCTTTGACTATTTGGAGGTTTTTTTTTTTTTTTTTTCTGTTTGTTTCCATAAAAATTTTAGGATTCTTTGTTCTAGTTCTGTGAAAAATGCTGTTGTTATTTCGGGAGGGTGTTAGAACCATTCTTTAGTCAGGGAGCGAAAAGGTGTAGATGTTGAAATCCAAGCTAGTTTCAAGAGTTCTTATGTTGTCTTGGGTAAGATCATCTTTTAAAAAATACTGAAAATGGAACAGTTTAGACTTGTTACTGGGACGATTATATGCATTTAATAGGAACATAATAATTTTAAGTAATATACATTTGTATCAGTGAAGGAATATATCCAGAATAAACTTGTTGTTTCAAATAAATATCATTAAAAAAGTCTGGTTTTGGTGGCAGTTGTCTTAATATCATTTAATAAGATATACCTTAAGTTATACGGTCTAATGAGATGTAAATATAATAACTGAATAAAAGAAAGTTTGTTGTTTATGTATGTACTTATTAGGTCTTTTTACTTAGATTGATTGATTGATTGATTTTCCAGTTCAGCGTTGGTTTATTTTGCCAGTCTATGAGTTGCTAACTTAAGAAACCAAATGTAGAACATTTTTGGTAGAGGCCAACAACCGGGGGACTTAAAAAATTAAAACTTCTCCTGGCAGATTCTACTCTGTGATTTTTTTTTTCTACAAAAGTCTTTATTTTTTTACTTGATCTCTTCCAGTGTGTGGGTCAACTTTCAAGCACTGTTTTGTAGTTTTGATTGCCTTCTCTGGATAGAAGGGTTTGCTTATTTGTGCATGGCTTCCGAACCACTTTGTATACCTTCCTTGGAAAGTCAACTAGCTAAACCATTGAGTCACTGTGAATTCATATTACTTTGTATTATTTCCAGGTCTGTTTCTTAACCATATCAGCGTTGGTTTTGAAGACTAAATTTGCCATTTGAGAAAAGTCTTAGACACTTTGAACAACCATTAGCTTCTTTGAAGACAGCGCTGGTGTGTGATTCATCCTTCTGTCTCTTCCGTATACCCTAGCAGAGGGTCTTACACAAGGGAGACATTTGTAGGTATCTGTTAAAGAAAGATTGAATGGTTGAGAGCCTCCAGTGTCTGATTTAGGTTATGTGCGACCCTTAACAATGATCATTTTGGCTCGCTGGCTGCCAATTGGATTTCACTGGGGCTAAGTTTGGCAGTGTGGTTTTTGGTGTTTACACTGATGCCTCAGGAAACTAGAGACCCTGTCTGGTTAGTTTTGTTATTTCCCCATTCTATCCCTAGCGCTTAACATAGTAAGTATTCCATACATATTCATCAAATGAATGAATGAATTCCCCAAAGCATCACCTGTTGTTGGTCATTAGGCTTTCCATCAGTGAGACCTGAAATAGAACCTGAAAGAAATAATGGAAAAGGGTTAAATACTTTATGAATTTTAAATTACTTGACATAAGTGTAGGTACAGGTATTAATTTTGAGAAACAGGATTATTTTCAGCACATGCTTAGCAACTGCCCCCAATGGTTTTCTAGTGCTTGCTTTCAAATTTAAGATGCTAGTTTACCCTCGAGGGTTAGTGTGTTTTCTAGTTGTTAGTATATTAGGGTAGATTTCTCGATAAAGTTATGTTTAAAGTGTGACTTTCTAACCTCTAGGGGACAAGAACTTTATAGTTGAGATGGTACTTTTGGAACCGTAAAGAAAGTTACAGTTCAAAGGTGGATTTAAAGTTCTGCTAATCACATTCACTTGACCTTCTGTTATGCACTGGTCTTGTATTATTTTACAAATCTGTCTCACCAGTGGATTTTCCAGTGCAAGCCTGGAGGAATCTTGGGGGCTGTTGAGTTGGATCAGGAAATGTTCAGGAGATGAAGACTTGCATTGGTAGGAGCTTGTTTCCAAACCTTTGTCCTTGGCATCGTGTTTGTCTGCAAAGCCAGTGCTTGTTTGAAAGCTGACCCTTGACTAGGTGCTATAGGCTTGCATTTCTATTTATGCTTCGAGCATTTGTCCTGTTGTCACGCACATCATTTATTTGCTCTGTAGTTTTGGATAGGGCACGCTTGCAAAGTAACCATGCCTGCCTTGCTATTAAAGAACGGCCATATGGCTAAGTGGCAGTCGAGACCTTTACGGGTGGTAGGAACCAAGTAGAAAACTCAGTCTGAAGGACCACATTCTGTTACATCTGATCTGAGGAGGTGTGTTGTCAGGGCATGGGTGTTTTCATAATCGTTGGCGATCAGAAAATTCGGCGCTCTGATTTCTGCACGCGTCCTGAGTGCCCTTTGGCACCTTCATTTAGTGACTGGAGCATTCAAGGCTGAGCCTCAAGGGCCATCATTTCTCTAATAATCATATAAAATGGGCTGATGTGGCCACCTCAACTTATGCTGCTGAATTGGACGTGATTAAAGTCTCAAAGCTGTATAAATATGGATTTTCTGTTTCTATGCACAGCAGTCCATTATCTCAGTGTCTTCCAGTTGGCCATTTTTTTTGGAAGACAGAAAATGGAACATTTTGTGGATGAACCCCCGACCCCCCCCCCCCCGACCTCCCACCATCAGCACGAACATTCTGGTCCTGTTTTGTTTTGTTTTTGCTTGAGAATAGTACCGGACAAACGAATGCAAACATTCCAGTTTACGGGGCCCCTAGCCTGTTGTCCTGTCAATTTTTTTATTTAAATAGTGTGCAATTTATTTTTTTTAAATTAAAAATTTAAAAAAAAATTTTTTTGGTGGTTTGTTCTTGCAGACTCAGCAGTCAAGGTGCTGCCAAGCCCTTTTTGTTCTAGTCACATTATTGACTGCTAACACTATTAATGAGACAATAATTGGGAAATCGGAGTCATTGTTCTAAAACCTCATCCTGGCCGTGGAAGCAGCCAGGCAGGGGCGGTTGCATATGCAGACGGCGAGGGAGGAAAGGATGAGTGGCCGGTGTGCCCAGCTTTTAAATTCATCAGACCCCTGCTGCTTAAATTGCCCCAGCTGTTAATGCTGGAACCATTACAGTAATGGACTCAGCAAATGAAGGAGAACGAAGACACGCACACTTTATTACCAGAGGGGCAATTTTCTCTTCATCTGTAATAGCAGCAGTGCCTCGTATTGATCAGACCATCAAGATACTAATCCTCTGTAAAATTACTTGTTATAACTGAAAATGTGTTAATCCAAATCAGTCTGTGTCCTGACTGTCTACTTACTATTGAATACAGACTATTAGATGGTTTATTTTTCATGATTTAAAGCCCTTGCCCTGGAAATGGTTGGCGTTTCCCTCGCAACACTGAGTGCTTAATCTTAGCTATAGCCCAGGGTTGTCTTTTTGTTTTAAACAGAACATCACCCACTTAATTAAGGAGTGAGTGTCTGTCTTGCTGTCTGAGTTATGCTGGTGTTTTATGTTCCTCTGGATTTATTAAGCATCTTGTTTTACATTCGGTCTGCGGTTTGTGCTGTAAATAAAAATAGGCCCATCTTGCACATATTAGAAATTTGCAGGTAGCAAATGTCAATAAGTACCAGGGATGGAAGGTTCTTTGATTTATATTTCAGGCCCCACGTTGTGCTTTGTCGATTGAACCCATAGGCAAGATGCATCCTGGTGTCTTCTGTGTAGCAGATGTGTTTTTGCATCGTTGTCTGAGAAAGTTTATGGTTATCTCTGCATCCTTGGTTCAGGAGATTGCTTTTTAGACAATGAGGCAGATCTCCTCCTCCTCCTTGCGTTTTGTGAAATGACTGCAGCTAGGAATTGTTAGAAGACCTGTTCAAAACGGAGTTCTGTCTTCCTTAACGGTTGGGGTTATAGGAATTACTCCCTAAAATTCCCATCTTTTGCCAGTATAGCTGCTGCCTACTTTCTGTGTCTATCTGTATACAGACTCAGATCCCCTCTTGGCGATAGTTGTATATATTCTCCCGTATTGTCACTGCTCAGAGCATTTATTTGTAAGGCATTCTCCAAAGATACTTAATTAGTACTCCTTGTGTGACAGGAATTGCATTAGAGGCTGGAGATTCAAGGGTGAATAAGATACAATTTTTGTCTTTGAGGACCTCTGCTCAGTAGGTCCATAGGCTTATGAATAGCAAATGGTGGAATTCACTTGTGACTGTAGTTCCTGGGAGCGGATACCAGTTATGGGTGTAATAGTAAAATCAGCCTCATTGTGGGATTTTTTTTTTTTTTTTAGGTGTTACCCAAAGCAGAACTTTGCAGCTTCATCACACTTTAATTTAAGACTTGCATCTGAATGATTCCTAGCTGTTGGGAAGAAATCTCTTCTTTTCTCACTGGAGCCTTGTTTACTGCCCCCTGGAGACAGTCAAAGGAAGGATTTCCAAAACTGTTTTGATCAGTGACCACATTTTTGGATATGTGTAGTTTCCCATGGAGACTACTTTAAAAGGGGATAGTGCTCATTCGATTGTTTATGTTCCGACATCTATATTAGAAATCTGTCTTGTTGCTTTAGAGTATAGTTTATCAGTAGCTTGTTGTGGTTAAGAGTATGAATTTTTGGACCCAGTCGGCCTTGTTACCCCTTAGCTTCTGAACTTACTAGCAGAGTAGTCTTGGGCAAGTCACCTCATCTCTTTCAGCCTCAACTTCATCTGTAAAATGGGAATAATAATAATTGTCAGGATTAAATGATTTAACATATGTATTTAAAATAGAGTTGGGCATATATAAGTGTTTTATAAGCAGTAGCTGTTACTAGTACCTGATGTGTGATTATAGGTAATGAAATTATTTTTAACATGCAGCTAATGAAAGATAGCTTTGAAAATGTATGACCACAATATGTATGGCGTATAAGATAATTGAGCATTTATTATTTAAAATATTTTTTTCCTGAAAAGTGATAGTTTGTTATATTAGAAAGATTTGAAAATACAGAAAAATTCCAAAAAAGGGGGGGAAAAACCTGTAATTTTTCAGAGACAACCACTGTATTTGTATGTTGGTATATTGTTAAAGTACTGTATTATTATTATTGTGACTATTATGTGTATAAAATATTCTATGAGCCCAGTTTTATCTGAAATATATTAATGATATGTATTTATATAAGGTATTTTAAACAAAGCTGTACAGTATTTCATCATATGGATTTTTATTATCTAGTATTTAATCTTATGGCTTTTTTTCCCTGCTATTATAAATTATCTTTCAGTGACACAAATCTTTGTGTGAACCTCTAGTATTTTCCACAGGATAAATTGTCAGGTTAACATTTATAAAGAGTTTTGATTTGCATTGTCAAATTACCACCCAGAGAGGGAATGCCAGTTTCTACTATAATAAGCAATGCCCAAGAATATGTATTTATTACATCCTTGCCTTTTATTTTTAAATTTTTCTTATTCACAAGTTTTTCATCCTTTAGGGAAACCTTTTCCCACCTAACTATCAGATTAGTCACTTGTATGTCCTAGTTATTTTGTGTTTTAAAAATTTTCATATCATTCTTGCAATGCATTGAGAATTTAGCTGGTATATGAAATGGAATGGATGTCTAACTTTTCCCTCCCATATGGTTACCCCATTTACCCCCTGCATTAATTGACTAGTTTGAATGCCAGAGTACTCAATTCTGCTTTGTTATTTATTTATTTATTTAAAGATTTTATTTATTCATTTGACAGAGAGAGATCACAAGTAGGCGGAGAGGCAGGGAGAGAGAGAGAGAAAGAAGCAGGCTCCCCACTGAGCAGAGAGCCCGAAGAAGGGCTTGATCGTAGGACCCTGAGATCATGACCTGAGCTGAAGGCAGAGGCTTAACCCACTGAACCATCCAGGCGCCCCTTTTTGTTTGTTCTTATTTTGTTTTATTATTTCTTTTGTTTTGACTGTTGTTCTTGATACACCATTTTAAGTACCAGAGTTTTATGGTACCTTCCAATTTCTGGCATACAAGACCCCCATGATAGTTCTTTGTTTTGGAAGTTCTTGGCTCTTCTTTTGTATGGAAAACAACAGTTTTCCCAGTTAAACTTAAGAAATCACTTATTCAAGGTCTCCTGCGTATATCAACTCTTTGGTATTTTAATTGTTACTGAATTAAATTTATAACTTAATTTGGGAAGAACCGAAATAGGGTAAAAATTTTTTCTCATTCGGCAGCATTATTTGTCTTTTCATTTATTTAAGTTCTCTTTCATGTTCCCAAAATGTTATGCAGTTTTGTTCAATTAAGTACTTTTTATTGCCTTTTGGGTTAATTACTGGATATTTTACATTTTTGATTATTGTTTTTGGCTACTATTGCAAATGGGTTATTTTTAAATTATATTTTTAAAGTGGCATATGAGAAAGCTTATTTTGTGTGCTGTTATTGTAATAGGCTATAAGTTAGAATGATATTTTTTGGTTCGATTTTCTTGGGTTTTCCAGGTCTATCCTAGGTAGATAATTTAACCATCTGCAAATATAATTTGGTCTTTCCCCCTTAAGTAGTTATACTCTGTCTCCTTTTTTTTTTCTTGTGTTATTGCATTGTCTTAGACTCTAAACAGAGGCAATAGAAGATAGTCATACCTTTACTAGTTATGTTTTAGGATTCTTACAGCAAGTGTAATGATAGTTGTTGGCAATAATCTTTGATGTTTAGTTTATGTTTTTACTAGGGGCTGAGGTTGAATTCTTGTTGAATATGTTTTTGATGTTTATTTAGATGGTAAATGTGTTTACTTTTACTGATAGAATATAACCTATTAATATAGTTTCTAGTACTGGTTCCTTGGCATAGATTCTATTTGGTCACCTTATATTGGCTTTTTAACGTACTATTGAATTCAGCCTTTTAGTATTTCAATTAGGAAAGCAAGATGGCTCTGTAACAGTGATTATCAAGGATGCTGGATGGTAGTACCCTCAGGGAATATAGCAGATTCTTAAGTGAAGCATATTTAATATACATATTATTGTCATGATTCATAAAATTTAATAAAGCTCTTCTGAGTGATGAGGATAAGCTAATGGTAGAGGGAAGATATTGCCCTGTTACAGTGTTGGTAAACTTTTGTTTTTGTGCTTTCTTTGGCAAGTTTTGGTATCATAGATAAGCCTGTGTCATAAAATGAATTGTACCGTTTTCCTCTTTCTGTGCTCTGGAGCCTTTAGAAAGCATCAGAATTATTTTTCCCTTAGACATTTGAATTAAATTATAAAACTTTTCATGTGATGTTGGGGAAGGTAATTTTTGGATTACTCTTCCAATATATTTTCTAGTTATTGGTCTTATATATAGTTTTCTTTTTTTTTCCCCTTTTGGGTAAATTTTGGTCATTAGGTTTTCTCAGATATTGAAGTTTCATACGTTCTGGAATGGCACTGAGCATAACATTCTCTGGCTTATAAGGTAGAATTGTGCAGTTTTATAATTTAAGAATTCCATATTCATTTTTTATATCTCCTTTAAAATTTTAACTTTCTGTATTCATGTATTCTCTTCAGAACTTGATTATATTTGTTTGTGGTCATTTTGTTAAAAACAGTCTCTTGAATTTGTTATGCTAATTTATTAATTTTTGCCTCAATATTTTTTCCTTCTGCTTTGCTTTTTATTTTACTATTATTATTTTTTATATTTATATTATTTTATATTTATATTATTTATATTATTTTATTTTATATTATTTTACATTTTTGATTATTGTTTTTGGCTACTATTATTATATTATTTTATATTTATATTATTTATATTATTTTACATTTTTGATTATTGTTTTTGGCTACTATTGCAAATGGGTTATTTTTAAATTATATTTTTAAAGTGGCATATGAGAGGGGCGCCTGGGTGGCTCAGTGGATTAAGCCTCTGCTTAATATATATATATTTTATATTATATATATAAAATTTATATTTATATATATAAATATATATAAATATATAATATTTATAATATATAATATATAAATATATTATATATAATTATATATAATATATAAATATATAATATATATAATTATATATAATATATTATTTTATATTTTTATATTTATATTATTTTACTATTATTATTATTATTTACTATTATTATTTACTATTTTTATTTTACTAAATGCTTGAGATAAATAGTTCATTTATTAACTTTAAAATATGGGAAGCATTTCAAAATCCTAAAAATAATTTTTTTTCTGTGTTCCTATAGCAATATGTGCATGTTTTTGTAGCACTTACCACTCAGTATTTCTCCCCCTTCCTTAGTTCTACAGATTATATTTTATCTTTTTACTCTGGTGCATGCAGAGTCTTGAGCACAACCCTAAAAGTGCTATGTAGATATAAATGTGATTTAAAATAGAAAACTTTTAGGATTCTTATCTTATCCACTACTATACTGACTCTACTTCCCAATAAAGTATCAAGTTTTTTGGAGGAGAAACTATTAATCACACACACACACACATTCTCTGAAATATTTAGGACAGGACGTTGTTGACAGATAATACAGTAAATATTGATTGATTGAATGTTTAAAAAAAAGCTTCTCTTTTACTTGGGGTGCCCTAGACATCTACATCACCACATGGTAAAATGGATGTTCATTGCTTGGGATGTAAACCTTTTGGTTCAATTGCATTTTCTCTGAAGAGGAATGCTGGAAATGTATTCTTTTCTCCAAATGAACACTGGAAAGCTAGTGTAATTTATATAAATTGATAGCAAATTATAAAGTTGATAGAAATTCTTTTCTATTTTTGTTAAGTCTTAGAGCAGTTTTTTTTTTTTCCTTCTAAGTTCTTATTTGGAGGAAAAATAAATATATGATTAATCTCTTCCCTTTCAGTTACACTTATATTGCAATTTCACTGCTTCTCTTGCACTGAGATTTATTTTTATTTTTAACTTATTTTGTTTATTGCTACAGAGGGTGATAGTGTGTCATTGTCTCTTACTTACGACTGCCCAGGTTTTTGGGGGAAATGAATGCCATCTGGTAAGTCAGTCCTAGATTAACAGGTTGATTTTAAATTGCCAAATGCTATACCAATGCAGAGTGATCGTTGGTAGATTTTTGTGTGGTTATGAAACGTTTTCTTTTAGAGTAACATTCATCGAAGGACTTCACATAACCCCTGACATTCCAGTGTTGTGGTTTCTGGTAGAGCATGTGGTACCTCTCCCGTGGCCTCCTACTCCCACATTTTGGCAGTTCATTGCAGCTGGAAGAAGTGGGCGTAACTTTTTTAAAATAAAGATTCCCTTTAGGCTGTTTTTTAAAGATTCCTGCGAGACTTCGTATCTCAGATAATTGATGGTAAATTCCGTTGAATTGTTTCTAAGGCCAAACTACGGGGATTTATAAAACAAGTTTAATCTCAGAGAAGTGAAAACTAATTTGATGATACTCTATTAGATCCACCAGTCCCTGAGGAATTGCCAAGTTCCCCCTCTTTCATGAAGCTTTTGAGGATTATTTCTTTCATCTCTTTCCTTGCTGACCTTATTTCCTATGTCACAATGTATGGTGACAACAATCAGTGCACATACGGTATACTTACTGGTACATGGCACCCTATCTCTTGATGTTTGCTCATTTTAAATATGGCATCTTATTATTGCTATATCTGTTAGCATTTTCTGTAATTCTCTTTTCCCTAGAAAGATGATAAACTCCCTCTGGCTGAGAACTGTGTGATAAATTTATCTTCTATATCTTGCAACGTGCTGAAGATATGGTTGGCTCTTAGCATGTCTTGTGAAATGAAGTGTGTATAGATTGGAAGGGTTTTGTTTTTTTTTTCTTTTTCTCCCACACTTTATAGAGCATTTATTTGTCCCTCCAACACTCTATTTGTTTTCCATCAGCAACCGAAAATATTTTGTATAGAGACATTTCGCATAAAACCTTGTGATAAATCGATCTCAGGAAACTGTGTTTGTAGACCATAGGAAACTCTTAGATTTTGATGGCCCTTTGCCTATCATTGTGCTTTTTAAAAGTGTTGTGTCTGAATCACCCATGTGTCCCGATTCATTTTGCCCCTTCATCTACTGCTCTTCCTCCTGTTTTTATTTAAGACTATAAAGTTACTTTAGTGTAACTGCTGCTGTCACCTTTGCCCTTAGCTAATCAAATAGTTTACCTTGAGGGAAGCATTTATCTCCCACTTTCATTATTATTATTTTTGTAGCTGTAAAGATATATATTTTATGTCTGCAGAAGGCTGTAACAGTGAAACGAGGTATTGATCTGCTGTATTTAGCAATTTCTTTCCACCTTGCCATCAATAGCATGTCAGCATCTGTCTGTACCGTGGTTGACCTCACAAATAGCTCTTTATGCTCCCATTGGATTCAAATGATACAGTATGCTGAAAACTAAATCAATGAATGATTATAAAGTTTTTAGTATTATTTCATGACCTGGAGGCAACTGGTACTCCTTGCACTGAGCAGCTCAGTGTACAATGAATGTGGTAAAATGAGTGTGTCTGGCTTTTGTTCAGCCACAAGAAGGAAAGCAGGGCACTTCCTGGGGTTAGCTCATACTTCTAAGCTGATGATCTCTAAGCACTTCAATGAGGCATCTCGCCTTATGGAATCAGACATAGAGAAGAGGAGTTCCTCCATGGAGCTGTTCTCCACCCTCCACCACCATGAGCACATAGCAATATTCCTAAAATTATTTGAACAGTAAGCATATAGCTTTTGGATTTCATTTACAAAAGAAAGATGAAATTAGATACTGTGTTGTCATATCACTGAGGGTCAGATTAAAAAGTCTAATGTAGGGATGCCTTGGTGGCTCAGTCGGTTAAGCATCTGCCTCGGCTCAGGTCATGATCCCAGGGTCTTGGGATGGAGCAGGGAGCCTGCTTCTCCCTCTCTGCCCTGCTTGTGTTCTCTCTCACTGTCTCTCTCTCTGTCTCTCTCAATGCTCAAATAAATAAATAAGTAAAATCTTAAAATAAAGAAGTCTAATGTTAGGAGGGAGAAGAACTTTTGTCTCGGTCTAATGGGACTATCTGGAACAGCTACCAGGATATATAGCTGTTGAGGCCACATTCTCAGTCCCAACTCCTACTGTAGAAATTCTCATCTCTGCTGAGCGGTAGAACCGTTGAAATAGCAAGAGTGACTGATTTGACTGAAATAAAATTTGGACTGAATTTAGCAATTTTTTTTTAAATTCTTGCTGAATATATTTGTGGGTGAACCTTTTAGGTAGGGAAATTTTGGTTATATGGAAAGGGGGGGTGATAGTGAGTGAATGGGGGAAAGTTGATCTCTTGAGGATATGAGTCAAATGTATTTCTCTCCAAGAAAACGCCTTTCTGGTGCATTCCCGTTGTGCATCAACCCAGGAGAAAGTTTGGTAAGGAGTACAGCGGAATTCATGGATCAGGGCATTCCTCAGGCATTTATTGAGTATCTACTATGTCCCGGGTTAGAGAGATTGGATATGGAGCCTAGCTCTTCCTTTTGAGTGTTAATGAAAAATGGTCCTGCTCAGCTTAGTCTAACTCAGAGTGAATGTGCCTACCTGCCTTGTCTTATTCCTACCCACTGCCATTCTCTACCCCTCCCCTCACCCCCAGACCACCCCAGCTCCAAGATATTTTGAAGAGGGGAAATGAAGGATGGGTTTTATGACCATAGGCTGATAGCCAACCAACCTCTCCTTCTCTTTGTCATCTGCTTGAAAGGATGAAGTGGGGACCCCTTCATGCAAAGTTTTAGAGCAGGAAGGCCCGAGGAGGGGATTCAGCCTAGCTCTTGGAATCTGAGGTTGACCAAGAAACAGATTTAGGCCCCACACCCTCTTTTTCCTACAGTATAGATCTTACCGATATTTTAATAATATGACCATTGGACTTAACCATGTGAAGTTTTTCTTGGGATCTGCCTCTCCTAAATTCTTGGTTTACTTTTGTTACTCCTTATGCAACTGTGACTAATTGATTAGCTAACCTGTTTTAGAAGGCATTTCAATTTTTGCTCTGTATTATCCTGTAGGAATATGAGTGCCATTGGTGGACTCTAGGGGTGTCTGAAGGAGGCTCTTTTATTTGTCCTGTATCAGTTCACATTAAGCTTTGAGTTTGCAACTCAGGTCTAACATAAATGGATTTGGGGAAGCAGTTCCTCTATTTGAATTCAGTTTTCTTGATTGTGTGCCCCAAATATGCCTGAATATGAAGTAAGAAATTTTCCTCCTGAAATTATCCCTCAGGAAAGATAAGTCATCTCATATTCACATTCTCATCAAGTCTCTTATGCTGCAGAATGCTCGCTTTATTTTGACCAGTGTTACTCAAGTAGTTTTCCCAATAGTATGTAAATAAGTACTTGCGGTGTGCAATACTTCTCTTGGTCAGAGCTCTGTAAGTAATCTGGGCTTATACACCATAATTTCTGGTTTTGCTCGAGAATAGAGGTTAATATGCGCTCATACATTACTTAAAATAACTTGTGTTTGGTTTTCTGAATCTCTGTGTTAGAAACTAGCTGTGTTCTCGTTGCTACAGTATAGGGCAATTGGTTGACCTCAGTCTGTACAGGCTTTAATGATGGGGTGTTTTGGCTTTGTTCCTTGTAGTTGGTAGGTTATCTCCTCTCCCCAGGCTTATTTAAGGCAGGGTGGGCGATAGTGATCAGGGCTTAAAGAGTAACGTTAGTGCTGTAGTTGGTGTAGACCCCACACCTTTATATAAGGTTCATTTTCAAGTTCATTCCACTAAAGGCTGTCTCTGATGAGGGCCACTTACGGCTCTATTTGTGGATAGAAATCCTATTGTTGGAGAAAAGGGTATAAGAAGACCTGTCCAACTTAATTCTTAATCCTAGCCAGTCTCTGTTAGTGACAATCACATGGCTTCTAAATAAGACGAGACATTTCTTTTTACTCAGTAAAGACGAAATCTCTGTTAATATATATTAATAGACACACCTGAGTGGGATCATGCAATTCCGTTACATAAAAAACAAGATCTCAGACTTAGAATTGTAGAAGGATATATTTGTGTCATATGTAAACTCTGAATAATCTGTGAATGATATTCTTGTAAAAAAATTCTAGAATGTATTAATAATTTACGGAGTACCTACAATTATATTGCATTCATTCTATAAAATTCTACATACATAGTTATATTCTTATGCTCTCACAGTGATATGTTAATATTAAGATGAAATGCGTTCTTTTTCAGATTATTTTCTTTTGTACACATTTGTGAACTTTCTCTAGAAAACCGACACCCGAGGTCTTCTGAGCCATGTTGAATTATTTACTTTATTAGAAACTCCCTAAAGGAGAGTACATTAATTTTGCGTTCCTGTTCCTTTTTTTAGGATCTGAGAATGTGTATGTGTCCGAGGCTACGTATGCGTCTAAAAGCATAGCATGCTTAAAGCCGCGGCAGAAGAGTTATGCTTAACTGTATACTTTGCATGCGTTTGTGATTTGCAATAGGAAAAAAAGTCAACTGGGAGACAGCTTGAATGGCATGCTGTCAGTTGAAGCTTCATGAATTGGCAATGGTCTCATTTCAGACCTTCAGATGTGTCTCTGCCTGGACAGAATGAGAACGTTTTGCATGTTCTGGAGGAGACAGCCACTCCTCGCTGCTTCACTACAGGCAGTGGTGCATGACAGTTGCCCTTCATCGCTGGCTTCTTGGAGCTTAACCTCTGACCCTCCACTTAGTCGCTGTGCAGCGGATGGAGCAGGCTGGAGATGTTGGTGAATGACGGGCATTGGCCTGCAATGTGCTTGTCATTATTGGGCTGTCAAAAGGAGCCTGCCATTGGTTTCCATCAAGGCTCCAAGCCTCTGTGCACCAGTCCATATTACTTAACTTCCAAGGCTGTCAACAGCACGATCAAATGTGCATAAAAAAAATCCAAGTGCTGAATATCTCTTCAATCAGGAGATGGGAAGTTTTCCCTCTTCTTTTCTTTTCTTTTCTTTCTTTCTCTCTCTCTCTCTCTTTCTGTTTTCCTTTTGGTTAAATATATTCAGATGGCTTTCCACGGGGCCAAGAGGTTGAATCCATTGCCACGGTGAAAAAAGTGAACTGTTGTCTCCTGTGGTCCGAGTTTCCGATAGCTGCTCTGCCAGTTAAACTCAGCGCTGTCTAGCACATTCTGTCAGCTTTCGGCCATTGGTTTAAGGGACGAGACACTGGCCCAGTGGTACCTGGGGTTAGCTGACAGGATGAGATGTTTACTTTGGACTTTGTGTGATGTTGCAAAGGGATGGAGAGGTCCGTTTATGTGATTTGTGAAGCACAAATTGAAATTTCAAATAAAGAACCCAGGGCGGGGATATCGGTGGTGGGTGACTTGCTGTTTTTCTTCTCCGGGTAAAGAAGTTCAAACACAGGGAGTTTCAGCGGCTGGGACTAAGTCTGAGAGCCTTCAACGGTCAGTCTCAGGCAGTATAGTTCTTGGGTATAGAAAATTATGGCTGTGAAAGCCATCTTTTCCTATAAATTGGAAACTCTGAATTAAAAATCCTCCCAAAGTGGAGAAGGATGAGGGAAAGCCCAACAGCATTCTTAATGTATGTGAAAAGTTCTGGTGACTAAATTTGGTTTGCTTCTAGTGTCGTGTAGTAGATGGGGGCGGGAGTCTAGAGGCGTGAATTTTAGTTTTGTTTCTGCCATTTTCCAGCCGTGTCACCTTGGGTAAGTCCGTGAACTCCTCAGTCTCCGCGTCCTCAGATGACGTTAGTACTAGGAATGCTAACTAACATTGGGCTGAGGAGGAAAGGAGATCCCGCTTGAAAGGTCCTCCAGGACCTCTCCAGGCACTTCTTTTTTATTTTTTTTATTTTTTAATTTTTTTATTATTTTTTTTTAAAGATTTTATTTATTTATTTGAGAGAGAGAGAGAGTGAGAGAGAGCATGAGAGGGGAGAAGGTCAGAGAGCGAAGCAGACTCCCCATGGAGCTGGGAGCCTGATGTGGGACTCGATCCCGGGACTCCAGGATCACGCCCTGAGCCGAAGGCAGTCGTCCAACCAACTGAGCCACCCAGGCGTCCCTCCAGGCACTTCTTGATCTCTTTTTTGTCTCTTTCTTAGCAGGAAAGACATACTAGAGATTTATCAGAGGGCAGACCAGATAAAATCCTTGACCCTATAAAATATTCTGGAACTCAGAGCAGTTGATCTTTGCATTTCTACTCCATCATCCTCTGCCCCACCTATTATCCTGATTTTAGTGCAATAATATCCCATTTTAGTCAAGCACTCAAATCACAAATCTGAGTGGCCCGCCTGCCTTCTCCTCCCTCCTTCCTTCTCTCCTAGTCACTCATTCATTCACTCCCTCAACACGTATTTTTTGAGCCCTTATTATGTGCCAGGCCCTGTCCTATGTTGTGAAATCTAGCCATGAACTGGGCCGGCAGCACCTGTCTAAATGGAGCTCAGATGCTGTAGGGAGAGACAGAAAATACATAAGGAAATAAATATCTACTTTTGGTGGTTCCAAATGCCATGAAGAAAGATAAAGCAGAATATGAGGGTAAGAGTCCTTTGGGTTCTCAGGGAGGAGCTCTCAGCCCAGGATTCTTTCCAGCAGACAGAACCGACTGAGGGAAGGAGCGAGAGAGTGCTGGGAAGATGTGGGGAGGGGCTTCCAGAAGAAGGAAGGCAGCTTCTCTCTCCTGTCCCTCATCCTGTTGGTCACCAAGTCCTGGCCTCTGTCCTAATGTCTTTCCATCTTTCATCTCTTCATCTTCACGCCAGCCCTGTGTTCAGTCCTTAGGCCCTCACATAGCCTGCTGGTTCTTTGGAGTTCTTTCTTGCCTTCTTGAAAGGTATGAAGCAGCCATGTCACTGCACTGTTTAGAATTTCTCAGAGATTTGCTTCTGGCTGCATGTTAAAATGCAGACCCCTGGGCTTGCCAGATGAGGTTCCTCCTGTTTCAGTCTCATTTATGATCTGTGACGCCGACCCCTGCCCCGGCCCTCTTACCTCCGCCACCTCACACGTGATCCCGCTGTGAGACGGTGCTGCCTCCCTGGAGACGCCAGCCTTTGTGCCTTTACAGACGCCCTTCTCTCCCCCACCCCTTTTCCCATCTCACTGGCACTGAGGAAGGGAGAAACTGCAAGCATTTCTTCCAGTGCCACCTCCTCTGAGACGTCTCTGATTCCCCAGCCCTCAGTGTTTTATGCACTTGTTAGCTTTTACCTCACTACACCGGTTTATCTGTTTGCTTGACTAGTTGGTGAGTGCCTTGAAGACAAGCACTGGGTTTCCATGGGTCTGTTGTAGTTTTAGTACCTGGCCTGGGGTCCGGAAAAAAAAAAAAAAGGGGCGCTCAGTAAACTGTCACCTCCTGTGGAATATTCTGCAGAGATATTTAGAGACACATTTATCATGGAGTTTAACTGTAATGAGATCAGGCATAGGCCTTTGGAAGAGCTTGTCTGTCAAAGTATGCCATTATTTTTGCTTATTGATTTAAAGAAATATTTTTAAAGAATTTATTTATTTATTTGACAGAGTGCAAGCAGAGGAACGGGCAGAGGGAGAGGGAGAATGTTAAGCAGACTCCGTGCCGAGTGTGGAGCCCGACGGGGGGGGGGGGGGCTCGATCTCACAACTCTGAGCTCAGGACGTGAGCCAAAATCAAGAATCGGAAGCTTAATGGACTGAGCTATGCAGGTGCCCCTTAGTGGGACTTCTTCCCTTAGGCCCACCTTAAGTAACCAACATAGTCGATAAAGGAAAAGGAGGGTGGAATGCGAACACATTAGAAGATAGGAACAGCGTATCGACCTCCTAGGAATTATCAATAATGCCAGGATATAATGTCTTCTAGCAAGTTAGTCTTCGGTAGGCTTAGGTTGATGTGTCTTCTGCCAAGGAAGATAATACTGGATTTAGTATTCCAGTGCTGTAAATAAATTTTAGTTTGTCTATCAATCCATTCATATTCGTATTTCCTAGATAATACTATATGGAGTTACCATAATTTTTAAACACTTTTTTGTTAGATTAGAAGCATTGTTGCACCAGAGCACAGGGACACCATCGTCTGGGTGTGGTAACTTACTTAACAGTTCCCTGCTGTTGACCATTTAGCTGATTTCATTTGTTTTTATTAGCACAAATCATGCCATGTGTAACAGTTTGTTCAGCCATCCTGAGTGTGTTTTTAATGTATTTTTTTATGAATAAATTCCTAGAAAGAGAACAGTAAGGTCAAAAGATAGGAGTATTTTTTAAGGCCCTATGGTGCATATTGCCTTATTACCTTTTGGAAAAGGTATATAAATCTTTGTCAAGATAGGTTGTAAAAAGTATCTGGTTTTATAGTGTTTCTTCGATTACCTGCAAGCGAATTTGGGATCTCACTGGGGATTTTATTTATTATGGCTATTTTTTTTTTAGAGGCAGGAGGTGCAGAGGGAGAAGAGAGAGAGAAAATCTTAAGCCAACACAGGGCTTGATCTTACCACCCTGAGATCATGATGCTGGGGATTATATTTTATTAATTTTTAATTTTATTTTTAAGGTGTATTTATTTGAGAGAGAGAGAGAGATAGAGAGTTAGAGGGAGAGTGTGCATACAAGCAGAGGGAGAAGCAGAGGGAATGGAAGCGAAGCAGACTCCTTGTTGAGCACAGAGCCTGACGCTAGGCTCCATCTCATGACCTTGCGATCATGACCTGAGCCAAAATCAGACGCTTAATTGACTGAGCCATCCTGGCACCCTGACACTGGAGATTTTAAATGTAAGAGGTGATCTCCAGGAACTGATGGCTACCAGGGGCGAAGGAAGATAATGAAGAATAAAATCTCAAGTGTTGCCCTGAAATGGCAGTGCTATGGAGGCTTGCAGGTGCACTTGGGACCTGGGCACTTCTCGGACTCTGCAGTAGGAGGGTGTGGTGGGCTGAAAAGGGCATGGCCCTTTTTTACATTTATACGTTTATACCTTTGGGTAAGATTTCTTTCTTTCTTTTTTTTTTTTTTTTTAGATTTTATTTATTTATTTGACAGAGATCACAAGAAGGCAGAGAGGCAGGCAGAGAGAGGGAGGGAAGCAGGCTCCCCACTGAGCAGAGAGCCCGATGGGGGGCTCGATACCAGGACCCTGGGATAATGACCTGAGCCAAAGGCAGAGACTTAACCCACTGAGCCACCCAGGCTCCCCTAAGATTTCTTTCAAATTAATGGTTTAAAACTTGAAAAGTTTGGGGGTGCCTTGGTGGCTCAGTGGGTTAAAGCCTCTGCCTTCAGCTCAGGTCATGATCTCGGGGTCCTGGGATCGAGCCCCGCATCAGGCTCTCTGCTCAGCGGGGAGCCTGCTTCCCTTCCTCTCTCTCTCTGCCTGCCTCTCTGCCTACTTGTGATCGCTGTCAAATAAAATCTTTGAAAAACAAAAAACAAAAAGCAAACAAAAAAAAACTTGAAAAGTTTGAAAGCTACTGATTAGCAGATCTCTTAGTTCAATAGTACTATTTTCAGGCTTGTGATTCGGAATGGACCTTGTTTCTGCCTCTCCTGTTTTCTTGAGAAGTTAGTGTTCTCATTTCTTGTTGCCTTTAAAAAAATTTTTTGTTTATTTATTTGAGAGAGTTCAAGCACAGCAGAAGAGGGGCAAAAGGAGAGGGCAAGAGAGAATCCACAAGCAGACCCTGAGATCATGACCTGTGCCCAAACCGAGTCTATAGACCGCCTAACCCACTGAGCCATCTCATTGTTGCCTTCTTAAAGGAACAGTGCTGCTAGCCCAAAGGAGGGAGGAGTGACCTCCTGAGCTAGGCATCTCTGTCATCCCTGCTGCACCTTACAGCTCTCCCATTACCTGCTTGGGGTCTGTGTGGTTAAGGCAGTGTGGTGTCAAATCACTTTCCAGTTCCAACTCACTGTAGGAACTGTGAAGTATCTGTTTTAGGCTAGGCAGAGGTTCGGGCACCTTAAGGGCAGCCACTTCTTATCTTGCTTTTATTAGTATTGGTGTCAACATGCTCTACAGTGTGATGACCTGCTCTCCTTTCTGATAAAAAGAAAATGACCTGCCTGGCATGGATGGAGAGAGAGGTGCCCGAGGCAGATTACATTGTCCCTTCTCATAATAACAGCAGGTTAACACACACACACGTGTGCGCACGCACACACACACACGCACAAGGACACAAGCCAGCGGATTGCTGTTTATCCATGGAAATCTTTGACATTTTTGGCTCATGAAATATGCTGGGTCCAGAGGAAGGAATGAATGAGTAAGGAGAAAAAGGAGTCTAGCTTCTTAACAGAGATTTGCAGACACTGAGGGACTTAAATCGTGACCCTGGAACAGTCTGTTGGCAGAGCCTTAAGACCTGAAACTCTAGAGGGAGTTCCTTTTTCTGTCTGGTTTTATTCTAACCCACATTGATTTAGAGCCAAGATCTCAAACTTGGCTTGGCTGACTTCTCTAGAGGTGAACTAAATATAGGGCTACCTGTAGAGTTTATAGTCTCTGAGAATATGCCAGTGTGGAAAAATCAGGAAGATAATTACCTACTCCCCAGTGAAGCAGGATTTTCTTCTCAGTTAAATGTATTTACTTACATGCTTTTGAGGCAAAGTCTGAGAACTCTTAGAAAAAGTTGTAGCTATTTTGAGATACTTGGTGTAATTTAAGCCTTTTTTTAAACAACAATTGTGTGGTTTCACCTGTCATCTTGAAATATAAATTATATAGAGATTACATGAAAAGAAAGTTATATGTGACACTTCTGGTGCCTCAGAAAAAGGTTTCAGTTTGTCTCATGTCTGTCATGGCAGCACTGTTTGAGTCATTATAAAGTATGTTATATAAGGATTTCCTCTATAATTAAAAAAAATTTTTTTTTGAAGATTTTATTTATTTGACAGATTAGGAACTTGTAGGGGGACGGCAGGCAGAGGGAGAGGGACCAGCAGACTCCCTGCTGAGCTTGGAGCCTGATGCGGGGCTCCATCTCAGGACCCTGAGATCATGACCTGTGCTGAAGGCAGCCACTTAACTGACTGAGCCACCCAGGTGCCCCTCCTCTACAATGTTATTTTATTTTATTTTTATTATTATTTTTTAATGTCTTATTTATTTATTTGACAGACAGAGATCACAAGTAGGCAGAGAGGCAGGCAGAGAGAGAGGGGGAAGCAGCCTCCCTGCCAAGTAGAGAGCCCGATGCGGGGCGGGGGGGGGGGGGGGCTCGATCCTAGGACCCTGGGATCACCACCTGAACCGAAGGCAGAGGCTTAACCCACTGAGCCACGCAGGTGCCCCTCTTCTACAATTTTAAATCGTAAAATGTAACTTCCTTTAGCTGGAATAAAAGTGTTTTATTTTAATGGAAGACTGATGGACACATGGGTAGAAAACCCCTAACAATAGTGGAAATGAAACAACAAAAGCAATACTTAAGCCACATCATATAAAACACACAGATTCTACAAATTGAAGCTATTTTTTTGGAATTTGTTTAACTCTGTCCTTTGAATCAACTCATGTCAAACCATTTTTCAAAAAGTGTACAGAATGGGAAAAGACATTTAAGAAGCATTTCTTCTTGTAGTGGGTATTACCAGGTCAAATCTAACAGAGAAATTCCTTGCCAGACCTCTGTCTTCTCCTCCTTAAGATGTGAAGTTTTGCACTTGTTAACATAATTTGCAAGTGGTAAAAAGGGTGGATGAGACCGTAACGTCGGTTTCTGGATTTCTGGTCTATTATTTAGGCTTCTTATGAGTAAGAGAATCAGTCTCTTATTTTTTTAAAGGAGGTAATTTGTATTCCTAACACCGTCCATTCTGTTCTGCAATGTTATGAACCCTTGGTGCAAAATTCGAGAGGAATAGATATTCTGTGGTAATGTAGGGACTCTTTAATATTTCCAAAATGACAGTTCTCTTCTCCCAGAATAGAAGGGCATAATGTTCACTTGACTGCAAATCCCAAATGTCTCCAGTTCAAGTTGGATGGCCATTATCACATTAGAGTGGATGTACATTAACCTATTTCATGCATTTGCTCAGTACGAGTTTGAAAAACCCTACTACATGTAACAATTCCCATTTATTTATTTAAAGATTTTATTTATTTGTCAGAGAGAGCTCAAGCAGGGGGAGCAGCAGGCAAAGGGAGCAGCAGACTCCCCGCTGAGCAGGAGCCCGATGGAGGGCTCCATCCCAGGACCCTGGGATCATGACCTGAGCCGAAGGCAGACTCTTAACTGACCAAGCCACCCAGGTGCTCCCAACAATTCCCATTTAACGGGGGGTGGGGGTGGGGGAGGGTTAACCATGACTTTGCTCACTTGATAAGCTGCCTGGAAGAAGGAAGTTCTTTTGGAGCCGTGGCTTAATCATTATAATCACTGGACATGGGCACTTTCTGGTTTGCTACTCTGCCATCCTTACCATGCAGACTTTTTGGCCATTGGCTAGTGATCACGAGGTGGTTATAATAGCGCCAGACATGGTGTCCTCATGTAGCTGTGTTCATGGCAGGAAGAAGAGGGTGAGAAGATGCAATATCAGGATTGATAAGAGAAATATGTATTTGGTTATTTCTCATATATGTTTGGTCTTTATCCCATATTCTCTGCTCACAGCTCCCCACATCCTTGGGATTTCCTAAGTGGTGAGCCTGATCAAGGTGGTTTTTTTTTTTGAATGTTAATGAGGTGACCTTTGGAAAGCACCTAAGGTGGGCCTGAGCTTAAGGTTAAGAGGGTTGGAACTTTCAGTCCCATTGTCCAGTACTAGCCTGGAGTGGGGGCAGAGCCGTGTTAGAAATGGAGTTTAGTTAGTAGTGGCCCATTGTTGATCGTTAATGCCTGAGTAACGAAGCCCCCATGACCCCTCCTCCCGCCCCCATTCAGAGAGCTTCGGGTTGGGGAACACAAGAGGATTTGGGGCAAGTGGCGCACCTGGAGGGAGCGTGAAAGCTCCAAGGCTCTTTCCTTCTCCTTTTCCTGAGTTATATCCTTTTATAATAAGCCTCTAATCTAGTAGGTAAACTGTTTCTGGGTTCTCTAAGCCACGCTAGCAAATTAATTGAACCTGAGGTGGAGGTCATGGGGACCTCTGATTTATAGCCAGTTGGTCAGAAGCACAGGTAACAGCCTGGGCTTGTGACGGGTGCCTGAAGCCCAGGGTGGGTATGGGAACCTCCAGTCTGTAGTGGGTTGGTCAGAGACACACATACAAGCAATAATAACTTGGGCTTGTGATTGGCATCTGAAGTGGGGGCAGGCGGTCTTGGAGGATTGGACCCTTAACCTGTGGGATCTGAAGTGCTTTGTAGGTGGACGGTGTCAGAATTGAGATGAATTCTCAGGCACCCTGTTGGCGTCCAGAAAATTCCTCAGTGCTCTGTAGGATTCCCTCCTGCCACTGGAACCGGTATCAGAACCAAAATAGGAGATAAGAGAGAGTTTTATATTCGGAGTCTCTTTCCCATAGGCCTCCTAATGGACTTCTCATTATGTCCTGTTGGCCAGGTCTGGATTACCTAGTCATTTCTGGTTTCACGAAAGCCTAGGAATCTAGAATCTGGCCAAAGGGAATGAGATTTCTGTGTGTCATAGGCTGAATGTTTGTGTCCCTTCACATTTGTGTGTTGAGTCCTAACCCCCAGTGTGATGGTATTTGGTGGTCGGGTTTGGGGGAGGTAATTAGGGTTTAGTTGGGGTCCTGAGGATGGGGCTCTCAAGGTGGGATTAGTGCCCTTAAGAGATGTCACAATGCTCATGTGGTCTTTTTCTCTCTTTCCCTCTCTCCATCCTTGCCCTCCCTCCCCGGCCCGTGGCGGTCTTGTAATCATGCAGTGAGATGGGCTGCCTCAGAATAAAATTTACCTTGTCAGCACTGATGGACTTCCCTGCTTCCACAACTCTGAGAAATAAGTTCTGTTACACACCATCCAGGCTGTGGTGTGTTTTTATGACATCTGAGCTAAGAAGCCTTACCTGGCTTTGAGGGCTTATGACATATTCCTTGGAATTGTGCCCATTGCCTCCCTGTTCATAGGGATGGAGAAGAAAGAGGTGGTGAGCAGTGGCCGCCAGTGGTTTCTGCCACATTCAATTAATGTATGACTGGAAAAAGGGGACTTTTATCTTTCGTTCCAGAATGGCCAAGGAATGTGGCCTTTGTTAGCCATATAATACAACCTTTTGACACAATACTTATAAAACCAGGATTAGAACTTGGACTCATTCATGCAGCACATTTAATTAACACTTCCAGTGTTCCAGGTTGTTGCTCGAAGCTGGGGACATTGCACTGAATTAGATGGACAGTCCCTGATCTCACAGGGCTTATAGACAAGTTGGACAGAGAGATTAGGAAGGAGATGCTTGCAAAGCAGTGGCGTAAATGCTTAGAGTGGGGATAACACCGTTTGCTATGTGGGGAGTGGACGTCAGCTAACACTGACGGGGGCGGTCAGGGAAGGCCTCCTGGAGGAGGTCCTGTCTTCTCCCATGTCCTGAAGCAGGACTCCATTCCTGTACTGACCACCCTCTTTTTGTGCAGATATTCTCGAAAAAAAATCAAGGTAAAACCAAGGCTGCTGTGCATGGGGAAGCTTGCAGTTTGGGAATTCCATGGACCTCCTGGAGTGTGATTGAAGAAACAGCTCAGAACACGGCAGAGCACAGTGTAAACAGCATTGTCTCCGAAGCCAGCCAGCCAGAAGTTTCTGCCTGTAACTGGCAGTGTAGGAAACAGGCTTTTCCCAAGCCTCAGACTCTGATTTCATAAAATGGAGGGAAATGATACCTCTCTGTGCCCACACCATAGTAGAGGTAGCCAGCGTTGGAGGTGGCAAGTGCACTTTCTCTCACTGTACCTGTTGCTCCTGGGAAACGAATCTTAGCATTACCTCCATTTTAGGTGAAGAAAGCGGGGACAAGAAGGTCGGAGGTCTGCAGCTGGTAGCAGGGGAAGCTGGGTTTGAACCTGGGCCATCTGGCTCTGGAATCTGCTGTACGGGCTCCTGTGTACCCCTCTGTAGTGGGCTAAACCCAGTCAGATTCCTGGGTTTAGTGTCCTTGAAACACTCTGCCGTCCATGAAAAATTTCTGCCTGTGCCCAAGTCAATATGGATTCCTTTCTGGAAACCTTGGGATCATCCGCTCTGTTCCCATCTGTCTTTAGCCAGGTCTCAGCCCATGAGCAGCCCTAGCATCTCATACCTCCTCATTCCTAATGCCTCCACAGATCATCTCAAAACGCGTCCTTCCAGCAGAATTGCAACAGCCTCCCCACTGGTTTTCTCGCCATCCTTCTTCCCTTCTCCCCCAGCCTTCGCTCTGTTTGCCGATCCAGCTTCTGCCCAGCTAACAAAATGGTTTTTCTCATTACTGGACTGGTCTTAATTCATTGTGGGTTTTGGTTAAATATATTCCCATTGTCCATAGTCTCAAGTCCAAGTGCCTCAGTTGCACAGGTGTCCTTTTATTCCCAGGCCACTATCTAACTCGCCCTTCCCCTCCCAGCTCTGCCCCACTTTTCCTCCCCCTTCCAGGCTCCTCTGTTTACTATTTACTTTGTCAGAGAAACCCCCTTCAACTTCAACTTCAACTTCAATTTCACTTGGTCCCTCTAACCCTCTGTCCTCCTCTGTGCCCCCCAGTTCATCTGGGGGCACGTCCAGCTCCTCCTTGAGATCTAGCTCTGAAGTTTCCACCTCTGCAAATCCTTTCGAACATTGTTCTCTTTATGCTTTACCGTCTTGGTATACTTGGTTTGTCCCTTTGGTGACGAGTCCCTGGAGTGTTTCTGCAGAGCACAGTGCAGTATTGGAAGGGCTATTGTGATACATATCTTTAATTTTTCATGATGGACACATCTTACTGCTTTCTGTGTGTGGGAGATTCATATGCGGGCGTGTGCACACACACCCCCACTTACGCTGATGTGTGTGTATGTTGGGTACTTGTTGTTATCCCACCTTTGGAACTTTCCTTTGTTTTGCCTGCGTGGTCCCCTCTAGGGAAACATATTGGTACTGCCAGACTGACGTTATGAGGATAGAATGTGTATTCAGTGATGTCTGTGCAGTTTTGCATGTACTTTTTCTGATGATTTTTTCATCACATTAATAACGTGCTAGAAATCACATTTTACAGAGGGATTAGGATGGGAAATAACAACTCTCACCTTTATTCCTCTGCAGCTTCCCCACTTAGAGAAAACCAGTCTTTCTTTTGTAAAGTATACAATTCTTTTTTTTTTTAAAGTTATTCACCAGGTTGGGGGGCCATCACCACTGAAATCTAATTTTAGAACATTCTCATCTCTAAAAAAACCCCCTTCTACTCATCAGCTATAACTCCCTACTCACTTCTCTCAACCAACACTGCCAGCCCTAAGCGACTGCGAATCTACTTTCTTTGTTTATAGATCAGAGACATTTTATATAAATGGAATCGGGGCGCCTGGGTGGCTCAGTGGGTTAATCCACTGCCTTCAACTCAGGTCGTGATCTCAGGGTCCTGGGATCGAGCCCCACATCGGGCTCTCTGCTTAGCGGGGAGCCTGTGTCCCCCTCTCTCTCTGCCTGTCCCTCTGCTTACTTGTGATCTCTCTCTCTGTCAAATAAATAAATAAAATCTTTAAAAAAAATGGAATCATTTAATAAGTGGCCCCTTGTATCTGGCATCTTTCACTTAGCCTGGTCTATATGTTTTCAGGGTTCATCCATGTTGTAGAATGTATACATACTTTTTATGGCTGAGTAATATTCCATGGCATAGATATACCACAGTTTATCCATTCATCCCTTGATGAACTGTGGTTGTTCCACTCTTAGGCTACTCAGGGTGATGGTGCTGTAAACATTTGTGAACGAGTCTCTTTATAGAGACATGTTTTCATTTCTCTTAGCCATATGCATAGGAGTGGAATTGCTGAGTTATGTGGTAACTGCATGTATGTGTGTGTGTTTGTTTATTTATTTTTGAGAGTGTGGTGGGGGGCGAAGGAGAGAGAGCATCCCAAGCTCACTCCCCACTGAGCATGGAGTCAGATGTGGGGCTTGATTTCATGACCTTGAGATCATGACCTGAGCTGAAACCAAGAGTCAGATGCTCAACCGACCAGGCCACCCAGGCGCTCTTGTATGTTTAAGTTTTTGAGGAACCACTAGACTGTTTTCCAGGGCAGCCATACTGTATTACATCCCCACTAGTCATGTGAAAAGGGTTCCAGTTCCTTCACATTCTTGCCAGCATTTGTTCTTGTCCATCTTTTTACTGTTCTCATTTAATTCTCCTTGTTCTATGAACTAGCCAAAGAAAAATATTCTCTTATTTTATGGATGAAAACTTCAAGTTGACAGAGGGATGAGATGCCTAGTATATGTGTGAGTAGAGAGAAGAGACATGAGTAGTTCAAAACAATAGATCACCCAGAAATAATTAAAAGGTTTTTCAACCAGAGATTTAGAGCTATGTCAGGGATTGTATCTCCCTCCCCACCTTTTTGTTAAAATCAGTGTGATTATAGTTTCTTTGCTTGCATTTTTTTAAAAAATTGAAGTCTAATTCATATAGCATTGAAATTAACTATTTTATGAGATGATAGCTCTTGCTCGTGGGTATTTGTAATAGTTAAATATAGAAATATTTCATCTTTAAAATCTTTAAAAATATTTGCCTATGTTTAAAATTTTTTTTATTGTTTATAAAAATAAAGAGGGAGAAATAAAGATTGGGTTCTCAAGAGAGCTATTGTAGATACACAGAATGAACAAGAATATGAGGACCAGAAGGCAAACCAAAAGTCACTTGTTTTGAAGTAATTAAGATAATTGGGTTGCCTTTCTCCCATCCTGGAGATAGAGTCTTTTCAAAATTAGAAAGATCTGCCTGCCTTGTAGTCTGACATGAATATTTAGCAGTGTCATCTCTAACCTTAGGATCACACGGTAAATGTTAACAAGAAACACTAGAACTTGTGTTTTTCCTGTCTTATTGTTTTTCTACAGGAATGGTGACAGCTAAAATGGCTTTATGACATTGTGCCTACAAAAGCGAATGTTACATGTGTAGCTACCTGGGTAGGGGGAGAGTGTTTTTTTTTTAAGAGCTGGACGTACTGACTGGATGTCATCAGTTACATCTGTTTTGTAATCCTGAAGAATTTTACATATCCTTTGACAAAAATTGCAAATAAGGATTTTACAATAAATTCTGTTTCCCATGTTATGTTTCTGTGAAGCAAATAGAATATATTCTGAAAATATGAAACCTCTCATGTACACACAGGTAGGAGTAGTGCTTTACACACTATTTTCAGGTTTTGTTGTACTTATTTCTACTCATTGTAGTGCAGGTTTTTGTTTGTTTGTTTTCTTGGTGAAGAAACGTGCACATTTCACTTTAGGGTTTTTTTTCCCCTCATTCTGTTTCAATTCTCTATCTCTTACTGCTTGTTTTCAAATAGAGACATGTTTTCTGTCCACTTCGGAGCATCGTGAGGGTCACTGAAAATGTTATCTGTGGCTCAGCTGACAGTTTTTATTGCTAATCTGGTAGTTACCAGTTCTGTCACTTCTTCAGTGCGTTTTAGAGTCCCTGTGTCTCCCAAGATTCTTTTCTTCCTTCCCCTGCCTGTCAGCCCAAACAAAATTGCCCTGTATATTCTAATTATAAAGTAATTAAAACATACATTCATCCTTGCAGTGCTGAAAGGTTTCCAGATGAAAGCAAAAGTCATCCTTAATCTTATTTTGCAGACAAACAGAGCTACTGTAAAGATTTTGGCCTCTGACACGGCTTAGTCAACTATGGCCTGTGGGCCAAATCAGGCCTGCCCCCTGTTTTCATATGGCCCGTGAGCTAAGAGTAGTATTTGCATTTTTGAATAGTTGAAACAGAATCTAAAGGAGAGTAATGTTTTGTGCCGTGTAAAAATAATACGAAATCTAAACTTGAGTTTCCATAAAGGAAGTATTATTGGACACGGTTGTCCCTGCTCACTCACCTCCATATTGTACATGCCCGTTTCCGTGATGAGACGCAGGAGATGAGGAGCTATGCCAAACCAATGGCCTCCAAAGCCTGAGGTAGTTACTCTCTGGCCCTTTACAGGAAAAAAAAAATTGCTGATATCTGGTCTATAATCTTCAAGACTTTTTCCCTGTGCATTTATGTGAAGATGTTGTATGTGTGGTTTTTAAACAATGGAGTCGTCCCATGTGCTTTTATAATCCACCCTTTTTAATGGAGTATCGTGTTTAGCCGTAACTTCTGTTAAGTTCTTGTTTGGGGGCACTGGGTGTCTCAATCGGTTAAGTGTCTGCCTTTGGCTCAGGTCGTGATCCCAGGGTCCTGGGATCGAGCCCCACGTTGGGGTGGGTTGGTGGGGGGTGGCAGCGTCCCTGCTCAGGGGGAGTCTACTTTTCCCTCTGTCCCTCCTTTCACTCATGCTCTCTCTCTCTCTCTCTCTCACACACACACACACACACTCTCTTTCTTATTGTCTATCTAAAAAAAATAAAATCTTTTTTTTAAAGTTCTTTTTGTTTGTTTTTTCTACTGAATAGAAATCTGAGAACCACAGCTTTTCTTTTGATGTCTATATTAAGTAAACCCCTTAGATGTTACCTGGGAGGAGTGCTAATAACAGTGATTGAGTGTATCACTTAGAATTGATTTTATTTTATTTATTTATTTATTTATTTATTTAAAAGATTATTTATTTATTTATTTGACAGAGAGAGATCACAAGCAGGCAGAGAGGCAGGCAGAGAGAGAGAGAGGAGGAAGCAGGCTCCCTGCCGAGCAGAGAGCCCGATGCGGGACTCGATCCCAGGACCCCGAGATCATGACCTGAGCCGAAGGCAGCGGCCTAATCCACTGAGCCACCCAGGCGCCCTAGAATTGATTTTAATTGTTTAATGATTAAAGATTTTTTTCCCCCCGCCTGACTTGTGAGCTCCAAGGTGGTGAAGCTGCCCAGGAAGGTCATGAGGAGCCAGGATCTTGCCTAGCATCCTGATCTGCCATTCTCAGTAGATGACGTCACTGACGGATGGTCAATGGACTGTCATTAACTGTGTGACAAATTACCACAGAACTTCAGGGCTTGAAACAACAAATATTTATTATCTTACATCTTCTGTGGGTCATCTGTCCAGATAGAGCTTATTAGCCGGGAGCCTCGGGCTCTGCCAAGGTTTCTCATAAGCCTATACTCAAGCTGTTGGCTGGGGCTGCAGTTATTTTAAGACTCAAGTAGAGTAGGAGGAGATGTGCTTTCAGGCTCATTCTCCTGGCTGTTGGCTGGAGGCGACATCAGTTCCCTGCCACATGGGCCTCTCCATAGGGCAGTTTCCGGAGTGACAGTTAGCTTCCACCATATTGTTTCTTCATGAGAGAGAAGCAGAAAGGAAGTTAGTCTTTTTGTAAGCTAACCTTAGAAGTAATATTCCATAACTTCTGTAGTCTTCTCTCTGTTAGAAGTGAGTGTCTAGGCCCAGCCTGTGCTCAAGAGGAAGAGTTACATCAGGGGTCGAATACCAGGAAGTAGGGATTATTGGGGGCTATCTTAGGGGCTGCTTACATGAGTCTGTGTCAAGGTTCATTTAAAGGTGGTGGATAGGGGCGCCTGGGTAGCTCAGTTGGTTAAGCATCTGCCTTTGGCTCAGGTCATGATCCCAGTGTTGGGGGGAGGGCAGGGGGGGCGGTTCCTGCTCCATGGGGTATCTGCTTCTCCCTCTGCCCCTCCCCCGCTTGTGCTCTCTCTTTCTCTGTCAAATAAATAAAATACTTAAGAAAAAAAAGGTGGTAGATAGACCTTCCAGCATTGGTTGGAGGTCCCTTCAGGAAGGGAGAAGGTAGAAAGGTTTTTTTTTTGTTGTTGTTGTTTTGTTTTTTAAAAGGAAAACAACAGTAGATTTGGATTTGTGTTTCGTCAGGTAGAATTATGCCACATGACTACCCCAGCTGTAAGGAACCCCGGGAAAACAAGTTTTTTTAGCGGGGGAGCCCATTGTGGCCCAGGTCATAATCGGGATTTTGTTGACAGGAACAGTTGTCAGGATAGATGCTGGGTGGGCAGAAGAGGGTATCTACTATACCCACCATCTAAGGTGTTGGAAGGGTTCAGTGTGGTAACAACCCATGCTTGTGTGGTTTATAATTTGCACTCAATTAAACAGTAGCTGTGCTGTTATTACTGCAAAGCTCTATAAAGTAGCTTTGGAAGTAACCTTGTTGCTGTAACAGGTTTTCTTGCATGGATACTGAAGGAAGTGACACCGAAAGAAGATAAATAGACATTTATCGAGTACCTGGTAGGCATTGTATTAATAGGCTCGCTGATTTTATCCTCATAATACACCTGTGAAGTAGGGTTATTGGCTCCATTTTACAGATGAGGAAACGAAGGCCTCATAAGGTTGAGTAGATCATTGAAGGAACACATCCCACCGGTGTCCTTGGGTTCTAGATTGTCATGCTGTGCAGTTCAGCTCCTAGCTCCTGGAGTGAGCAGATGGGGATTGGGACAGCTGGATCCTCCGGGCCCTGTCAGCTGTAGCCCCAGCAGCCTCTTCTAGTTACTCCACGGTGCCTTGCAAATACAGTGTTCTACATGCTTCATGAGGTGGAACAGGCCTGAGAGTATTGCTCTTTCAGCAAGGAGGGACCAGAGCTGGAATTTGAACCCAGGTGTGTTTAGGTCCGGAAGCCTTCCTTCCTTCCTTCCATGACTGGAAAGAATCTTTCCCTATCTATGGAAGTAGTGAATCTTAATTAGGCTGAATTAGGAGTTAAAAATCCAGCTTCATTGAATACATGAAGTATTGTATTCTCTTCTGATACTTCTGTTTCTCTCTCTTATATTTCTTTCTGCCTTATTTTTAATATGTATATATCGTGTGTGTGTGTGTGTGTGTGTGTGTGTGTGTGTGTATCAGATGCTTGAAGGGGTTTTAAAAAGAGATTAAGGTCTAAAAGGTCTAAGATTATAGAGTTATTTAAGTTAAAGTTATTTGCTGTTTCACTGTTGTCTGAATGGAAACTGACTTGGCCACTAGGTGTCTCCTTTTGGTTCTGTTCTTTCTTCTGTGTCACACTCTTAAGAGGAACGTAAAAGGGATATAAAGGTTAGATAACACAAGATTAAAACGTGAATGGGGCCTGGACTCTCATTTTCCAGCTGCCTTTTTTGTCTTTTACACTCTGCTTCTGTTCCTCCTTGCTCATGGGCTGATATTGAAGTCATAGATCAATTGTCTGGAAACTTAGATGAATCTTTGATACCTCCTACTCGTTTCTGAAAGCATCGTGAAGTGGGCAGAAGGAACGTCTGTGCTCTAGAGCTAGACATGCTAAGTAGTAAAATAACGTGTTTGCTGTGTATTTTAGGGACAATTTTAAGAGTAATTTATTCTCATGGGGATATGTGTGCCTAGTAGGCAAATAATGATTGTATTATTAATATAATTTTCCCTGTTCTTTAATAGAGTAATCCTGACTGTTACCTACGTATGTTATCTTCTGTATTTCTCGCAGGAGCCCTATATCTTTGCCATTTTTTCCATTCTTCCCCTGATTTTAGAGCTGAAGAAATCGAGGCTTAGAGCTGGGTTATTAATTTGGCTTCACGTTTCATAGAGCTTGTTTGCTTTCAGATTTTTGTCCCCACCATTTGGAAGGTATTCATTGTATTTTAGTAGTGGGGATAGTCCAATTTAAGCCAATAAAATTTTAAAGTTCCCAAGAAATCATTCAGCCGAAAGCACTTTTGGAACCATGGTTTGGTTGTGAGTGCACAACTCCATTTTCCTGCAAGTTGCCCTGTAAAAGTGACCAGTGTACCCTGAATAGGGGCTCCCTTCAGGAAGGCTACAGGCTCTTTGCAGAATTACAAATCGTGCGCACTCAGGGATCACTTCCTTCCACTTGCCTACAAACGCAGCACCCATTATCATAGACACAGCGGGGCATTTGACAGCTCTGGTTCAGACCCCGTGCTTCATAGAACGGAACATTCTTCTCATTCAATTAGGGCACACTAAAAAGATGGAAATGCAGGCGGGCCTAGGGTTTTCTGAGACTCCTGGCTGGCTGGCGTGTTCTTTTTTACCTGAATTTCGATTCTGCATTAATTTCCGGATTTCTGCAATTGTCTTTAAAAAAAAAAAAAATCAGCTCATGCTAGGTTTTCTTTAGTCTCGAATAATTTAATTGTGCTTAGTATCGCTCTGGTTGACTCCCCAGTTTGTGGTGGTGATTTCTGCAGACCACAGGAAAATGTATAACAAATGTGAGATGAGAGAACGTTGTCAGGCAGGTAGCATTTTCTCTGGGAAGTCGGAGCCGGGAGTGGGAGTGGTCCCCAGCGCTAACAGGCGCACCCCCAAGATTTGCCTCCAACACTGTCACTTCTCTCTCTTTGTTCCCCTTCCCGACTCGCTTTCTGCCAGGGATTTGTGACATATTTCGTAGCAGATCAAATGAGCCCCTGACACCTGATTGCCGAGTGCTTCTTGTTTACAGTTGCTTTCCAAGGACACCTAGACAAGATGGAAGGCTTAACGCGCAGTAATTAAATTTGCATCTGCTCTGTGACAGGACTCAAAGGAGTTTCTTCCCCCTCCACATATGAATCTCATTGTAGAGCTCCTACTGGCTTTGACCATACAACATCTAAAACGGCAAGATGTGGACAGGTAAACAAACATTGGTTCAGTCTACTGCCTGTCATTATAATGATGAATATTAAATAAGATCGCTGATCCCCCTTTCTTACCTGACTTTCTACTCTTCACCTACTTGTGTAGCCAGATTTATAACTGGTCTAAAATTTAAGAACTGTAGCTTGGAGGTGATTTTTTTTTCTTTTTAATCTTTTTAAAGGAAAACAAACATTGCTGAACAATCTGGATTGGTTTAACACCCTTTGGATTGTACATTTCTCACAAATGCTAATGAATAATTCAGTAAATACCACAATCTGCTGGTGGTACCCAGTGTTATTCACACTTGCTAATGAATAATTCCCTTTGGCTTTCATAGAGCAGCTCTAAGGAGTGACTTCTGAGACTCAGATGGGTTATTATGGGGCTATTTGTCAGTGTCCTTGGGGCATTGTGAGCCAAAGTCCAACTTGGCTAGCCACTCCACATCCCCTCTCTGATTCTTCTGGGAAACATGCCGCTCTTTCTGTCTCAGCTTTTTAGCCCTCAAATGTTGTTTCAAGAGAGGGGATGCTCTAACAGGGTTCGGCTCCACTATAATTTCATTGAGTCACTTCCTACATTGTTTCATTCAAATAAAGAAGTGTTTATTGAGTACCTTATAAGGTACAGACTCCTCAGCATGGGGTTGTGTATGTCCCAAGGTAAAGAGAGATTTTATGTGATAAGTCCTTAAAGAGAACATGGGGCATTGTTGGAGAGGCTTGGGGCCCCGGAGGAAGAGGCTCAGGGTCTTTTTGTCAAAATGATCAGTTACCGTCAATGCGTATTTGCTGTTGATGGTGTTGTAGAAGGCTTAGGTTGCTTTGGATAAGCCTAAAAATTGATTAATCTTGGGACTGCTTAGAGGAGAAGTCCTATAGCATGATCCCAGAGACAGCTGGGTGCGTCTTACTCATTTCTGCTGCCCTGGAATCAGGAATGTTGTATGACCCGGTGTTACTAGCCTGGAGAGTCTAAGGGTGGTGAATGTGGATTTATTTATGCCTGAGTGGTCTATAGACCGTACCTTCGCAATCAGACTGTGTAATGTATAACTGTTAGATCAGTGAGGCACAGCTAGCCCTAGTGAGATTGTCCCTGGCTTCCTGGGTCTGCTTTAGCTTTTTCTCTTCAGCTCCTGGTTTCCCCCTCTTCTTTCTGAGCACACCAGAAGATGATAACTACCGGCTTTCTTATAGTTAGGTGGGATCCTGCCATTCCTTCAGACCAATGAAAGGTAAGAGGAAGTGGCAGGTGTCGTCAAGACATTTAAGAGCTGGTGTGACACTTGCAGGCATTCATTTTCTCTGCCACCGTGACCTTGGGAGCTATGCATTCTAGGTCATGGGGTCTACATTAGCCTGGGTCCATGAATGGCCCTATGGAGTAGAGCCCAGCCTCCCCTCCCCTCTACTGGCCTAGATCGGACATAGAACTTGAGCAGTATGAACCTTTGTTGCATCAAGCCCGTGAGATTTTATTCACAGTGTAGCCTAGACTGTTTGTTTTTGTTTTTTTAACTAATCCAGAGGGATTGGGACAGGGAGAGATGTGTGTACATGTATGTGTACGCGTATGTATATAGGTGTGTTATCCGGGCCCTGGTATTCCGCAAGATTTCAGCCAGATTTGTGGAATGTAGTTTCAGTTGGGAATTGAAGGGTAGACATAACTTAGGGACAGAAGAGGTTTACCTCATCAATGACCAAGGAATCTATGGGGCAAAAAACTTTGGTATAAACAGAGTCATGGAAATAGAATAATTAGTAAGAAAAACCAGAGTTGCAGCTATTGTAATTCATGTAATTCAAAATTAATGAATTTTAAATTGTGTCTAGCATGTTTAATTAGTAAGATTATAAACCTGTAATTTTTCTCTTTGCTTATAATTTATACCAGAGGGTGGCCCTCAAGCTAAGAAAGATTTTTTACATTTTTTTTTTTAATTTTTTTTTTTTTTTTTTAAAGATTTTATTTATTTATTTGAGAGAGAGAGACAGTGAGAGAGAGCATGAGCGAGGAGAAGGTCAGAGAGCGAAGCAGACTCCCCATGGAGCTGGGAGCCTGATGCGGGACTCGATCCCTGGACTCCAGGATCACGCCCTGAGCCGAAGGCAGTCGTCCAACCAACTGAGCCACCCAGGCGTCCCGATTTTTTACATTTTTAATAGAGCATAGACACAAGAAGAAGGAGGATATTCAGCAGGGCCACAAAGCCTAATGTGTTTACTATATGCATATTCTTTTTTTTTTTTTTAAAAAGGAAACATTCGCTGACCCCTGGTTTAAAATCTCCACACACTGTTATTTAAAAGTATTACAGTCCCTAAAATGTGAGCTCCTCAAGAACCAGAAGGCAGGGGTTTTATTAGTCTGTGTGTCTTTTTGCCTACCACAGTGTAGGACAACACTGCGTAATTGCAGAACAAGTTGGTTGATTAAATTGCACACAGAATGCAAGAGGTAAGACTTAGAGGGTGAGCTGGTAAGCGGTTATGGAAAGCTGTGGGTTTGAAGAAATAGAAGTTTTCCTCCCTGTTCTCTTGGCTTGTGACAGTTTTGGATTTTTCTTTTTAAACGTAATGTGTATGGACATTTATTTCACTTTATATTCATTTTCAAACAAATGTCCTATCTTGAAAGGCTTTAAAGGTATTGACTTATACTCTAGTGTCACAGTTTTGTTAGTCTTGTAAATCTACTCATTGTTGATGTTTTTCTGTCTTTCTCTACACTGCCCCCCAACACCTAATTCTCTCTCTCCCTCCCTTCTTTCCTTCTTCTCTTTCTTTCTCTCTTTCTCTTCCCCCTCCCTCCCTCTCTCTTTTTCTCTTTCCCCTCTCCCTCCCTCCCTTCCTCTCTCTCTCTCTTTTTTTGTGATAACTTTCATGCAAGTTTCTATAGGTTCACTTACTCATTGATTCGTTTGCTCACTCATAGACCCATACCCATGGGAAATGAAGGCATGTCTATGCAAAAGCTTTTACACAAATAGTTGTAGCAGCATTATTCATTATAGCCCAAAAGAGAAACAACCCCATATGTCCATCAACTGATGAATGGATAAACAAAATGTCATATATCCCTATGATACATTATTCTGCAATAAAAAGACATGAAGTACTGATACGTGCTACAGCATTGATAAACCTTGAAAACATTATGTTAAGTGAAAGCCAGATACGAAAGCCTATATATTGTGTGATTCCATTTATGTAAAGGGTCTATAATAGGCAAATCCACAGCTACAGAAAGCAGGTTAGTGATTGCCTGGGGCTGGGAAAGGGGTGAGGCAGGGGAACGGGGAGTGACTGTTGGTGGGGGCAGGGGTTCTCTTTTAGGGTCAGGGTGAAGTTCTAAACTTAGATTGTGGTGATTGTTGCCAAACTCCATGACTATACTAAAAATCATTGAAGTGTATGCTCTAAATGGATGAATTTTACGTTATGTGAATTATATCTCAGTAAAGATATTAAAGATAATTACTCAGTGGATTGCTCATTTTTTGGTTATGCTGCTGATTATACACTCTCTTATTCAAGAAGCAGTTATGATCTGAATCTCTTCTATTGTCCCGTGCTGAATTAGAGTTTTCTGGAAACAAAAAAGGATTTATTTTCAAATCCCCTTTGACCCAGCTATTTTACATGAATTTATTCTACCTTCCGTGCTGGGACATGTGCACAAAGACATACTCACAGGAATATCCACTGTGACATTATTTGTAGTGGCAAAACATAAGAAAATTTAAACATCCATCACAAGGGATATGTTAAAATATTAAGGAAGGTGTAGCTGGTGAACTGCTCTAGTTTCAGTAAGAGACGGTTCCATATGTACCAATATGAAACAGTCTTCAAGACACTTGAAGCAAGATGCAGAGTACTTTTTCTAAATTTTTCTAAAATTCAATACTTGCATAAAGTAGAGTATCTCTGGAGAGAGTCAAAACTGCTATCTTTTTAGGAGGCAAAGTTTGGGTAGGTCAAGGAATATGACAGCCATAGGCTTTTGCAGGGTTAGACTTTTTATTTTTTTTATTTATTTTTTTAAAGATTTTATTTATTTATTGGACAGACAGAGATCACAAGTAGGTAGAGAGGCAGTCGGAGAGAGGAGGAAACAAGCTCCCTGCCGAGCAGAGAGCCCGATGTGGGGCTCGATCCCAGGGATCGAGACCTGAGCCGAAGGCAGAAGCTTTAACCCACTGAGCCACCCATGTGCCCAGGGTTAGACTTTTTAAATACACTTTTCACAGCAGCATTATTCCTAATAGTCAAAATGTGGAAACAGTGCCAATGTTCATCAGCTGATGAGTGGGTACAGAGTATGGTCTCTCTGTATACGTGTGGAAGTAGAATAGCCGAGTCAAGGGGGATCTGAATAGAAGTCAGTTTAATTTTTAACGCAAGAAGGTAGTATTTGAGTATTAAAAAATTTTTTAGAGGCCCCTGGGTGGCTCAATGGACAGCCACAGTTTTGGCTCAGGTCATGATCCCAGGGTTTGGGCTCAGGTCATGATCTCAGATCTAGCCCCGTGTTGGGCCCCACATTCAACAGGGAGTCTGCTTGAAGATTCTGTCCCTCTGCCCTTACCCCTCCTAAAATAAAATCTTAAAAACAATTTTTTTAAAAACAAAGTGATTTCTGTGCTATAGCTTAGCAACCAATCTTGCGTATGTTTGTGCATCCTCCTTTTTAATCCACATGGAATAATTTGAAGACTTATCCCCCCCTTGAGTCCCGCCGCCCCCCAGCCCCAACCACTAATGATGGAGCAATTATGTGGTTCCACAGTAATTTTAACACCATCTTCTAACCCAGCTGTGTGGCAGCAGTCTCTCTGCAGGGCAGGAATGTGGCTTGCAAGGGACAGTATCCCGTTGCCCACAATTATTTTAATGTCTCCTGTGAAATGATAAATGAAGTTTATAGTTATAATAAAAGTAAACCCATTTCCCTCAAGGTATAAAGGGTTTGCAAGTAAAATTCACGTAGTCAAATGTGTTGCGCCCACCCCCCCCCTTTTTTTTAAAAGACTCCTTCATTGAGGGCTTAAAAAAATCCAGGGGTAGGTTTTCAATGAGGGCACTTACTCATGAAGTCCTATAAGCTTGTGAAGTATGAAAATGTTATAGGATTTATGGTTGTATGAAAATGTTACTAGATTTATAGCTGCCCCTCTAGGAACTTACAGTTTCTGTTGTTGGTATAATTGAAAAAATTCTTCCAAGGTTTGTGTCTGTGTGCATGCTTTGTAACATTAACTTCATGTAATTTGCAAAATATCTTCTGGGATTTTTCATGGTCCTAGGAGGTTCTGTGATTTGGCTATAACTTCTGCTTCTTATTATTTGGGGCCACTTGGGTTTGAGTCTTTGCTGATTACTGTAAATCCTCCAGCCGATGCCCACAGTTACTGGGTAAGACCTCCACCTTGAGAGGGGAGAGCTCCTGTCTGATGCAGTGCCCACTGCGGTAATTTAGATGTCTCTTTGAAAAATAGCTCATTGGGCTAAGTCTCCCCGTTTTCTGAGCAGGGAAATGTGGGATGGTAGAAGCAGCTCCCCTGGGGTGCCTGGGTGGCTCAGTGGGTTAAAGCCTCTGCCTTCGGCTCAGGTCATGATCTCAGGGTCTTGGGATCGAGCCCCACATCGGGCTCTCTGCTCGGCAGGGAGCCTGCTTCTCTGCCTGCTTGTGATCTGTATGTCAAATAAATAAATAAATAAAACCTTAAAAAAAAAAAAAAGCACCTCCCCTTCTCACTATACTGCAGCTTTCTGCTATCCCAGGAAGGTGGGCCTTCCAGGCTGTCTTCCCAGCTGCTGGAGATGTGGCTGCTGTGTTGTCATTTAATAGAGTCTCCCCTTTTGTTCTGCTCCTGCTGCTTGCTACCTTGTGACCCGCAGCCAGCGGCTGCTCCTGCTGTCCTTTCACCATTTGCGTGGCAGGGCCACCTTGCTTGGTGCAATTTCGTCTTTGTTTAATTTTTATATCTTCTGTGCATTGTTCATGAAGTGGGTTTGGAAATGTCAGTGACGTAAAGAAGCCCTGCTGTGAATCCTCTTCCAGTCCCTTTCTCGGGTCCGTCCTACGTGGGAATTTTAGAAGTTGAGATAGATGTGGATGATGATGGTGATGACGATGAAGAAGGAGGGATGTATCACTTACTTTGGGCTTTTTTGTAGTGTTTATTTATTTATTTTTTTAAGATTTTATTTATTAGAGAGTCAGTCTGTGTGCAGTGGGGGTGAGGTGGGGGGTAGGATAGAGGTTGGGGAAAAGGTAGGGAGCCCGATGCCGGTCTTGATCCCAGGGTCCCGGGTCATGACCTGAACCGAAGGCAGACCCTTAACCATCTGAGCCACTCAGGCGCCCCCATTTGTACTGTCTAACCCGTAAGGAACCATACCACTTTTTTGAGTCAAGCTTGCCTGTAGTACAGCTGAACCATGGTGAAGCCCAGAGAATTTGTTCGCTTCTTCAGGATTACTCAGCCGTTTAATTTAGCACTGAATCTGCAAGTTAGAATTTCAGGCCCAGAGCATTTTCCATAAACTAACCTGACTTGCAGGCTCAAAGATACTTTGAACTTCAGGGGGTGTCGAGAAATTTCTGGTGAGTCAGGACACACGGCACTCCGTTAAAATACCTCAACAGCGAACTACTTCGGGGGGAAGAAAATAATGCTTAGATATTTGAAATTTTATTTCCCTTCATTATAATCAAAAGGAAGTTAACATCTTGTAAAATATTTCTGATTGTCTTTAAATGGTCTTCCAGGTACTTCTGACTATACTGCTGATGGTGATCTTCCTCTTGACAGTATTGTTCGGTTAGACTGACCAGGAGCTTGTGCTCGAACAGCCGGGCAGACCCGTTCCGATGGCTGTGGGCAACGTCTTTCCTAGGCAAAGAGGCCATGTCTTTCCTAGGCAAAAGGGCTGACCTGTTACCATGGCTAGTTGGCGTGTACAACATGTGTTAGGAGAAGTAATTATTTTTAGCCGACTGACTATGACCAAGATTAATAGCTCTTGAAAGAGCTGTAATGAAAGACTGCCCCAACTGGCTTCTACATTATTCTTTATTTATCCTGCTCTCATCCCTGTCACCTTTGGGCATCAGCCAAATGTCATTTATGTGAGATTTGCCCCTTGGATGTGAGAGGCTCCTCTTTCTTAATGATGGGAGGTGACTGGGCTGCAGGGCTGAGGAACTTGGACAGTTGACACGACCCAGAGGAGAGTCCCTCCAGGTCTCTGGGAGTCACGGGAACAGGACACTCACTCCCGAGGGAGGAAGAACATGAGAATATTCAGCTGTCTGATTCAGATCATTGAAGTATACTTGAGGGATTATAGGAAATTGTTCAAGGCCTCCGCTCCATTGTCAAGTCTGTAGATTTCACTGTTTTTCTCTTTGCAGCATTTGCAAATTTTCTATTCTGAAGAGGATTTTTTTTTTTTTTTGGGCTGGAATCATCAACTATTTCCACTTTCATAAAATTTGGAAATCTCCATGTGGTAGAGACTTTGAATAAACTCCCAAACCCCTGTTGCCTTCTCCTATCATGGATTTTCCAGCGTGGTTAGGTACCCAGAATATAGGCTGCATTTCCCAGCATCCTCTGCGGCTTTGGTCTAACCACTTGACTAACAGGAGCCTGTATCCTGTGGTAGTTTCTGGGATGTTTCCTTAAGAGAGAGGTGGTGTATGCCCTCTGCCTTTTTCTTTTTAGGCCCTTTCTTTTATCCTGCTGCCCAGAATGTTCAGGACACCTTTGGGATCTTGAGAACAAGGGCCAGCCCTCAGGGTAGCAGAGCGGGTCAGCTGGCAGGGGACTTGGGTCTCTCCAGACAGTAGGAGAATCACCACACCAAGTCTGGTGGAGCCACTGTCCTTTCGGATTTTCTGTCACTTGCAAACCAGACTTGATCCTAGATAACCCATGGTTTGTACTCATTGCCCTAAAAGAAGATAAATCCCAAGCCCCTGGACTCCTACTCTCTTTCTAAATAACAATGTCAAAATCGAAACCATTTCCTCACCTTTCCTTCTTTCAGTCCTACAAATTAAAGCAACCTCCAAAAAAGATAATGCATTCATTTATTTAAGAACTAAAGACGCAAGTGAGAATATGAAAGATACATGAGAGCTGAATTAGCCAGAGGGCTGGACCAGGAGATAACTCATTTAGGGAAATGATTACTGGGACTGGTCTTAGTGGCCCTCCTTAAGACTTAGGTCAGGGAGCCCTCACCACTCCCCAGTGTCAGGCAGCAGCAACAGCTTCTTTTCTCAGTTTAGCAGAGGGCCTTGGGGATTCAGCCTCATCTGCTTTCCTAAGGCCCCGGGGAGCTTTTGAAAATTTCAGGTTTCAAATGTCACATCTATTGAGTGATTTCAGTCCGCTTGTCCGATAGCACTGTTTCTCTTTTGCCTGACTCATTGGTTTTAAGCCACAGTGTTTGCATATGGTCGTCCTTTCTCTTATATTATCCATCTTAGATAAAATGTACTGTACTAGATACAGCAAGTTGCAAATTATTATTAACACAACGCATTTAAAAGCAAGGCTGGGACGTGTAATTATTTTTCATGACTTTGAAAACTTCGGAAAGAGAAAAGCAGCTCTTTGGTTCACTGTTTCATTAGCATTTGTAAAGTGAACCAAGAGAGAGGTTTTCAGTGCAGTGTTTTTCCTTGCTGTTTCTTGCCTTTTAATTTGGAGAATAGCAGGACCTTGTCTTTTGTTCGCACAAGGAAAAGTCCATTCAGCTGGAAAACAGAACAGTGTGCTCTTTTTGTACTCAGAGCCTTTGAATTCTTTTGGTCACACACTAGTTGCTGTTTAACTACAATAAAATTGTGACCAAAGGAGATAAACATTTAAAGGATAAATGACAGGGCTGTTAATCCAAAAGCAGGTTTTGTAGCATTGTTATTTTTAGCTAATAGGTATATAGCCAAGAGTCATGGGGATGACTTTTGAGTTTGAAACTGGTGAAATCAGTTCCAGACAGTAAAAAGAAATGTCACTGGATATTTTAATGGCTGATCGTTTTGAGTTTTAAAAAGTCTCTTTAATATGTCTAAAGTGTCCTTAGAAACTTCTAGGAATTTACCTGATGTATTTGCTAAGCTTGGCTCGTGTGTGTGTATGTATATATACAGATATGTATGCGTGTGTGTGTGTGTGTGTGTGTATTTCTATATACATATTTATTTTATAAGTGTATTATTTAAGAAAAGAGCCTTCAGGGCTTTAAAAAAGTCTATGAATTCAGAACTTGATCCGTCTTCATGCCTATAAAGCATTATAATTTGCCTGCCCTTTTTGGAGGAAAAGCATTTTTGAGAATTTCCTTTCCCTCTCGGAATGCAAAGGCTAAATCTCTGTTTCTGCACACCCCTGCCAGCCCCCTACCGCCCCCGCCAGCTAAAGATCTGGGTCTTCGGCATATGACCCTTTGAGAAGAGCTGATTTTGGTTGTGGTGAGGGTACTCAGGTATTGGAGGACTGTTTATTTTTGAGACGTGAAATATACAGGGTTCCTCTTGTGGTCGCCTAGTGCTGGGATATATTTTGCCTTATCTTTCTCTTCCTTTGGATTATTCATCCTTTTTCCAGGATACCTCAAAATAAAATAAATCCAGCTGTATTTTACAAGTATCTTTTCCTTTTATGCATTCATCTCACTGTAGCAGGAATCTTCAACTTTGCCCACCTACAGGGACCGTACAGGGGAAGATGGTTAATGAAAGCGGCAACTCGGTCTCCATTTAGGAGAGACAGCAGGGGCCGGTGCTGCTGAAACTCGGGGTACATGCACTATCCAGAGGGGCCAACTGTAACTGAGCTTGAGTGTGTGAACGTAGGCCCCATGTTTGCAGATCCTGTTTTAGAAAGAAGCTCAAAATGTGGATTTTTACCTGAAAGCTCTTTATTGTAAAGTGCTCTCTGTGAATTGGATTTTATGAATTGAATTTATGTGGCCCAAATAAGCCACACTTACTTCCTCAGGCTGGAAACAAACTAGGCCTGTCCTTTGTGATCTCTCTTATTTAGAGTGGTATGTAACTAACGCAGCCGGGAGAGATTTGAGGATTCCTCTTCCAGGAAGCTGACCAGCCCAAAGAAGAATTTATAGGTTGACATTTGGTGATACCTAAAGAAAAGGCCAGGTTTCCATTAGACCACCCCACAGCAAGGCCTACCAACTGACAACCTCAGTTTCTGCACACACAGCTTCCAATTCCATTTATATGACCTCATTTGAACTTATACCCGATAGGCAAGCATCATCAAGTGTGGAGGGATCCCCCCCCCCCCAAATATGACAATACAAAGCGGAAAAAAAAAAGAAGGAATCAGAGGGGAGGGAATACAGAGAAGTAGTACAAGATGGACAGTCAAAGACAAAACTTCAAAACAAATTCTAATTAATATTCTTAGATGAGGAAAGATATTACATGAAATAGGAACAAGATGTTAATCAAAAGGAACATTCATATTATTAATTCTGCTAGTTGTGATAATGTATCACGATATTTTTAAAGGAAAGTTTTTTTTCTGTAGTAGAGGTACATACCAAAGAATTACAGTTGAAAGATGAGAATGTCTAAGGTTTGCTTTGAAGTAATTCAGGGAAAAAAATGTAGGGTTGGAGAATAGTTAAGATGAGTAAAATGTTGACAGTTGTTGAAGTTGTGGAGTGAGTACATGAGGGCTTTATTATACAGTTCTCTCTACTTTTATTTGTTTAAAATTTTCCATTGCAAAAAAATTTTTTTTAAAGGAACATTTAGAGAGCAAGGAAGAAGTCTCAGAAATTTAAAACTACGATAGTAAAAATCAAAACTCCAATAGGATTAGAAAACAAAGTGGAACTCAGAAAGTAGAACAAAAAAAAGCAAGATATAAAAATAGAGGGTCAGTCCCAGTGGGGCAGTATCTAACTCTAGGAGTTGTAGAATGAGATCCAAGATGTCAGAAGAAAAGAAATGATCACAGAAATAAAATAAGCTAATTTCCTTGGTCTAAAAGGTAGGAGTGACTTTTGGAATCAGAAGCGTCCGTTTGAGTGCCTGGTAAGTGGGATGAAAAATGAGCCTCCAAGTCCATCATGAATTTATGGAACCCCAGAGAGAAAAAGAAGGCCCTCATAGCCATGCTGCCCTCACTTCTGTTCTTAGGTACCCTGGGGTCCAGACCTCTCTGGGTCAGCTACTTTCAGACAGAAAACCCTCCCTTGCTCGATCAGGGTTTTGTTGGTTGTTGGGCTATTGGGAGATAAGAGAAAGGATGTGGGGTCGAGCTTCTATCCAGAGACTTCTGGCCAGGGTTCCTGTTTTCATCTCCACTTCTGAAATGTGCTTGCCATCAGAGGTACCCAGTTCCTGTAGTTCCTGAGCCTTCCTGGAGATGGTGGCATGCATCTGCTCACAACTTAACTGGCCTTCCCTTTTCTCCCCCAATCCCTGCCCTGCCAGCAGGCTTCGACTTTGCCTGTTCTGTTACACTACTTAGCCTTCCTTTTCTATCCTCCAAAATGTGGGGTTGACATTTTTCGTCTGCTGATACCTTTTCTCTCATTCTCTTGGTTTCGGGAGGGAGCTCAGTGTGTGCTTTATACCTACCATGTTTCAATGGAAGTGAGTTTGTTGTGTTAATCATTCATAAGTCTTTTCCCAAGACTTATTTGGAAATCAAAATAAGAAAGCAAAATTAAATACACAAAAGTAATTTCTTCCTTAACATCTTCCTTGACTACTGTCACTCAAATAGGCTTCTTCTACCTTCTCTGAGGTATGGTGGCCCTCAAAACCTCTCACTCAGTTTATACTGTCTATACTATACCGTTTTAAACCACAAGAGACTACTAATCTCACAAAACAAACTGAGGGTTGCCGAAGGGAGGGGGGTAGGGAAAGGGTGGTGAGGTTATGGACATTGGGGAAGGTAAGTGCTATGATGAGTGCTGTGAAGTGTGTAAACCTGGTGATTCACACACCTGTACCCCTGGGGCTAATAATATATTGTATGTTAATAAAAAAAATTAAAAAAAAATACTATACCGTTTTGGGTCTTACTGTAAGCATTCAGTGTGTAATTTGTTACCCAGCTAGATTTTGTAGCCTCTGAACGTAGAGAAGTGTGTTAGTCTGTTTATATTCCCTGTGGCCACTGATAAATCTGAATTCAGTAAATACTAGCTCATTCAAGTATGCTACTCACATTTTTGTATTACTTTGCTTTTGTATGTGTTATATGTATTTCTGTTTTGGTGTCCTCTGAGTTTAGTGCTCAGAGATCAGTAGGAAGGAATAAGGAGATGAGTAGACCTTGGGAGTAATATTGGTAAGTGAAAAATGTCATTGGTGTACAGATTCAAAAGTATTTTACTGAACGTGTAAATTCTCAACTGTATTTAGGAAGAGGAGACATGGAGACCTGACTGGTCACACCGAAGGAGAGGTGCTCTGCGGATTTGATTTCTGATTTTGGACTTCCATAGAGGGCCTGTGTCACAGTGTGCTGGCTTAATGACTGTCCCCTGTAACCAGGTGCTTGAGTTTATTTTTAAATTCTTGCTTCTTAACACAGGATAGCTTCAGTCATTCAGGGTATGCCTCTCTAGTTTCAGCAACAATGCTGTCATTTTCTCTAAAGTCACCTTCTTTATTAAAGAAACTCTTTAATAGTTCCGCATACTCTGTAGTTAGGCATTTCTGTGAGTGCTTACCGACCCCAGCAGTGTTTAATAAATTATTGAACTTTGAAGAACCTTTGAGAAGCAAGGGCTTTATGTGACTGAGCAGCAGACATGAAAAAACGCTATCCTCCAGAGTATCTAACAGACAGAAATAGAGGCTTGATCAGACAATATAAGCACCGAGTGAAGGATGGTAATACCATGAAATATTTACAGCCGTAGAGCGTGCGAGGGTGGGGAGCAGAGAGTGTGGGTTTTTATCGTTTTGGGTTGAGCCTGATGCCACACCACTCACCATTCTGTGATGTTAAAAGCAAAACAGAAAGAAAAAGAGAAAGCGAGAGGAAGGAAGAAAGGAGAAGGGAAATAAAGAAGAAGAGTATTGATTTGGTGTTATTTTGTTGTGCGTTGGAGCTTTTCATAAAAGTAAGGCTCCTTTTGTAGACAGCAGCCTTACTAAGAGCCAAGTTTTTAATCAGTCCTTAAAAGAGACTAAAAAGTCCTGGTTTCTTGCCACTGCAAGTTTGGAGTTTTAATTTAATCGATATCTCATGATTTAACATGCCTTAAAAGCCCTCATTTTATTATCTAAAAACAGAGACTTAAATAGCAAAAGCACCAAGTAGCCTAATGTGTTCTTACTTTCAAACACAATATGCCATTTATTTATTTTTTCATGCTGTGCCATTTTAAATTGGCTTGTAGAGAATTTATTTAATAATGATCCACAGAGAAAATTAATGTAATGGAAGAAGTGTCTGGATTCCTCAGGAAAGATCTGGAAGATATTTATGTGAGTGGATACATTTAGAGAATTTCTAATATCTTCCAGGAAAGAAAGGGCTAAAATGAACATGTCAGACCAATTTGTTTTGCCCTTCTACATGGAATTTTGTATGTAAATTTTTCTTTTAGAAATAAACCTTTTTAGATTTCCTGTAGTCTTATTGAAATTATTTATTGTTACGATGAATAAAGTTTGACAAGAAATAATTTGATTTATTGAATTTAATTTTACCCACGATTTATGTAAAAACCCCACAGATTGTGTTTAGGAGGTATTTTAATGTCGTGTTTTGGCTTTTGCTTTTTAGTGGTAGTAGAATAGAATCATGTATTAATAAGGAAGCTCAGGTTGACCATAGATGTTGGCCTTTCAAGGGGATCATTTGACTTTGTGGGCTTTGGTAGCTGGCATCAACTCCCTGGATGTTTGGTATGTGTTATGCTGAACTGGGTTATTTGTTCCCCTGATCCACAGTGACAATTTTGTGTCACTCGTAAAGTCAGGACAATCAAGTTGGAAGGGAAACTTTGGTGAGACACTCCTTTGCATCTGTAATATTTTGTCTGTTTATAAGGGATTATAAGGATTATAAGGAATATAAGGATTTTTGTTTATAAGAATCCTGTTTATAAGGATTATAAGGGAACTTTTAAGGGAGTTTACTGTTTGTAATGTAGGAACCCACTGCCTGCAAAGAAGTTTCTAGTCTAAGGACCCAGTATCAGAAAGGTGATGCGGATCTATTTGTGAAAGGATGTGTTAATTCCCAAATTGAAACCGTAGAAGAAAGATAATATTGGTATGTTTCTTGTTTTTGTTGCTAAAGCAAAGACTTGGAAAGAGTTGGAATTTTAGAGTTCAAATGATGTGGATTTAGACGTTGCCTCTGCCACTTAATTGCTTGACTTCTCGCAAGTCACGGGCCATATTTTCTCATCTCTAAAAATGGGGCTAACTATAATTTACTTAGTTAAAAAAAAAAAGCTTTTGACCATCAGCACAATATTCAGCATGTGGGAGATACGTGATAAAAATTATTAGCTCTCCCCCTTCCTCTTCACTTAGGCCACTTTATCGAGGAAGTGAAACTTAGAAGTTCTTGATGGATGGAGTGAGGGAGTCAGTGAACCAGAGGCCCATGGACAACCATGTGAGATTGTTGGGAAAAGTGTGTGTGTGTGTGTGTGTGTGTTTGTGGTGATGCACAGGAAAAGGAAGGATGATGTGATGTTTGTAATTGGAGACATCCTCTGAGCTTTGCTGCTCAGGATTGGAGTAGAGAGAATAAGCAAAGCTGAGAATTCATTTCTTCCTATCGTCTTGAACAGCACACTGTTTTCCAATGGAAAATGTTAGAGATATTTGATCCCATGTGGGGCAGTTCAGAGGATTCTCTTTTCTTAACTACTGTCTGATCATAATACTTGGAGTGAGAACACATCGCTGATACTTGTAGTCAGGCTAGGATCCAGAACAGATTTCCAGGTGCTGCCTGGGTGTACATTCAGCAGATACTTACTGAGGCCCATTATGTGCTCAGTGTTGTTCTAGACTAGGGGACTTTGTGATGACAGACCAAAGTCCCTCCTCTCGTGGAGGTTAGCATTCTGTCAAAGGTAGGAAATGAGTAAACAGTACCAAGGAAGATACATCCGTAAGACCCCATCTAACAGTGATGAACAGTATGATATGATAATGAGTGAGGGGAGGGGCTGCTGTGGATGGAGGGGGCTGAGATGGCTTTCCGTGTGGGATCCCAAGGGTATCAAGGCTATTCATTCCAGCCACAGGGACAAGGCTCTGAGGTGCTGATAAGCTTTGCATGCAGGAGGAACAGAGAAGCACAGTGGCCGAAACTTAAAGGAGAAAGACGCAAAAGGGAGAAAGAATGAGGCCAGGTCATGGCAGAACCTTCAGGCTGTGGTCAAGATTTGGGATTTATTCTAAGCATGATGGGAACCCATGGGAGGGTCTTAAGATGGAGGCTGTGTTTGTGGAGTGCCTGCATCCGGTTTACATTTTCCAGAGCTCCCGCTGGCTGCTGTGTGGGGAATCTTGAGGGCCAGAGCACAATGAGGGGGAAACATCAGGAAGAGAGAGGCGCTCAAGGGTTGGCCCATGTGGTGATGATGGAGGTGGAGAAGGAGAGGGATTTTAGCTGTATTTTAGAGGCGAAGCTGACAGGGTTTGAGAGAGTTTCGAAAGAGCAGAGGAATCAGGGATAATTTCCAGTTTTTTTAGCATGATCCCCTGGATTGTGACCTCGTACTTAGACCAGAAGGCTGACGGGGGGAGGAGGTGCTGGTGTGAGATCAGATGTTCTCCGATGGACAGTCACTCACCTGGTGCCTGTTTGGCCTCCGAGGAGCCGGAGAATCTGGAGCTCAGGGCTGGAGGTCTAACTCTGCACAGTCATCAGCCTGGAGCCGGTGGGTTTAAACCTCCGAGCTTTCTTGAAGATTCCTTGCTGTCCTGTAGATTATAACGTATATTTAGGCCCCAGCTTTCCTGAGCCAAAGTGTTATTCCTTCACCTTTCCTATTATTTCTGGATTGCCGTGCCAGACTGTCTCCAAGTCCAACAAACGCGTTCCTTCCAGGCAAAAACAGAAGATGACACACACCATGAGCCAGATTTTCCATGACAGACTTGTAAGGAACAAGATAATCTCATTGTTCCTCCTGCTACTTAAAATAAAGGTGATATTGATTTTATAGTAGCAGTTCAGGTCCTAAGGCATGATATTGATTAAGCGTCTGTCGAGAATTTGCGGGGTAGCCTTCCAGACCTACAGCTACAGGGCATCCCCCCACTGGGTCAGGCCTCTGCGCTGACCCGCTCTGTTCTAAGTGGTGTTTTGCTTAGGAATTCTTGACCTTTTTAGTCTAGGCACTGTCCAGAAGCATTTATTTTACCAGATAGATGGCTCAATCCAGCCTATTACTTTAATCTGACCTTAAAGATGGGAACTCTTTTGTTCTTAGGAAATATGAAGACTGCTTTTGACATGATTTAGAGTTATTTTCTTCATCAGTAGCAGTAGATTTCGTGTTGAATCTTTTTGCTGTGACACTTCAATTAAAAGGCTATATAATCTGACTTTCCTCCTTTTTTTTTTTTCTTTTTTCTTCAGTTGTTACTTTGGAGCAAGGCTCACTTTATACATTTTTTTTTTTTTTTAAACGGGATGGTACCTCTTTGAAAGGTGCCATTATTAGGGACTCCTTAATTTTAATGTTGCATCAAGAAAGTAATTTCCTTGTGGTTATTGTGATGTGAAGCATTCAGCGTACTCCATTTATAGGTTAGGCTTTCTAACGTTTAGAGATCAGGTTCTGAGGATATTTTGAACAATTTAATAACAGTCAAGGGATAAATTGTTTACTGGCCTAAAGTATATAAACAGTCCCCAGATATCCAAAAATAACCGTTTCATAGAAAACGTTTTGACTTTCTACTGTAATAAGACTCAAATATTTCCCCCCCGTGTCGAAATTCTGGCCGGATTGTTCACTGGGTAGGTTTGAGGTTTAAATGAGATAATACAGGTTAAGGCCCTTAGTATGGTATACTGAATGCTCAGCTGAGCTTCGTGAGTATTTGCGCTATTGTGATGACGGGAGCTCCTTTTCTGTGGGCCACAGTACCCAGCACAGGCTGAGGAACCTAGCATCTTTAGTTTGATATGTTCTCAGCGACTGATAGATATTTCCAGCATTTGGGAGCTCCTTCCACACTGGCAATATCACAGTCTTATGTCTTTTCTCAAATGGTCTAAGTAGGTGTTATCTACTGATCCCTCACACAGTAATGCTCAGAAGGGACAGCATGAATTTTGACCATTTCCGAATCTGCCTGTCTTCTTTGTTAGCCTCCAGGTAGAGCTCCGGTTTTAAATTCTTTGCTGTTAGAAGAGGTAATAAATGTTAACATTCCTAATACGATATCAAGTGCAGAATAGGTAAATGCCGTTTGACTCAGCATCGTCACTGCTGGGCGTGTCTGCCTTTAGGGAGACAGTGCTGGAAAGTGGGGTTGTGGCTCCCTTTGAGGTAGAAGGTGAAATGGTTATTTGCTAAGTTAGCAAATATCTTTTTTTTTTAAGTAATAATTTTTTAAAAAAATTTATTTATTTGACAGAGAGAGATCACAAGTAGGCAGAGAGGCAGGGACAGGAGGAGGAAGCAGGCTCCCTGTCGAGCAGAGAGCCCGATGCGGGACTCGATCCCAGGATCCTGAGATCATGACCTGAGCTGAAGGCAGAGGCTTAACCCACTGAGCCTCCCAGGCACCCTAAGTTAGCAAATATCTTGATACCAAGGGAATCTTAACGCTTTCTTTTTTTAAAATGCTCTGATTGTTGCATAAAGGGCCAATTCTGTGTCGTGGAACCTTGGTGGAATGGGTGGGCAGCTTTGGAAATGGAGAAATGGCCTCTGTTTGGCTCATGAGCAGAGTCATTTTGGGAGTGGTTTATGAGTCATCCAAAATATGCATTTAATCTAGACTTGCGGCCTACTGGTGAGGCTGCTGCTTTTTTATGATCTCGAATGTCTTGTCCATGTCAAAACTTGCCTTGTTTCTCTGTTTACTTTGAACCAGGAAAATGGTCATGACCACATTTGGAATTCCTCCTCCGCTGCGCATTTGCCCACATCACCCCTGGCTACCACTGGTACAGGACTGTTTATTTTGGATGTCCTTTCCTGATGTTCAGCTAATTTAACCCACAATGAAGTTAATCCTTACTTCTTTGGAAAAGTACAGATATCCTTATTAGCCGCTTTCACAGACATTTGCATTTTCATGAAAGGGAGCCTATAATTCCACCGACTTTTGGACCCATCTACCCACATGGGCAGCGGACGCCTTTTTAGTCGGGATTAGGGAGAGCATTAAATCATAACTGTCCCGAGTTATCTGAAGTCCTCTTTAAGGTTAATAATGAACATGAATGTGACAAACATGGGCAGGTATTTGCTTTGGTCCGTTTATCTCGCCTCCTTGTGAACGAGAGAGAAGATCAAGCTCTTTTGGAATTCAGGTTAATAGCTCTTTCCTCGTGTGTGTAGCCTACTGACTAAACAGCACGGAGGCCGCATCTGCACTGCCTGGACTTGAGTCCCGGCTCTGCCAGTGACTGGCTGTGCAACCTGCGGCAGGTTACTTACTTTCTCTGGGCCTCAGGTTAATCTTCTCTCAAGCGAAGACAGTTATAGTAACTACCGCTGAGAGTTAGGAAGACGAATGAATTTATGGAAAGCATTTAGAACTGATCTAGTAAACAACTAACTAGTAACTAAACAACTAGTAACTGCTATACAGTGTTAGCTGTTGTTTTTTATTGCCTGTTAGTCATTGCACCACTCAAAAGGTGAAGGTGTAAGCCATCAATTAGGGCCATTTATCTGGGAGATACTTTAGGCATTGTGTCTAGCCCTGTGGGTTTTTACTGGGTAGGCTAGGTTACTGCAAAAACAAAATAAAAAACCCCAAAAAACGTATCAGAATACTATATAATGGCTTGAACATAGTAAACACTTGTTTCTTAACAGCAACAGTAATATGTAAGCAGGTTGGTGGGATGGCTTCCTCTGTGCGTTCACGTGGAGTTGCAGATGGAAGGAGTTTCGGTCTTCTTCAGTACATTGCCTGTAAGGTCACCTCAGGTTATCTCCATTCCGGCCCGCCACAAGGGGAAGAGATGTTTTTAGGAGTTCTCTAGGGCCAGGCCTGGAAGTGGCACTCATCACTCCAGCTCACATTCCAATGGCCAAAACTCAGCAGCTGCTGGTCTTGGCCACCGGTTTTCAGGGGGCTCTACAAATGTATGAGCCCTGAAAAAACTGTCTTACCTCCAAATCTGAACCAAAAAAAATTTGCAGAATTGAAGTGAATCACTGGTGAATTTTAAGTGTTTATGAAATGTAGTTGTTATATTTAGTATTGCTCTTGCATTTGAGATTAATTTGTATGTTAGGTTTTCCAACTTCTCAAGAATTTCCAAGTACACCCAGTGATTACTGAGAAATTACAGTCCATCATAAATGAGTTTCTCAAAGCTAAGTAAATTCCGGGGCAAAATTATACAAATCCACTCATATTTTTCTATTGCAAAGAAACTTTTTAATGTAAAATGTGGGTTCAGTTTAATGTTTATTTTGATGTTGAGTGGGGCCTTCAGGAGTAGCGAGGATCCTGGCTTACGAAAGTCTTTAAACAGTTCTGTTATTGAGTCTTAGTCTATGCAGGCACATTTTGGTTGCTTTGAAAAGATGTGTGGTGGGAGCGACTAAACACATTTTGCATTTTGAGCTCAGGTGTCCACGCACCCATACCCCGTGCCAGGATCCTCTTTCCCCCTTCTCTGCTCTTAGTTTCTTATGGATATTTGCTGCTAAGAACGTAAATTACCCTGCATTTAATAAGCCAGGTTCTTGATCTTGGAGATGCCAGAGAGGAAACATGCCCTCTCTTTTCACCTGTCATCTTGGAAGGCTAGGGTTTGATTGATCTTCCTTTTGAGTCACCCCTGGCCTCTTGGACCATGGTTTCCTCTTCCTGAATTCTCTTATTCTTTTAAAGTGAGGCACTTCTGAACGGACATTTGGTAAATGTAGTTTCAAAAGCCTCTTTTTATGATGGATCTTGTCGGGGGTTATTTAATTATAATAGCTTTTGGTTCTTCTGTTTTTTGGTTAGTCCTGCCAACTGGAATTTGCTTACTAAAGCAAAATATCCATGATAGCTCTGAAGGAACTTCAATGTAGACTGGGGCTCTGGTAGAGCCTTTCTTGAGAAGGATGGACAAAATAAGAAATAGGACAGTGGCTTCTGATCTAGCATTGAGGGGTCCTTCAAAGTGGAGAGCAGGGAACCCCCAGAGTGGTCCTTTCCGCTCCAGTACATGACAACTGCATCCTTCCGGTTGCTCAGGCCAAAAACTGTAGACACATTCTTCACTCTTCCTTTCCTATTCCACATCTCATTTGCTAGAAAATTCTGTCCCCTCTATCTTCTAACCACTTCTCATAGCCCCTGCTTGTACCGTTCTTCTTCAGACTGGCAGCGTCGCTGACCTGCATCACTGCAGTTTCCACCCAACTAGCCTCTCTGTTCCCTTCCTGCCTCTTTCTACAGGCAGCAACCAAAGTCAGTCTTTAAGAAAAAAAATTCAGATTATGTCACTCCTCCGTTCAGATATTCTTATGACTCCTCAAAACGTTGTTATCCTATAATCCAGCAATTCCGCTCCTACTTACCCGAGACAAATGAAAACATAAGCCCGCAGACCCCTTTTACATCCATGTTTATAACAGCATTGTTCATAATATTCCCAAAGTTGAAACAAGCCAGATGTTCATCTGATAGTCGAATTTTTGATAGACCCATTCAGTGGAGTATTACTCAGCAATAAAAAGGATGAAGTAGTGATCCATGCTGCAGTGTGGATGAATTTTGAAATCACTGTGCTAAATGAAGAGGCTAGTGATAAAAGGCTCGGTATTGTATAATTGCATATTTGAGACAGAACGTAGATAAGTGGTCGCCAAGAACTGGGGAGAGAGGGGTATGGAGTGACTGCTGATGGGGACACGGTTTCTTTGTGGCATAATGAAAATGTTCTGAAATTGAGCTGTGGGCACGATTGTATAACTCTGAATACACATTCTGAATCATGTACTTTAAAAATGGCAAATTGTATGTTACATGAATTGTATCTCAGTGAAGCTGCTATTAAAAAAAAAAAAGACAAAAAACACAACAAAAACAAAGCAGCACCCTTCTGGCTTTCTATCTGATCTGTCCCCTGACACCTTCTCTGACTTCATCTCCTGTCATGTTCCTCCTTTCTCACCCACCCAAACTGGCCTCCGTTCGTTCTGTTCCTCAAACAAGGCAAGTCCGTCCTGCCTCTGAGCCTTTGTACTTGCTGTTCTCCCTTCTAAGGACCTTCCCCTGCACCCCAGATATGAGCATGGCTGGTTCCCTCACCTCCTTTAGGTCTATGGAAACACTGGATTCTCAGGAAGGTTTCTCTGATTACCCCAAAATAGCGCTATCTCATTGCCTGTGGGTGTCTTCTATTCCTTTGCCCTTTGTTATTTTTCTCTATGTCACTTACCATCATCTGATACCTTATAGATTTTCTTGTTTGTTTTTTGTCTGTCTTCCTCTGTTAGAATAAAAACTCCAGGAGGGGACTTTGCTTTTGTTCATTACTGTATCTGCAGCAATGTAGGCCAGATCGCTTTTCATCAGACCATTAGCATGAGAAAGATGGATTTCTGTGGCAGTGGTGCTGTTTGGGGAATATTCTATATTCGTGTGGATGTTCAGTATATCTGTCTGATGCAGCATTTGCAGTCAACAGCCTGGAAATAGTCACTATGTGAAAGGTAATTCTGGTTCTAAGGGTGGAATGGAACTTCTGAAAGTTACTCTCAGGTGACTCTTGCTACAGATTGAGAAATTTTCCTATTTTTGTCACCATTTGCATTATGCTAATATATTATGTAAAGCATGCTAATTTTTATATCTGCCTTGTGGATTTAAAGCGTTTAGTTTTATTTAGTCTTTAAAAAAACAACAACAACAAAACATTTGGGGCACCTGGGTGGCTCAGTGGGTTAAGGCTTCTGCCTTCCACTAAGGTCATGATCCCAGCCTCCGGGGATCGAGCCCTCCATCGGGCTCTCTCTGCTCGGTGGGGAGCCTGCTTCCCCCTCTCTCTGCCTGCTTCTCTGCCTATGTGATCTCTGTCTGTCAAATAAATAAATAAAATCTTTAAAAAAAAAACAGAAAACAAAAAACCATTTAATTTATTCAGGCAATCTCTCTGCCCAATGTGGGGTTTAAACTCACATCCCCAAGATTAAGAGTCACCTGCTTTTCTGACTAAGCCAGCCACACACCCCTAGTTCTATCTAGTCTCAATTTACCACCCCTCCGCTATCTTTTTCTACCTTGGATGCTCTTAAGGTTTAATTTTGAACAAGTTTTGCGCAACAAAAATACTATTCTGGAAAGCATCTGATTAGTTTGGCCTTTGATATGAGCTTGTTTTGAGACATACCTATTCTTCCTTAGGGATGCAGAGCTGGGGAGAAAATAAAATTTAATATCTATCTTTGCTCATATATATATATATATATATACTTTAAAGAGCAAGTATTTAGTTGCAGGAGCCCTCAAAATCTCATGTCCTTTTTTTACCTGTCTCCTTTTCATAATGACGGAGCTTAGCTTAAAGATCCTTTTGGTTGCCCTGAGTCTGAGTGTGAAAATGTGTGAGTCACTAGGTGGCGCTGGCGCATCACGGTGGAGTCCACGGAGGCTTCCGGAATCTTCCTCCCGCCGACTGGATCTTTAGGTGTCAGGGAAATTGTTTTATTGGTAAAGGGCATAGTGTAATATATTCATCTCCACCCTAGGCAGCTATTTAATGCCCTGAAACATGCCCCTCTTGTGGCCATGGCCTGTTAACTATGCTTATTTGGTGTAATAATTAGCAGAATTTCTCACTAACAGGGGTACTTACCAACCCCTCACATCTTCACTGTGCTCTTGTACGTGATGGATTGTACATTCTGTGGAAAAAGTTGGGAAGGTCACAGCTCGACCTCTGTCCGACAGGGCTCCTTTCTGCACATTTGTTCCGAATAGGTTTATATTAACTTGCTTTTTGAGCTTCTTCAGAGCAGAGCTGAGGAGGGTAAACATATTTGAGCTTTTATGTAATGGCCGGCTGAAGGTTTGTAAACACAACACTGTTAATTTTCCAACTCTTAAAATGATACAAAAACAAACGAATAGCTGTCCAAATCATCGGAGGACACTTGCTCCTCGGACTGTGTGTGTTGGAAACGTGTCCTAGGAACAGTGGGCCCGCCACAAGCACCACATTTTAGGTTAAAATTGGAGAAGAAAATTACACACGGAATTTTAATTTTTTCCATGGTTGTAAGTTAGGCCCCATTTAATTCTTTGTGGTTTTACAAGCCCTCTTAAGCTCCTAATATTTCTACACCAACAATTTTAACATTTACTTTAGAACATGGTTAGAATGATCTGACAGAAGACCAAACAGGAGAAAATAGGTTTAAAGCAGGAAATACTTTAGTTGGACCACTGACTTACCTTTGTGACCTTAGGCAAATTGTTTACCTCCTCGGGGCTTTGGTTCTCTCGTTTCTTAAAATCCAGTGTACGCAGTGCCAGGTAAAGTGAAGGGAGAAGTCTTCAGAATACCTTTGTTCATATACAGAGCTCCAGATAAATGTCAGATGTTGTTAGAATTACTTAAAAAAGTCAAAAGAATTTTTCGTTGTCGATTCCAAACTGAGTTGTGGAAATTTTGAGAGAATGGATTGACACAGTCTTAGGGTCTCCCCAACTGACACGTCCTGGCTTTGTTTCCAAGTTTCAGTTCCTTTCTCCTACCTGTGTACAAGTAGTTTCACTTGGTTGGCCTTCCTTTATTTAAATCTACTTACGGGTCTGGATTTAGTTGTAGGAGATGGAGACTAGTAAGATAGGGAAACAGATTCTTATAAAGTCGTTGGGAGAAATGGGCTCATGATCGAGCCCTTTAGGGCCAAGTGGGCTGGTACAGTCGCACCGAGCAAGGCTGGAATCAGGAAGCCTTTACTAGAAGTGTTGATTTTTAAGTACGCGGCCCTGTAATCGGGGGAATAGGAAGGTCCTGCCATTACAACCTGTATTTGATAAGCCCAGAGCTGATAACCAGGTCCTTGGGAAGTCATTGCAGAATCTTCAGTGTTTCCACGACTCTGTTGCCTACAGAAAACGTTTAAACAGCAAGAAGGTGGTCTCCATTTTCTTCCTGCCTTCTAAATCTCACATGTGGCCATTTAATTGTCGGAACCTATTTCTCACCCAGACCCCTAACTGCAAAGGAGTCCGGGAAATGTAGTTTTTAACTTTCCATCTTCTGCCACGTAAGGAGGCACAGTAATAGCGGATGGAAAGATGCGAGTTCCCGTCTATCATATCCACCCCTTTCCCTCAGTCTGTTTAAAATCACATATCTATCCCCAGATCCGTATTTCATTTATAGCCAAGGCACAGCAATCAGGTTAGTAAGCCCTAAGTAGATGTGTCATTAATGCCCTTGACTTCTTTACTTCTCTTTATGGTTCCACTTTTTTTTTTTTTTTCTTCTCCAGCAGTTTTGGTACCGTATTCAATTCCAGATCTAGCTTCTGGGGTAGTTCTTGATTAATTTCATTTCCATTACCATGTCGTTATTCAAGACCAGCTCAAGTCTGCTCGGGCTTTCCAGTAGTCTCCTTATGTGGTCCCTTGGACTCTAGTCTTGGTTTCTTTTCACGCAGCCCTATTATTAATAGATCAGTGTTTAAAAGACAAATAACGTACCCCTGTTATATTCCCATCCTTCTCAAAAGCCTTTTGTCTGTCCTCGTTACATTCAGGTTAGAACCCAGACTCCTTAGCTCGACTTTTGGGACCTTAGTGTTATCTTTCTTTTTCCCTCCTTGGAGACCGATTTTTAGCTAAAAGGTCTCATTGCAGATGTCTGGATTGTCTTGTCCTTTACCAGTTTTTTCAGCTCTGCTGCCCTCACTGCCTGTGTTTAATTTTCGACTCTCTTCTTCCCATTTCTTTATGCTCTTGGTCACGTTGGTGCATGCTTATTCTCAGCATTCTTCACACTCCTACAGCACTGTTTACCCCAGAATTTTTTTTTATTCCTTGTATTGTTCGTTTTCCTTTTATGATTATATATCCTCATTTTTTTTTTCATGTAGACAGTATAAATATTTGTTATGGATTGACTGACTTGTTGATTCTTCATGGTTTAGACATTTACTTGCTTGGGAAAAAGGGGATGTTGGAGGGTCAGGGTGGGGGTTGAATTCAGCAACACTCTAGCTGTGTGATTTTGTCCTTTTGATTCCTAGTGAAAGGACAAATTAACTATTTGCTTTGAGCAAGCTAATGCTATGTTTTGTGGATTTTCGTGTTTGAAAAGGGCCCTTGGCTGGAAAACCTTGGAGTTGAGCTCCTTATCCCTGTTTGCCAGGCTGGATGAGCTCCTTGTCTATACCGCGGCATTGCAGTTTGCTTAAGAGCGGGTTGTGAAATAGCAAAGGAATTTGTCTGTGGTTTCTTGCCAGAGAGGAGGAGGAAGAAAGGATTCTGAGTAAATCAGACATGCAAATTAGCAAGGCCCATGGGCCTTAAAGTAAATTACACAATGGAGTCCAAAGAAATTCAGTTTGCCTTCTTTCTGCTTTTGGTTTGTGCAGGGTGTGTGTGAGAAAGGCAGCTATTATAGATATGCTTTAAGCCAAAATTCTCAACTTTTTGGCTTTGGAATTCTTTCATACTTACATTGCTAAAAATCATTGCAGAGCCCAAGGAGCTTTTGTTTTTATGGGCTGTATCTATTACTATTTACCATATTAGGAACTAAAATGAGGCATTAAAAAAATTATTAATTCATTTAAAAATAGCAAACAAAGTCCACTACACTTACTTTTTTAATGAAAAATAACTCTCCAATACAAAAAAGTTAGCCAGAAGATTAGCATTATTTTTACTTTTTTGCAAATCTCTTTCATGCCTAGCTTAATAGAAGTTGGCTTCTCATACCTCCTTTTGCATTCAGTTATTGCACTGTGTTGGTTTAAGTATATGAACGAAATCCAGCCTAACACAGACGCTAATGGAAAAGGCGAGTATTTTAATTGCTCCCTTAGCTATTAAATGCAGATGTTCTTCTTTGATATTACACCAAAATTCAACAAGTCATACTTTCTTTAGGGTTAGTTGCAATGTAGAATCTTAAACTATGTCACTTATCATTTCCTACTCTGTTATTATCTGTTGATCTAGTTTGCACTTTGAGTGGATCTCCTACTACATGCTTTAGTTATTTGGATAATTATGGGTTCATTGAATTATGCAGATCTTCCAAATGTTGACATTTATTACACATTGTCAAAAATCACATTCATTAATATCATCGTTGATCTTATCAGAATAGTCTTTAAGTATTAGGTAACTGTCAAGTGCAAGATGTCAAATACAGATTTTTCAAATGTTAGTTTTTGATCGAAAACTCATTTCTTTTTCCCGCTGGCAGCAAATATGATAAGTTGAAATGACAGGCTTACTTAATTAATTTTTGAGAAAATGTCGTATACCAAAGTCTGATTAACCATATATAGTGTTCCATGAAAAAACGTGGCTAGTTCAGTCTACAACTCCAATAACTGCACAAGTGCTCTCTTTTGAGACAGCCACTGTACTTGGAAATTTATCAGAAGTGCTTTCTACTTCCCATTTTGTTGCACAGAGTAGTAAAAAGACAGCTACTTAACATTGAGATTTAATAAGATTAATAATGTTCACTGTTTCATCAGGGACATGGTTAAGTGAAACTAACTTTTTTCCTTTTCTCTCTCTCTCCTGGAACATGTGGTGGTGAAGAACCCAGTGCCTAGTACGCTTCAGTGCTACTGGCCCCAGTTGTGCCAGATCACCTCCAGTTTTACCCGCCCTTCTTTCAAACCAGGAGTGTGAATGTCAACACAATGAAGAAAGCAAATAATAGGATTATGATGAAAATGGTGTTGCTCTTTCAGACCCTTTCCTGAACCAGGGCCCTAGAGCAATTAGGAGCCTTTGAATTGTTAAACATTCAAAGAATGGAGTAAGGTTGTATCTTCAAGGCCAATTTCCCCTCCACGCTGAAGCTCTGCTTTCCTTGAGGCAATCCAGAGGAGGGAATTTCTCTCCTATTTTGGGCTTGTTCTCAGCCAAAGGTCTTATTCCTGGGGCTTGGGGTTTTTTAGTGAGGGAGCACAGGGAAACACTCTACCAGCTTTTGGTGATCATTAATGGTTAACAGATCATTCAGTTGTGTTTTTGTTTTGTTGTCATTGCTGCCGTTAGAAAAAAGATGAGGTGTACTGTTATAGTGATTGAGATCACCATAGGGACCACCTGTTTGGGACGTCCATGAGGCAGTGTTCTCGAAAGAACCTTCTTTGGGCCACGCGTGAAAATTATTTCAGTCCCTTGGCCTTACAGACAAGCTTTGGATCATTTTATTAGTCTGTTTGCCTATTTTTTTTTTTTTTTTTTAAATATTTGGAGGGCAGATCTTCTTTCTGCTTCTTTAATCACTGTTAGGCTCTCAGATGTCCCGAACAGCATCATCCCTTCCCTGGCATGAGCATGGCCTGGACTTGAGGCAGCAATTAACTGATCATGTAATTGAAGAATCCCAATTTTCCAGTTTCTTTTTTTTCTTTTTGTAACTTCTTGGGTGGTTGGGGCACATTATTGAAACAATTATTACATTTACTCAAGAGTTTGTCTTTTCTATTAAAAAAAAAAAATTCCATCTAAGTGCCTCACAGTGAAGAGGAGGAGATTGTGTAACCAAAGCCTCCTCTTAACTGGTCTTTATTGTTAAAGAAGACTGATCCCTTTGTGTTTCGGCTTGGCACGCAGAAACAGTTTTAATTTAACAGTCCAGCTCCTTTAATAGATCAATTCTCTATTGTGTTTTGAATTTGGTGCATTCCCAGTTTAGTCTTGAAACTATGGGCTGCTCTGGAGGAATGGGGGCGGGGGGTGTCAGAGAGGCTTAGTCCTTTCGGGTATGATTTATAGTTTTATCCCAAGCCTCTTATTAATTAATGTTAGACAGGGAAGGTAATTAGCATTTGTAAGCGTCGGCTGTGTGTCGGACACTCTACTAGGGCTTTTGTCCATCCTCATCTAATCCTCAAGGTGACTCGGATGCTTGTTGGACCTGCATGCTTTTCTCCCACTCTGTCCGCCATGCTGCCATCGGCCAAGTCACCATTACTCTTGACTGGACTTCCACACCCCCCTTGGTCTCCCTGCTTCAACTTTCCACGGCCCCTTCCTCCTCGTAAACTATTCTCCATGTCAGTTAGGGTCGTATCTTTAAAAATACAAATCAGGGAGCGCCTGGGTGGCTCAGTGGGTTAAAGCCTCTGCCTTCAGCTCAGGTCATGATCCCAGGGTCCTGGGATCGAGCCCCGCATCGGACTCCCTGCTCAGCAGGAAGCCTGCTTACCCCTCTCTCTCTGCCTGCCTTTCTGCCTACTTGTGATCTCTGTCTGCCAAATAAATAAATAAAATCTTTAAAAAAAAATACAATTCAGACTATGTCACTTCCCTCCATAAGGCCCTTCAGTGACTCTGCGTCACACAAAAAATGAAATCCTTGGACTCTGCCCAATAAAGACCCCGCTTGGTCTGGCCTCAGCCCGTGTCTGAGAACTCATCTGCCACACTGCTCAAGCTCTTCCCCTGGGCGCAGCCTCGTTCTTTCTCAGGGCCTTTGTGCCTACTCTTCTTCCAACGTGGATCGCTCTCCCTAGATCCTTCCTCTGGGCCTGGTTGCGTGTTGTGATTTGTGTCTGAGTGGAGCTTCACTGACCAGCCAAGCTACGGCAGCCTCTCTTTGTGTGTCGTTTGTTTTCTTTTCTTTCTTTTTTTTTTTTAAAGCAGTCTTTTTTTTTTTTTTTAAAGATTTTATTTGTTTATTTGACAGAGAGAGATCACAAGTAGGCAGAGAGGCAGGCAGAGAGAGAGGAGGAAGAAGGCTCCCTGCTGAGCAGAGAGCCTGATGTGGGACTTGATCCCAGGATCCTGAGATCATGACCTGAGCCGAAGGCAGCGGCTTAACCCACTGAGCCACCAGGCACCCTGTTTTATTTTCATTAGATCACTCAATGCCACGTAGAGCGAGGTTCTGCTCTCAGATTGTCTGGGTTTCCGTCTTTGCCCTTCCACTTAACTTGTGGTGTGTGACTTTGGGCGAGTGACTTAACATTCGAGGGCTTTAGTTTTTTCCTCTGTAAAATGGATGTAATAGTACTATCTCCCTTTCTAATGAGAATTAAAGAAGTTAATACTTATTTATTATATTAGTTTTGGACACACTGTATATGTTCAAGAACCATATTATTATTGTAAGGTGATTAGGGTAGTTAAAATAATTTTACATTTTCTTATTTATTGGGCTCTTTGTCTTCCACCTAAATATAGGTTTATGATGGAAGGAGCCTTATTGGTTACATTCCCAAATGTACTCCAGAGCCTAGAACAGTGCTTGGGCACTCTCTAAAAATTTGTTGAGTATTAAAATCTGAAACATCATTATCCCTTATTTTAGAAGTTGAGGAGTCAAGGTTCAGGATGATAAAATCACACCTAAGATTACACGGCTGCTAATAACAGTCTTGGGATTTAGACTGAATCCTGATTCCAAAGACCATGTCCTTTCCATTATACCACCATATATAAGTGGATATTTCTTTAATTCAAATTCTGTCATGTTTGGCACATGATTTCCAGGCTGCCTTTTTTCTATAAATCCTGATGTGATTCATGAAATGGAAACAGCTATTCATGTGACTATGAGGGGTCAAGGCCAAGAGTTAGATCCAGAGGGAAGTTCAGAAAGTGAGATGTATGCCAACCCACCAAATAAAGGAGGTGAAATACAGTTTCCCCCAATTCCTGCCATGAGAGTGTTCCAATTAGTGACCTTGGCGTTAGGCTGCTCAAGGAGTTTCATATATTTTGACTTCTGAATAGAAAGGATCCTTGAAGTCATAAACCTCTAGTATGGGTTCTTGTACTTCTGTCATCTTACTCTAGTAGGATAGAGGCAGAAGTTGAGAAATTGAAGTCTTAGCTCCTGCAGCTTCTAGGAAATAGGAGGCTTGAATCTGCCTTGGTCATTGGCAACGCATGATAATGGTCCTTGGTCTCTGGGGGCTTCCCTGACTTATTCTTTTTTTTTTTTTTTTTTAGATTTTATTTATTTATTTGACAGAGAAAAATCACAAGTAGACGGAGAGGCAGGCAGAGAGAGAGAGAGAGGGAGAAGCAGGCTCCCTGCTGAGCAGAGAGCCCGATGTGGGACTCGATCCCAGGACCCTGAGATCATGACCCGAGCCGAAGGCAGCGGCTTAACCCACTGAGCCACCCAGGCGCCCCCTGACTTATTCTTTTAAACAGATATTTTTGGTGGGGGGGGGTGAGATGGAAACAGTATGAGAATACATGATACAGGGGAAAGCACAGATTGTGGGGATTGGCAGGTTGGGGTTCAGATTTTTGCTGTGCCACTTTTGGCTTTGTCTTTGGCCTATTACTTTCCTAAACCTCAGTTTTCTTATTTATACAGTGGGGATTTGAATGAGAAGTAAGAGAGAGACTTTGCCTCAAGTGTCTTGTGTAGGGAGGGTCTCCTATTTGGATCATTGACCCTTTAGAGAATTTAATAAAAGATATGGATTCTCTCCCCAGAAATGTGCTCATACACCCAAAATCTGGCATTTCATTTTGTGAGGTGCACAGAGCCTCTGAAACTCAGGTTAAGAATCCCCACACCGTGGGGCACGTGGGTGACCGACCTGGTTGGGCGTCTGACTCTTGGTTTTGGCTCAGGTCATGGTCTCATGGGTTGTGGGATAGAGAGCCCTGTGTCCCACTCCTGGGACAGTGGGGAGTCTGCTTGAGAATTTTTCCCCCTGCCCCTGACCCCGACTCACGTGCTTGTGCATGTGCTCTCTCTCAAATAAATGAGTAGATCTTGAAAAAAAATTAAGAGAATCCCCACGCCTTTTCTTTTTATGGGAAAAGCCCATGTTTTCTTTTCTTAGGAATTAGACTAGTGCTTGGCTTCCTGCTGTCCGTTATTAATGTTTGTTGAATGAGGGAATTTAACTAATTTCTGGATTCCTTAATCACCTTGAACTTGATATTTGGTTTCCTTTGCTGTAGGGCTTGTGCCAGTGCCAGCTTCATAACTTAGTCTGGGCATGCCAGTAGCCATTGCACTGTGGCAATAAATATCTGAGCCTGTAGTTTTAGCCTTAGGTCAGCTTTAGAGGTGGACTCATGAAATGCTTGGAAAATGTTTCCAGTTTACAATAATGTGTAAATGTCAAGAGCCAGCCATGGAGGGATGGTACCTCAAAGTGTTTGGAGACCATGACACCATGTGAAATTTTGCTAATGCTTCTTTATTAATAGAATAGAAAGTCTTAGGGCTAGAAAGTCTTAGAGACTGTTTACTCTCGTTCTGCCAGATGGATGAAGTGATTTGTCCAAGGTCATTCAGCTAGTATGGTGGCAGAGCTCAGGACATGGAAGGTTCAACCTTACACACCCTCTTCTATCCTTCATCAAATGAGTGTTCTTCAATGCCTCTGAAGCCAGTAACTTCCACTGATTTCTGTGTGGCATTTTTTTTTTAAAGATTTTATTTATTTATTTGACAGAGATCATAAGTAGGCAGAGAGGCAGGCAGAGAGAGAGAGAGAGAGGAGGAAGCAGGCTCCCTGCTGAGCAGAGAGCCCTATGCGGGACTCGATCCCAGGACCCTGAGATCATGACCTGAACCGAAGGCAGCGGCTTAACCCACTGAGCCACCCAGGCGCCTGGCATTTTGGTTTTTTTTTTTGAAGATTTTGTTGATTTGAGAGACAGAGAAAGGGAGAGCATGAGCGGGAGGGGCAGAGAGAGAGGAGAGAGAATCTCAAGTGGACTCCACGCCAAGCATGGAGCCTGATGTGGGGCTCGATCTCACCATGCTGCGATCACCGTTTGAGCTGAAACCCAGAGTCAGATGCTTAAGTGACCACACAGAATATATGGATGGGAGTGGCTGGAGTGAGGGCACTGGTTTTGATAGGATAGCCAGTTTGTGTGGTTTAACAACCTTGGATACTAAATGTAGCCATTTTAGTGCTGAATAACATTACTATCTGAAATTGGCTTGTTTGTAAATGTTCATGCCCAATCTCTTCCTGTATCCTTCCCAGATGTAAACCCCACATGGACAGGAATCTTGTCTGTCTTACTCAGTGTAGTATCCTTAGATTCTTGTAAGTTGTGTAGTAAATTCTGCCTGAATGAATAAGTGAGGGGGTAGTCCCTGGCAGTTTCCTTAATAGTGTCCAAAGAGTTGGGAGTTCCCCTCATTTTTTCAGCAATTTAGCAAACAGCAATTGAACCTGCTTATATCAGACAGTGTACGAGACACAGGAACGAACAAGGTTTGGTGCCTAACTTCAGGAAGTTATAGTTCAGATGAAAAAAATAAATCAAATTTGGCTTACAGTCTATTTACTAATTTAATTTGAATGCATGTTTTATTAGTTCCTTTATCTTGGACCTACCTGCTCTGCTCACTTTACATGCCTAGTTTCTGGTGGTGTTTGAGTATGGATTTTAGGTTCTCTCAGTCAGTGCTTTCTGTGGATGGTTGATCATCACTTCACCTCAGGGGCTTTAGAAATGACGTGCACACACAAGCGTCCAGACCCTACTCTTGGAGATTCTGAATCAGTCGGGCTGGGGTGAGGCATTGCTAGCTGTACCGAAAATCAGGAACTCCTTAAGCCGCTGTCATGGGCTGTCAGGTCCAGCCGGACACCCCTGCTTTGTAGGTGAGTATCGAGCCTGAGTCCTTCCTTGGCCTTAGAAACTGGGCCTGATATTTTGTATTGGCATCTTTCTCTTCCTCAAAAATCTTTTATGTTCTTTTCCCTCCATGCTTCTGTTCCGGGGGCCCTGCAAAGTCCAGCTGTGTGTTTGCTCTTTGTATACATACATGGAAAACTCCCGAGATCATGTAGGTAAATGAGGGTGAAACATGACACAAATAGTATCTGAATTGGTAATAGCCTTGTTTGGCTCTTCGTGTGTGTGTGTGTGTGTGTGTGTGTGTGTGTGTGTGTGTGTGTTAGTTCTTTGACTGCGTTCAACATACAAATTGAGTATGGGTTGGTTACTTGGTGACTTTCAAGAGTGTTTTTTTTTTTTTTTGGTGGAACAAGGGAGTCGGATTTGTGTTTTTTCCGGGACTCCTGTCCCTAGACTTGGCAGAAAGATAGGCAGGCAGATCTCAGCAGACCTGAAAATAGGTGAGCTGTCAAGGTGTTGGCAGTGATGGGCTCCTCTGGGTGGGACTCAGGGCAGCCTACCAGCAAAAAGGAGAGGGAGCTTAAATGATTTCACATTGGGGCTTTACTTATCATAATTGCTCCGAGTGCTAAATTGGGTGTGACAAATCGAACAGGTCATTGCCAAGTAGGTTTCGTTACCAGCCAATGACAAGCCCTTGACATAGATCATTGATGTTCCTTATGTTAAAAAACCAAACCAAATGAAAGAAGAAGGTAGATTGTATTTGGAGTTAGAATTCAGATATTACAGATATGTTCACATATGAAAACTGTTTCAAAACTCTGCCAGTTAATTAATTCAGTTACTTTTGTTAAGGTTGGGGGCTGCAGAACAGGGAGAAGGGGGCTGGGGTTGTGATGTATGAGAAACCATAAAAGAGTTTCAGGTTGGTAAGCAGAATTTTTTCTTATAGAAGTACCGTATGTTAGACAGCCTTTGCACAGCACTCAGCTCTAAATACCTATGTTAGAAGTAAGAATCTTGTGGCTATTTTTGACTCTGTTTTACTTTTGTGGATGTGACCAGTCTCAGTAGATTTCAAGCATTAGTCACTTGGTTGGGGTTCTGAAAATATTTTTAAAAGGCATACTGAAGCATAACAGTAAAAGTTGAGGATGACATTGCTGCGGTGTTTCATTCATTCAGCAAACCCCTGTTGAGTGTCTGCTTCATACTGGGGATTCCCTGATGAACAGGCAGGACATCAGGGCAGAGAAAAAGGATTTTTTGCCTCCTTGCTTCACAACTTAATCCTAGTAACTAGACCGATGCCTCACACAAAGCAGACACACAGTAATTACTGAATGAAAGAAAAAAGGAAGATCTACTTGAGCTCTGCTTTCCTGGCACTTATCCTCTAGTGGAGAGACAGACAAACAGTACGTACAGATAAATAAACAATATATGAATGGGAGTGACTGGGCTGAGGGCGCTGGTTTTGATAGGATAGTCAGGATTGAGTTGGTTTGGAAATAGATCGGAGAGAGACAGTCTTGCAAAAGCTGGGGTGTGGGGAGGAGTACCATTTAAGGAACAGAAAGGAGACCTGCATGGCTGGAGAAGGGTGAACTGGGCCCAAGGGGGTGGTGGCTTGCTGGAACTGGTGGAGGTGGACAGGGGCTGGGTCAAACTGAAGAGTTTGGGATTTATCCTCTGTGCACTGGGAGTCCATTTAGAAGGTAGAATGTTTTCAGCTATAGAATAGCATGAGCTGATGTCCTCTTTTAAAGAGGGGCTTCTGATGGTGGTGGAGAATCTACCATAGGTAGGGGACTAGGGAAGACCAGGAGGAAGCTCTCAGAGCCTAGGAGGCAAGAGATGATGGTGGCTTGCCCCAGGGGGGACAGCAGTGGAGGGATCGGGAATGTATTTGGAGGAGGAAAAAGCTGTTTAGCTTTTTCAGAGAAGTCTCAGTGAGAAAAGGCGACACACACACACACACACACACATACCCTCTCTTTCCATGATGAACCTTCTTTAGAAAGTATTTATCAGATTATGAGATTATGGGTCATAAATGAGAAACCTCCCCATCTGGAAGCATGGGGAATACCAGGAGAGGAGCAAGTGCCATGTGGGGACGCTCAAGGTGCGGCCCTGGTGAGGTTGTGTGGTTCCAGGCATCTTTTGCCAGTGTGGACTCAGGGCCGAGCGGCAAAACCCAGTGTGTATCTTTTGGCACATCGGAGCAGAGTGAAAATAAAATCAGAAAATTCAGCTCTGCCTCCTGAGTGAAATAGGAGTCAGAAGAGATCATCTCAAGTTTTTGAGATAATGTGCTTCCTTATAAACACGGGCATCAGCGATGCCTTAGAATGTCTGATGTATTATTCTGGATTCTTTTTGACTACTGTGAACGCAGTGATCCACTTGGATAGTCTCTGTTACTGTGAAGTTTTAATAGGTAACAGAAGCGGAGAGCACAGAAAAGCAAACAGAGGCTAATAGCTGGGACTCTGAAACCATTAACCTGAAGCCGGTTGTTCCCGACCTCACGCTGGAACAGAAGGTGGCAGACGGGCCGAATGAGAATCAACTCCCGTTCTTTTGAAACCTAGTCCTCCTCCACAGCGTAGACCTGCATCTGCCAAACACGGCATTTGCTTTGTAACCTGTGTGTTTCTGTGAGGAGCTTGCTGTCCACGCCACCACGACCTTCCAGATCAGAGGGAAAAGTCAGCTCTAAGGTTGGAAGAGGCAAAGCAGGACAAGGGGTTCCTTTTCATGAAAATTACAACCCGATCTTTGCCGGCTTATTTTGATTTTGGTAGTCATAAACTCACCCCAGAAGCGGCCCTAGCCAGAGGCCATCTGGTACCACACATTTTACAGATAAGGAAACTAAGGGTTTGCCTGACATGAAACACTAGGTACCTGTTGGCCCAAGGAAAGTCAGGCAACTGGAATTTGAAAAAAAAAAAAAAAAAAAATTAACTCTCTTTTGTGTTAGGTTTCAGAGGAATTGTTCGTAGAAGAGACCTGCTTGTTCATTTTAGACTGACTCATATGGTTGGAGTGGATTAAATTTGAGACCTACTGTTGAGCAGAGACGGGAATGACATAGGTGAGAATGGATGAGATTAATGCTATGTTGGCAGGTGAAATTTTTTTCCGAGCTTTTGAGTTCCCTGCCCCCCCCCCCATTTTATCTCTTCTGCAAGTCTGGTGTATTTCACTAATCCCATAAACAGCTTTCATCTTAGACTGCAGAGTGTGTCCCTGGCAGACTAGGTGAGTCAAGTGAAATTATAGGTAAATCAAGCCAAAAAACAGACTATCAGAGGGAAGGCAAAGGAGCCTAGACTCCATAGTGAGCAGTGGAGAAGGATCAGAGCAGTCAAGGACACGGAATGATTTACTGTTGCTGGTTTATGACAGAGCACACCCAGAGATGTTTCCCTGATTCTGTGTGACTGGGTAATTCCAGGGCTGGTCCCTTTGCTTCCTGTCCCACGTGAGTCCCCTTCCTTCCCGTAACCATGAATTGTGGGTCATGCTTTTGTTCAGAGTGGCAGGATCGCTGGCAAGAGCCACAAGAAGCCAACGGGGCCATGTTTCTTTCCCAGGAAATGACGTTCTGTCAGGATTTACAGAATATGTGCCCCGGATTGGGGGTAAACTGTATAGATTCCTGAGCTTAGGAAATTGTAATCTGAGGAGGCTTTTTCAGAGTTAAGCCTTCACTGAAGTTTGTAAATTCCTTCTCTTTCCTCTTTCATTGTCCTTGACCTCCTGTTCTGTTTACCTCTCTTGCTATGTGCTCTTCTGCTTATGATACGGAATTGACCTTATGCGTACTCAACCTCCATTTCCATTTTTTTCTTTCTTTTGGGAGAAGACCTGGTACCAGATGCTGCCTTGGTCTCACAGGGGTGCTTACCTCTCCTGGGGAGTGGGGAGGCCTTGGGTATGTGCCTCTTACTTGTATATACATGGTGCTCTGTCAGCAAGTGTGCAAGTAGCTCTTGGATTTTCCCCTCCCAGCATATTGTGTAAGTAGTAAGAACCAGGTATTTGAATAAATACCAAATTTCAATCTAATTGAAAGATCACATACCAAATTTCATTTTGGAAATGGGATACTTCAGTGTAAGACTGGAGTACCTTTGTAAAAGCTGTACTATAGTTCAGCGATGAAAGCATCTTCAAGTCTGTCATAGCTGTGCGCCTTAAAATTATTGCGACCTGTATTTTGTGTGGCATGCCCACGTGTATACACACAAATAAGTATATGAGTATGTATGTGCTCGTTTACATACATGCAAATATAAAGATACTGTCTGAGCAAGGACTTTGTGTGCCAGGGTTTAGCCTGAATTGAATTTTGTGGGTGAGAGAGATGCCCTGAAAATGGAACCATTGTCATAAAGTCATGCGTACTCTCCCTACCACTCAGAGTTCTAATGGCCTGCGACATGAGCTCAAGATCTACAAGATCCTCACAGAACATGGGCACGGTGTTTTTCCCCCTTATTAGCTAGATTATATTCCCAAAGCCACAAGGGCTACTTGTCTTTTCAGAGAGCTATCATGGAGCCTTAAGACTCTGTGGTTTAGACTCAATGTGAGTAAGTCTCCTCTTTGCCCTCAGCCTAGAAAAGCTGTAGTGCTCTTGGAACTCAATGGAAGTTTCCTAACTTTGAAGCTAGAGAAGGCTCTCATTTCTCATGAGACAATTGTCAACATTTTTTTTCTGGTCTAATTCCATGATGTCAAAAAAATCCTGCATGGTTACTTTATCTGGAGAACAGTATTTGGCCTCAGACCCTTAAGGTCATGGACTTAACTGCGTGTGTGTTTTGGTCTTTTCTCTGCAGCCTTTCTGAACGTTTTAATTTCTTCAGATTCTCCATGTTCTTATTTTGCTTTCTGACTTCCACGGTGCTGTGCCAAAGGTTTGGAACAGTTTTTAAAAAAAAATTATGGTAAAATACAGGTAACATAAAATTTACCATTTCACCCATTTTTAAGTATATAAGTCAGTGGCATTAAGTACATTCTGATAGTCATGTAGCCATCACCACTGTTGGTCTCTGGAACTTTTTCATCATTCCAGTATGGACACACTGTCCCCATAAAACACTGACTTCCCATTTCCCTCTCTTCCAGGCCCCAGATAGCACCTTTCTACTCTCTGTCTCTATGAATTGGGTTGTTTCATGAACCTGTGAATTGGAATCATGCAGTATTTGTCCTTATGTGACTGGCTTAGTTCACTTAGCACAGTGTTCCTCAAGGTTCGTTCATGTTATAGTGCGTGTCAGGATTCCCTACCTTTTAAAGGATGAATAATGGTCTATTGTATGAATATGCCACTTTTTTTTAATGCACTCATCATTGATGGTTACTTGGGTTGCTTCCACTTTTTGGGCTTTGTGAAGAATGCTGCCATGGACATGGGTGTACAAGTATCTTTTTGAGACCTAACTTCCAGTTTTGGGGGATATGTACTCAGAAATGGAATTGCTTAATTTTGGAGAAATGTCCAGACTGTTTTTCATACTGACTGCACCATCTTACATTCTCACCAAGAGTGCCCAAGGGTTCCAGTTTCTCTACATCCGTGCCTATACTTTTGGTGGTTGTTGGTGGTAACAGTCCCCCTAACTGTTGTGAGGTAGTATTTCTGGGACCATTTTGACCACTGTTTCTCTCTGCTTGGCTCATACCCACTGATGTTTCAATTCTCAGATGCCACTTCTTATGGAAAGCCTTCCCCAAGAGCTCCCTATCATATCTTTCACGTTACTTGCCACAGTACCACTCTTTGCTTCCTCTATCACGGAACTTTCTGCATTAGATTGTAGCTTGCTTGTTTAATTGTCTGATGCTTCTCTCAAGCTCTGAGTCCCATGAGAGCAAGAATGTATCTGTCTTGAAATATCTGTCATGATCACTGTTATCTCCTTGGGAACTGCCTCTCAGTATAGGTGGTGCTTGGAATGTATACCTTTAGGTTTAAATAAGTATTCCCGGTGTACTGTGCAGCCTAGGCCTTGTAGATAAAACAGGTAATGTCAAATCCCAGGTGTGAGAACTACTAGCTTCTGGATTTTGAACTAGGTTTTTATCTGTCCAAGTCTTAGGTTTCAGTTCTTTGATAGGGGGATCATGATATCTGCCCCATCCTCCTAAGATTTTCCTAACAATGAACAGAGTTAGTGTAGACTGAAGACTTGGTTACTGCCAATTAACATGAATGAGATGAGTGAGAAGAAATAGGAACAGAACTTTCAACATTGTCAGTTTGGTGGGCAATGACATGGATTGAAGACTAAAAACAGGAGAAACAGACTTCAGGAAGGTAGGAAAGGAGAATGTTGACTTTGATTTGGGGTTATTGAATTGCAGGTACTGGGGGGACTTGTGTGTTGTAATATCCCAGAGACAGTTTTAAATACAAGTTTGGGCTGGGAATGAGGATTTGAGCATTATTTTAAAGAAGATGAGATTGCCTAAGGAAAGACTGCTTTGAAGAGGAAAAAGGGTAGAGAATGTCTACTATGAAGGGTAGAGGAAGAAAGACCAGAAACAGGAGAAGGAGGGAGCTTAGGCTAGAGGAATATGAGGGAGAGGGGGAATGTTATTGAAACCAAGGGGGACGGGGATTTTGAGAAAGAAATGCAGGTAGCTATGTCCAGTGCTTCCCAAATGACCAAGAGGATGATGCTGTTTTTTAGTAGGTAGAGTTGGTCATTGCCCTTAGAAGAATTGTTTTGGTAGAATTGGCAGTGGTAGAAGCCACATCATAGGGGGGGGTCAGGGCAAAAGAGGCAGTAGGACTTCTGGGCATCCATCTTTCATGGTTCTTCGGGAAGTTTGATAGGGAAAGGAAAGAGGCAATGGGATATTAGCTGGAGTGGTAAATGGGAAAAGCCAACCAAGGAGAGTTTAATTAACCAATTAGTGAATTAATTTTTTAAGGTGGCAGGATTTTTTTTTTTAAGTTTGAGATAACTTTTTAAGTTTGAGCTAACTAGGTAAGCACAAAGGATGAAGAAGAGAGACCCAGGAAGTGAAAGGGGGTTGCTTGATGATGTCATATAGAACTGTGGTAACTGACAGATAACCCGAAGGTTGGCAGGAAGGAATGGGCCCATGAGGACAGGCAAAATTATTTATCTTTTTAGTCTATTTCTAAACTTTCATTAAGTATAATTAAATAAAATGTGTTAAACACCTGGGTAGTGTTTGTTTTGTAATTGCACACATTTATTTCATTACAAATAATAACCCATTTGATTTAATCTTAACAGCCTTGTGAGGTAGGTATGATTTCTGTGTCTCTTCTGTAGATGGGGATATGGAGGCACAGGATGGCTAAGTAACTTAAGCCCACACAGCTAGTAATTGGCAGAGGTAGGATTTGAACCAGTAAGGTCTAATTTTAGAGCCTGAGCTCTCAACCGTTATTTTAAGCTATGCCCTCCTGCCTTTTTTCTTGGTGTTTGGAGGCTACTTAAAGAAATACCTAGTTCATCTGCAGATAAAATCTGAATAACTAAGTAGAAAGCCTGGTCTTCTGGTTATTATATCTCTCAGTGGAGCTGTGTATTTTATAGTATAATGAAATTATACACGTGATGGTTAGATTAGGTTGCAAGCCTTAGCATATTTGTAGAAGCATAACTTCAGGATTATTATCCACTTTATAAAAAATATTTTATTTTCGAGAGAAAGTGCACTTGCATATTTGGGGAGGGAGAGGGACCAGCAGACTCCTGCTGAACCAGAGCCTATTGTGGGGCTCCATCTCATGACCCTGAGATCGTGACCCGAGGCCAAATCAAGAGGCTGGGGCTCAACCAACTGAGCCACCCAGGAACTCCTGTTATTCACTGGCTATCAGAAAAGCCAGCAATGGTAATATTTCAAGAGTGATATAATTGGAAAAGGAAACTTGTAAATGCACATATCGAAATGGGATTAAATGCATGCTGAGGGAGTTAGAGAGTTTCATGCAGTGCTTCAGTCACGAAACTTCGGTAATAAAGAGTGTGGATTGGCTTTCCGGAATCCTGAGAATGGATAAATGAAAACAAAAAGAAATAACTACTTTGTATTATACAACTAAAATACTTATTAAAGAACTCATTCTTTCAGGTATTTTTCTTTAACTTTTTATAACTGTGAGGCAGAACTAATAGTTGATATGGCTCTGTCAGCAGCTAAGGGATTTTTGTTGTCATTGTTGTTAAAGTAATATATCATGTCTTGTATAATTCACTTGTGGCTACACAAGGGAAGGTATTTAGTGTCTGATTATGCGGCACTTGCTGTGGAAAGAGCAGGGAGCCAGAAAGGGACAGTAGAAAGCTAAGGATCATTTAATGGACAGTTACTGAGGTCACTTACTGATGTCTTTACTGCAACATCATGTACATCTGCTTTCCCATGGCAGGTTGTTTGATCATGGTTTAATGGTTAAAGCTTTGTAAAATAACAAAGAAGTCAGAAATCCTACTGGTCTCAAGTGTTATTATTTACAATTGGACGGCTAGCAAGAGAGTGCTTAGTTTGATCATACTAATGCTAAGCTGGGCAAGACACAAGGTGAAATCTCATGGAGTTCTGTCCTCTGACCCTTTGAGTAGACTAGTAAGTTATGAAATCTCAAGGTGGAAATTCCCTGGAGATTGAAATATGATTGAGAGAATGTGACTTTTTCATCTAAACAGGTGTGGCCAAGAGGAGAGTTGTTCTCCTCTTGGAAATGTAAGAGGTGAATTATTAGGTCCTCGAAGCTAGAATGTAGGTACAATAGCAATGAAGGAGTTTTAATTAATCTGTTTTTCTCTTTTGTGGTTTGGAATTGTATTGTCCTTGTTCTTGTATTTGTCTGCAAAATTGTGGGCAGCATTTTGATTGTGAAGAATCTTGGGTAAGTGATTGTCTCTGTTGGAGGTAGTTGGAGATGGCTCAGGGAAACTGTAGTTTGCTCAGATGAAGTCAAAAGAAGTTAGAATTGTTCTTTCTAAGCCATTATCCTTGAATAAAGAATACAGCATTTTATTTTGTTAGAGGTACTTTTTGCTTTGATTGTAATAATATATTCTTCAGATATGTAAAGTACTTTTCTCCCAAAGTTCCAGTCCTTTCCACAGTCATACCCCAACCTTTACTTCTTTTTAGATCTTGTTTAGCTGATTTTCATCATAGGAATTTTTTTCTTCATGAAACTTTTTTTTCTTTTGAAACTTGGACTACATTCTTAAAATTGATGATTGTAGGTGGTTGGAACTTAAGATCAGGTTGGTGAGACAAATAGATTTTGATACTCAAATTATTGTCTGAAGAGCTAAAGTATATATTTTTTTATGTGTGGTTTCACTTACGAAAAACATTCTTGTAAAAATATTTCTTGTCAGAGTAATTTACAAGAACAAGGAATGCTATTACTAACTTTGTGGAATACTTGGGAAAGTATGAATTACAGTGAAAGGTGTTGTCTTAGGGAGGATATTTTAAAAGTGCTGAGAAGTGTAGTGTTACAGCTTGATGCAAGAGATGAACTCTATTAGGAACTGAGTAATTTATTAGAAAGGTGCTCATACTGAAAGAAAGAAAGAGAAATGAGAATTCTAACTAATGAACTCACATAATGCCCAAATTTATTGTCTTTACATGGACACAAAGTATAGATTCTTAGATCTGGAACAGGCAAAGATAAATACCCCAGCAAAAAATGGACAGAAGTCATGAACAGGCATTTCACAAAAGAGCTACTGCAGGTGGCACTTAACATATGAAAAGTTACTCAGCCTGATTAATAATCAAAGACATGTAAATTAGACTGAACTTGTTTTTTCGTTTATCAACTTGCGAGAGATTGAAAAGTTTGATAATAATTGATGTATGTGTGAGTAAATGAAGAAATGGGTATTGTCTGTTAATGGCTGTGGAATGGGTATCGTTTTCCTGGAGGGCAATTTCACAATATGAATCAAGAGTCTAAAAAGAGTATACCTTTTGACCTAGTGAGTCTCCTGCTAAGAATTTTTATCTTAAAAGAAATCATCTGTGCCTTCTTGTCAAATGGTGGAGTAAGCTTATAGCTTATGTATGTCTTCTGCTCCAAATACATGTCAATGATTGCTAACACATTAAAAGAATGAAAGATAAAAAAGAGTCATAGGTAGGCTTACAGGCAAGATATTGCTGTGGACCAGAAAGAGAACTAAATGTAAAAGGATAAGCTGGATTGAGGGCATGATCCTGCAAGGGCTTTGGGTGTGGAAATAAAAAGTAGAAGTTGTGAATTTAGGTGCTATGGGATTATGGGAACTCAAAGTTTACTCCTTGAGATGGACAGAACCAGGTTCACTGCATTAAGCCAGAAGTGGAGGTGAAGTTGTATTTCTCATAAAGGGGAACTCAAAAAAGATCAAGAAGTTAGGGGAATAGTTTATATGGAGTGATGGGTTTTGAGGAGCAGGAGAAGAAAGATAAACCTTCAAGTACAGAAACTCAATCAGTTTGATTGGTCATGGAGATATGGGGGAGAGAATGTGGTGCTTCAAATCCCCATAAGAGATTTGGCCTTGGACTGGTGGTATAGGGAGGCAACTATAGAATTACTATGGAGGGAAAGGTGAGCACAGAGGGAGAGAGAGAGGAAGGGGGAAAAAACAAAGCAAAACAAAACAAAAAGCAAAACAACAACAACAACAAAACCCAAAAGCCAAGGACAAAAGAGCCATCCACTTAGAATTAGCCTTCAAAACAAAATATCAAAAAAAACCAACCAAACAAACAAAAAACAAACCAAACCAAACAAAAAAAACAAACTTAAATAAAACAAATGCATGTTGTGAATGTTAAATGTAATATAAGTGATGGATCACTGAATTCTATTCCTGAAAACAGTATTACACCATATGTTAACTAATTAGATTTTAAACAAAAATATGAAAAAAAATAGTTAACAAACTCAACAATGAGAATGAAGAATTATTCCAGGTGAGATTAATTTAAAGATTTATTTATTTATTTATTTATTTATTTATTTATTTATTTGACAGACAGAGATTACAAGTAGGCAGAGAGGCAGGCAGAGAGAAAGGAAGGGAAGCAGGCTTCTTGCTAAGCAGAGAGCCCAATGCAGGGCTTGATCCCAGGACCCTGAGATCATGACCTGATCCAAAGGCAGAGGCTTTAACCCACTGAGCCACCCAGGCACCCCTGAGATTAATTTTATAGAAAAGTCAAAGACTGGGGTGCCTGGCTGGGTCAGTCAGTATACTATGTGACTTTTGATCGTGGGGTCATGAGTTCAAGCCCCACATTGGGCTTAGAGCTCACTTTAAAAAAAAAAAAAAAGAAAGAAGAAGAAGAGTAAAAAAAAGTCAAACTGAAATAAGCATGCTCAGACGTCTAGGAAATTCAAAGGGATAAATAGATGCATCACAATAAAAGTGAAAATTTAAAAAGCCCCCAGATATGCACAAATGGAATAGGAACAGCTGTATCTGAAAAATAGCCAGATCTAAATTTTGGAAATTTATGAAATTTTAGAAAAAGTAATGTCATGAAACAATAAACTCAATAGATGGGGTGAACTTTAGATAGAGTTAAAGCAAGAATTGGTGAATTGGAGGAGAGCACTAAGGAATTCACCCAGAAGGCAGCATGAAGAGACAAAAGATTAAGAGAGGAAAAGAGAGAATGAAAGAGAGGGAGAATGAGAGAACGAGAACATGCATGTAGCAGACTTGCAGGATATATTGAGAGGTTCCAACATATGTTTGTTAGGAATATGAGAAAAAGATAATGAAAGGCATGATGGAGAAGCAAAATGTGAAGACCTAGGAGTTGAGAATTTTCCTTATATAATGAAAGATACGAGTCTTCAAATACTTTGGGCGGGACCATCATTTTGAAACTGTAGAATACAAAAAAATCCTTGAGATTTGCCCCTCTCCCCAAATGCAGATTATTTACAAAACAGTCTCATTAGCAGCAGATGCTGGGAGATGGGAGAATAAAATCTTCAAAGTGCTAAGGGAAGATTATAGTTAATTTCAGTTTTAAAAACTGATGAAAAAAATACAGATATTTTCAGTCATAAAAAAGGATGAAGAGGAGTGTTATCATCCATGGATTGTTACTGGAACTGTTACAATTTAGTGAGAACAAAAGTGAATCCAGGGGCACCTAGTTGGCTCAGTGGGTTAAAGCCTCTGCCCAACTTGGGTCATGATCCCAGGGTCCTGGGATCGAGCCCCACATGGGGCTCTCTGCTTGCCAGGGAGCCTGCTTCTCCCTCCTTCTCTGCCTGCCTCTCTGCCTACTTTGATCTCTCTCTGTCAAATAAATAAATAAAATCTTTAAAAAAAAAAAAGTGAATCCAGAGGGAAAGTTTTTAATACAGGAAACAAGGGTCACTGTAGAAATGGATGGAAAGTTCACGTAATTATTTGTTTAACATACTTCTTTTCTGTTTTAAAATAATACAAAACGAACACTCTGAAGAACAATAATGAGCATGTGGAAAAGCAAATCCTGTGTGATCTGGTATTAAGGACTCAAAAGAGGGTACACAACTGGGATTCCTGATTTCTAAGAATGATAAATAAATATGATACATTTGAGAGCTAACTTACATGAAATGGACATGTATCTTGAAAAATATGCATTACTTAAATTGCCTCAAGAAGTAGGAGGAAGTTGGACTAAAGTGATGAAAGAAACTGAATAGTAACCAAAAGTCTATGCTCTAAATGACGACAGGCCCAGTTTTGTAGGCGAGAGATGCCCTGTTTCAGTAATCCTCACTTTCCCTCCTCTCTTTTTTCAAAACCAGTTTATTGAGGTATAACCGACATATAAAAAAAGGGCACATATTTAAATTACATGACTTGATAAGTTTTGACACATGTCTAGACTTTTGAATATTATTCATTACCCCCGTAGTTTCTTGGTGCCTCTTAGCGATGCTCCCCTCCTCTTCCCTCCTGCCCTGGCCCCAGTCAACCACTTGTCTGCTCTTTGTCAGTATGGATTAATTTTCATTTTCTAGAATTTTACATGAATGGACTCCTTCAGTATGGTACTCATTTCAGCCTGGCTTCTTTCACTCAGTGTAGTGGTTTTGAAACTCATCCATGCTGTTGTGTGTGTCCGTAATTCATTCTTTTTTATTGCCGAGTAGTGATTTTTGTATTGATACACCACAATTTCTTTTTCTTTTATCAGTAGACTCTAGTTTATTTATTTGTTCACTTGTTGATGGACATTTGGATTACTTCCAATTACGGGCAATTACAGATAAAGCTGTTTTGGACATTTAGGTACGTGTTTTTGTATGGACATGTGCCGCCATATTGTAGGTCTATATCTAATTTTTTTCAGAAATTGGCAGATTGTCTTCCAGACTGGTTGTACCATTTTATTTTCATGAGTGCAATATATTAGAGTTCTAGTTTGAGGGTTTTGAGAGTAGAAGTTCTCGATGAAGTTTATAATTTTTTTTTCTTTTATGGGTTGTGCTTTTGGTTTCATGTTTAAGAAAACTGCCTTGCCTAACCTAAAGACTTAAAAAATTTATGTTTTCTTCTACTAGTGTTATAGTTTAAGTTTTATGTTTATTTATATAGGTGGGTTTTACATTGATATGTTCAGTTAGAGATAATTTTATATATGATACAAGATGTGGATTAAAGTTCTTATTTATTTATTTTTATATAGATACCTACTTCTTCAAGAATTATTGATTGGAGGATTTTTTTTCTTCTGCCATTGAGTTAACTTTGAATCTTTCTCAGAATCCGTTGACCACCAATAGGTGTGTCTACTTTGGGATTCTGTTTTGTTCCATTTATCTGTTTGTCTGATTTTATGCCAGTACCACACTGCCTTGATTTCTGTAGTTTTATATTAAGTCTTGGGAGGTAGAGTGATGTCCTTCAACTTCATTCTTCTTTTGCCAAGTTGTTTGCCACTTTAGATCTTTGCATTTCCATATAAATTTTAATTGTGTTAATTTTTACAGAAAAAAACCTGCAGGGATCTTGGTTTGGGATTGCATCATTTTGGGGACAGTTTGACATTTTATGGAGTCTCCTGATCATGAACATATCTTTGCATTGATTTAGAAATTCTTTAATTTCTCTTAACACTGTCTTCTTCTTGTTTTTTCTTGTGTGAGTTTGGAACACATTTTGCCAGATTTATTCCTAAGTAGTTTTTAATTTTTGATGTTACTGTAAGTGATATTAAAAAAATTAGTTACATTTAGTTGATTGCTGGTATTGCAGAACTGATTTTTGTATATTGATTTTGTAACTTTGTCCTGTAGGTTGTGTCCTACAACCTATCGAATTTAGTAGTTCCGAACTTGGTAGTTCTAGTTGCTTTTTTGGTTGAACCTATATAGTTTTCTGTATGGGTGCTTGTGTTATACACAAATAAAGACAGTTTTATCTTTTCTTTATTTCTTCCTAGTCTGGATGCCTTTCATTTCTTTTTCCGGCTGTATTGTACTGGCTAGAACCTTCAGTACTATCTTGAATAGAGGAATGACAACAGACATCCTTGCCTTTTTCCAGATCATACAGTGAAATCATTTAGTCTTTTCATCACTAGGTATGATGTTAGCTATATGGGTTTTCACAGATTCCTTTCTCAGGTTGAAGAAGTTTCCTAGTTTACTGAGTGTGTTAAGTAGGATTGATGTTGGGTATTATCCTTTGTTCTTATTGTATCAATTCATATCACCATATGGTTTTTCTTTCTTAGTCATCAGTAAAGCTGATGATTCATAATATGAATTATGTCAGTTTTAGAATGTGGAATTATACAATTCCTCATTTGTGGAATAATACTTGGTGACATATTATTCTTTTATGTGTTGTCACATTCAGTTTGCTATTTTGTTAATAATTTGCATAGTCATTCCCGAGGGATAGTGATCTATAATTTTATTGTAATAATTGTGCTTGGTTATGGGAATCTCATTAATTTTTTGGATGAGTTTGTATGGAATTGATACTTCTTTATGAAATGTTTAATAGAATTGGACAGTGAAGTTTCTCAGGTTAGCGATTTCTTTGTGGGAAGTTTTTTTTTTTTTTTTTTAGAATTAATATTCACTTTATTAAAGTTATAAACTAAGAACCATAGTTTTCCCTTAAGTTTTTTTTTTTTTTTTTTTGGGCTTTCCAGGTTCATTTTTTTTTTTTTCCAATTTATTTATTTTCAGAAAAACAGTATTCATTATTTTTTCACCACACCCAGTGCTCCATGCAAGCTGTGCCCTCTATAATACCCACCACCTGGTACCCCAACCTCCCACCCCCCCGCCACTTCAAACCCCTCAGATTGTTTTTCAGAGTCCATAGTCTCTCATGGTTCATCTCCCCTTCCAATTTACCCAAAAGCACATACCCTCCCCAATGTCCATAACCTTCCCCCCTTCTCCCAACCCCCCTCCCCCCAGCAACCCACAGTTTGTTTCGTGAGATTAAGAGTCACTTATGGTTTGTCTCCCTCCCTATCCCATCTTGTTTCATGGATTCTTCTCCTACCCACTTATGCCCCCATGTTGCATCACCACTCCCTCATATCAGGGAGATCATATGATAGTTGTCTTTCTCCGCTTGACTTATTTCGCTAAGCATGATACGCTCTAGTTCCATCCATGTTGTCGCAAATGGCAAGATTTCGTTTCTTTTTGCAGCCATCAAAAGAAACGAAATCTTTGTGGGAAGTTTTAAAAATACAAATTCAATGTCATTATTAGATACAGGGCTATTCATGTTTTCTTTTTTAAAAAAAAAGATTTATTTATTTATTTGACAGAGATATATATATATAGAGAGAGAGAGAGAGAGAGAGAGATATCACAAGCAGGCAGAGAGGCAGGCAGAGAGCGGGAGGGGGGAAGCAGGCTCCCCGCCAAGCACAGAGCCCAATGTGGGGCTTGATCCCAAGACCCTGAGATCATGACCTGAGCCTAAGGCAGAGGCTCAACCCACTGAGCCACGCAGGCTCCCTATTCAGGTTATCTTCTTGAGTGAAACTCAGTAATATGTGTCTTCAGGGAATGTTTTTCATTTTGTCCAAGTTCTGGAGTTTATTCTCTTAAGTTCATAATACCTCCTTATTTATCTTTTAACTGGCATATTGAGACTGCAGTGGTTTTTTTTTCCCCCTAATCAGTATAGCTAGAGATTTAAAATTTTTTTTTTCTCAAAGAACTAACTTCTGATTTCTTTGATTTTCTTTACTTCTCTGTTTTCTATGTCATTGATTTCTACTCTTTTTTTTTTTTATAATTTTCTTTCCTCTCCTTACTTTAGGTTTCTTTTGGTCCTCTTTTTCTTTTTCTCCCCCCGCCGCCCAGGCGGAAGCTGAGGTAATTGATTTGAAACTGTTTCTTTTTTATTTAAATGTAGGCTTGTAACTACAGCTACATCCTAGAAATTTTGAATTTTTTTTTTTTTATTTTCATTCTGTTTGACCTAGTTTTTAATTTCTTGTTTGGCTTTTTTGACCCATGGGTTATTTAGAACTGGGTTTTTTAGTTTCCAGCTATTTAGAGATTTTTCTAGATCGATTTCTGCTATTGATACTTAATTTCTTTTTGTTATAGCACTATACCTATCCCCGAGGTTTACTGAGGTATAATTGACATATAACATTGTATAGCTTAAGTTGTAAAATGTGATGATTTGATATATGTAAATATTGCAAAATGATTACCACAATAGGGTTAATTAAAACCTCTGTCATCTCACGTAATTACTTTTTTTTTTTCTTGGTAAGAACTTTTAAGATCTGCTTCCTTAGCAACTTCCAGTACTGTTTGTTAGCTATTGTCGATTAGATCCCTAGAACTTCCTCATCCTATAACTAGAAGTCTGTACCCTTTGACCAATATCTCATTTTTCCTCGCCGCCCAACTCCCCCGCTGCTCCCCCCCGCCACCCGCTCCCAGCCCCTGGTAACCACTGTTCTGCCTTCTGTTTTATAGTTTGGGTTTTTTAGATTCCACACAGAAGTGCGATCATCCAGTATTTGTCTTTTATCTTTCTGACTTCGCATAATGCCCTCAAGGTTTATCCATGTTTTCCCAAGTGGCAGGATTTCCTTTTTTCTCACGGCTGGAAAACATTCCATTATATAGATATATCATCTTTATCCATTCATCCGTAGATGGACACTTAGGGTGTTTCTGTATCTTGGTTATTATGAATAATACTGCAATGAACAGGCAAGTGTGGATACCTCTTTGAAATCCTCGTTTTATTTTTTTGGTTTTTGTTTTTGGACATATACCTAGAAGTGGGATTGCTGTACCGTATGGTAGTTCTATTTTTAATTTTTTGAGGAACCTCCATGTTGCATTCCATAGAGTCTGTATATTCCTGCCAACAGTGCATAAGAGTTTGGATTCCCTTTTCTCACCAAGATTTATCTCTTCTCTCTCTCTCTTTTTAAAAAGATTTTATTTATTTGACAGAGAGAGACACAGTGAGAGAGGGAACACAAGCAGGGGGAGTGGGAAAGGGAGAAGGAGGCTTCCCTCTGAGCAGGGAGCCAGATGCAGGTCTCAGCCCTAGGACCTTGGGATCATGACCTGAGCTGAAGGCAGACACTTAACAACTGAACCACCCAGGTGCCCCTTCTCTTTTTGATAATAGCCGTTCTAACAGGTGTGAGGTAGTACCTCGTGGATTTGATTTGCATTTTCTTGATGACTAGTGATGTTGAGCACCGTTTTATGTTCCTCTTGGCCATTTGCTTGTCTTCCTTGGAAAAATACCTATTCACGTTCTTTGCCCTTTTTAAAATCAGATTTTTTAAAAAAATTTTGCTGTTGAGTTATATGAGTACTTTATATATTTTGGATAATAACTCCTTTTCAGAGGTGGTTTGCAAATATTTTCTCCCATTCCATAAGTTGACTTTTTATTTTGTTCATTGTTTTGCTTGCTGTGCAGAAGCTTTTTAGTTTGATGTAGTCCCACTCATGTATTTTTGCTTTTGTTGTTTGTGCTTTTCTTATCATACCCCCCCCCCAAATAATTGTGAAGACCAATGTCAAGGAGCTTTTTCCTAAATTTTTTTCTAGGAGTTTTATGAGTTCAGGTCTTACGTTTTAAGTCTTTAATCCATGTTGAGTTAATTTTTGTGACTTGTGTAAGGTAGGGGTCCAATTCCATTCTCTGCATGTGATTATCCAGTTTTCCCAGCACCATTAATTGAAGTTACTATTCTTTCCCCTTTGAGTATTTTTGGCTTTTTTGTCAAATAGTAATTGACCACATATAGAGAGTTTATTTTTTGGCTGTTGATACTTTTTTTTTTTTTTAAGATTTTTTATTTATTAATTTGACAGACAGAGATCACAAGTAGGCAGAGAGGCAGGTAGAGAGAGAGAGGAGGAAGCAGGTTCCCTGCTGAGCAGAGGACCCTAGGATCATGACCCAAGCCGAAGGCAGAGGCTTTAACCCACTGAGACACCCAGGTACCCCATGGACTATTGATTCTGTTCCAGCGCTCTCCATGTCTGTTTTTATGCCATTTACATAGTGTTTTTATTACTATACCTTTGTAGTTTAGTTTGAAATCAGGAAAATGTGAAGCCCCCGGTTCTATTCTATCTCAGAATTGCTTTGACTGTTTTGGGATCTTTTGTGATTCCTATAAGTTTAGGATATTTTTTAATTATTGTGAAAAAAGCCATTGGAATTTTGATAGGGATTGCATAGAAAGTATAAATGGCTTTGGTGGGTAGTTATGCACAGTTTAGCAGTACTAATTCAATCCATGAACATGGGATACCTTCCCATTCATTTCTGCCTTCATTTTATTTTAGCAAAGTCTTATAAGGTATACAAATCTTCTATCTCTTTGATTAAAGTATTTGTTTATGAGATTATTACAAATAGAGCTGTTTATTTTTTTATAGATATTTTGTTGTTAGTGTAGAGAAACAACAGGTTTTCTTGTGTTGTTTTTATGTCCTGCAACTGTGCTGAATTTGTTTTTTCTAATAGTTTTTTGGTGGAACCTTTTTAAGATCATTCTGTAGATAATATATACCATCTACAGCCAGAGACAGCTTTGCTTCTTCCTTTTTTTTTTTTTAAGATTTTTAAATTTTTTTTTAAAAGATTTTATTTATTTATTTGATAGAGATTACAAGAGTTTTTTTTTTTTTTTTTTTTAAATTCATCTGACAGAGTTCACAAGCAAGCAGAGAGGCAAGGAGTGAGAGAGGAAGGGGAGCAGGCTCCTTGTGCTGAGCAGAAAGCCCAATGCGGGGCTAGATCCCAGCACCCTGGTATCATGACCTGAGCCAAGGACAGAGGCCTCAATCCACTGAGCCACCCAAGTGCCCCCCAACTTTTTTTTTTTTTTAAAGATTTATTTATTTATGAAAGAGAGAGGAGAGTGGGGGCAAGGGCAGAGGGAGAGGGAGAGAAAGTCTCAAGCATACTCTGCACTGAGCACAGAGCCTGATGTAGAGCTTGATCTCAGGAGCCTGAGATCACAACCTGAGCTGAAACCAAGAGTCACATGCTTAACTGACTACACCAGCGGCACCCTGCTTCTTCCTTTCTGATTTGGGTATCTTTTATTTGTTTTTCTTGCCTAATTGTTCTGGCTAGGACTTGTTGTAATACATTGAATAGGAGTTGTGTGAATAGATAGATACCTTTGTCTTGATTTTAGAAGGAAAGCTTGGAACCTTTCTTCATTGAGTATGATGTTGGCTGTGGGCTTGTCCTATATGACCTTTATTAAGTTGAGGTACATTTTTTTTCTACAACACATTTTTTAAAAGTTTTTTTTTTTTTTTTTTTTAAATCATGCCAGAGTTATTTGGTGGTCAAATGCTTTTTTTAAAACATTTATTGAGATGATCATATGATTTTTATGTTATATTTTATCAATGTGGCCTATTACACTTACTGATTAATGTATACTGAGCATCCTTGCATACCATGTATAAATACCACTTGATTATGGTGTATGATCCTTTTAATATGCTGTTGAATTTGGTTTCCTAATATTTTTTTGAGAATTTTTTTACATCTCTATTCATCAGGAATACTGGCCTGTAGTTTTGTTGTTGTTGTTTTGTTTTTTCTTGTAATACCTATACTGGGCCCTGGTCTCCGGGCAATGCTAGCCTTGTAAAATGAGTTTGGGAGTGAGTGTTCCTTTCTCTTTAATGTTTTGGAAAATTTTGAACAGGATTTGCAGTAATTTTTCTTTAAATCTTTGATAGATTAACCAGTGAAACCATCTGGTTTTGGACTTTTCTTTGTTGGGAGGTTTTTGATTACTCATTGAATCTTTTTATTTGTTACTGGTGTGTTTAGATTTTCTATTTTTTACTGGTGTGTTTAGATTTTCTATTTCTTCATTATTCAGTCTTAGTAAGTGACCATTTCAAGGGATTTATCAATTTCTTCTAGATTATTCCATTTATTGGTATCTAAATGTTCCTGGTAGTCTCTTCTAATCCTTTCTGTTTCTGTGGCATCAGTTATAATGTCTCCTTTTTTCTTTCTTTCTTTCCTTTTTTTTTTTTTTTTTTTTTTTTTAATTTAGTTGAGTCTTCTTTTTTTTTCCTGGTCTGTGAGTTAAAGGTTTGTCAGTTTTGCTTATTTTTAAAAAGAAAAATTGGTCTAAAGTATAGTTCAAGTTTAATGTTTCCATGTTGATTTTCTTTCAGGATGATTTATCCACTGTTGAGATGGGGTAGTGAATTCCCCTACTAATATACTATTGTTTGTTTTTCTTTTCAGATATGTTAATATTTGTTTAATGTATTTAGGTGCTCCAGTGTTGGGTGCTTATATGCTTATTGTTATATTCCCTTAATGAGTTGAGCCCTCTATCATTATATAATGACCTTTTTGTCTCTTGTTAAAGTTGAATTAAATTCTATTTCATATATGTAGAGCTACTCCTTTCCTTTTTTGGTTTCCACCTTGCATGGATTATCTTCATTCCTTTACTTTGAGCCTAAGTGTGTCTTTAGATTTTAAGTGAGTCTTTTGTAGACATTGTGTAGTTGGGTCTTTAAAAAAAAAAATCTACTCAGCCACTCTGTATCTTTTGGTTGGAGAATTTAATCCATTAACATTTGGAGAAATTATGAATAGGAAATGACTTACTAATGCCATCTTATCAATTGTGTTTTGGCTATCTTGGAGTTCCCTTATTCCTTTCTTCCTCTCTTGGTGTCTTCCTTTGTGCACTGATGATTTTTTATAGTGGTATGTTTTGATTTTCTTCTTTTTGTGTTTGTGTATCACTATAAGATTTGGATTTTTGGTTTCCGTGAGGCTTCCATAAAAGATTTTTTACATGTAAGAGACTGTTTTATGCTGATAACAACTTAACTCCACCTGCATACAGAAACTCCACTGTTTGTTTTTATTTATTTTTTAAAGATTTTTATTTTTAAGTAATATCTATACCCTTTGTGGGGCTCAAACTCAAAACCCTGACATCAAGAGTTGCATGCTCCACCAACTGAGCTAGCCAGGTGCTCTAAAATTCTCCCCTTTTATTCTTAAAAGTTTCTGATGTCACAATTTATCTCTATGTTGTGTATCATTAACAAATCATTGTAACTATAGTTGTTTTAATGCTTTTGTCCTTTAACCTTTTTACTAGAGATAAGTAATTAGCACATCACAATATTACATTATAACTCCAGCCAGGCACTACACCATGTACGTTACCTCTATGTTGTATATTTTCAGCCTTTGAATTAAATAGCATCCTTTCATTTCAGCTTGAAGAATTCTCTACTTAGCATTTCTGCAAGGCATATCTAGTATGGATGAACTCACTCAGAGTTTGTCTGGTAAGGTCTTTATTTTTCCTTCATTTTTTTGGAGGACAACTTTGCTAGGTAAACTATTTTTGGTAGTTTTGGTTGGCGTTGTTTTTTTTCCAGCACCTTGAATATTTCATCCCACTTTTTCTTGGTCTCTGAGGTTTCTGCTGAGAAATTCACTCAGAGCCTTGTATGAGTTTCCTTATAGGTGACAAACTTCTCTTGCTGCTTTTAAGATTCTCTCCTTGTCTTTAATTTTTGACAGTTTTATTATAATGTGTCTTGAGTTAGACTTTTTGAGTTAAATCTGTTTGGGAGTTCTAAAAGCATTGTGAATTTGGATGGCCAGATCTTCCCCCAGATTTGGGAAATTCCCAGACATTATTTTTTGGAATATGTTTTTTGTATGCTTCTTTTTCTTCTATTTTTGTCCCCCTCCTTAGACTCCAGTAGTTCCTATTCTGCTTCTCTTTATGGTATCTCATAGTTCACATAGGCTTTCCTTCCTCTTTTATTTATTTATTTTTCCTTGTTCTCCTTTATCTGGGTAATTTCAGAGGTCCTATTTTCTCCATCACAGATTCTTTCTTCTGCCTGATCCATTCTGCTGTCCATACTGTCTATTGTGGTTTTTTATTTCATTCATTTTGTTCTTCAGCTTCATAATTTGTTTGGTTCTATATCATTTCTGTCTCTTTAACTTCTAATTTTGTTCATGCATTGTTTTCCTGATTTCTTTGAATTATTTTTCTGTATATTCTCATAGCTTATTGAAGTTCCTTAAAATAGCTATTTTGAATTCTTTTTTGGATAAATCACAGCTCTCCATGTCTTTATATTTGGTTACCAGAAAATTATTGCAATTCCTTGATAATGTCATATTTCCCTAATTTTTTCATATTCCTTGAAGTCTTTCATTGCTGGCTTCTTCAGTCTTCACTGACTGACTTCCGGAGAGAAATATCTTCTGTCAGCCCTACTAGGGATTCTGAGGCTTTCTCAAACCTGTGACTATCCCTGTTCCACACTTCTTGCTCCATCTTGTGGCAGAATTCTTAAGCTTGTATATCTTCTCTCAGTTTTGCAAAGCACCAGATAGAGTACTGACAGCTTGCCTTTTGCAGGCCGTGTTAAATGCTCAGGTTTATAATCTCTGTTCGATCTCCTCAGATTCAGAATGGCTGTCTGTGCATGCTCAATAGCTGTCTGGAAAAGCATGTTCTTGTCAGCTTCCTGCTTGCTACAGAATGGGGGTTTGTGGGTGAGAACTGTGGAGCACTGGGTGGGTACTCATGGGCCAGTTGTAGGGATCAGATCACTGGGTGGGGTGATGTCAGCATCTTGTTGGTTGGCTTTCTAATGGAGCCCATAGTATGGTTAATAGGATATTTGTCCTTTTAACATGTATGTTTTAAGCCTTGCCTGTTGTTCTCCTGCCAGTCACTACCCACCCTCCCAGTTGTGAAGCTTATGACTTGGTACTCTTGGTGGGATGAGAGAGAAATGGTCCTCTTCGGCAGCATCCCATACAGATTGGGAGGCCAGGTGCCTACTCACAAAATTTCACTTTTAACCATGGGAGAAACATGGGTTAAGAAGGGTACTGGGGGGCGCCTGAGTGGCTCAGTGGGTTAAGCCGCTGCCTTCGGCTCAGGTCATGATCTCAGGGTCCTGGGATCGAGTCCCGCATCGGGCTCCCTGCTCGGCAGGGAGCCTGCTTCCTCCTCTCTCTCTCGGCCTGCCTCTCTGCCTACTTGTGATCTCTCTCTGTCAAATAAATAAATAAAATCTTTAAAAAAAAAAAAAAAAAAAAAAAAAGAAGGGTACTGGGTACTCTGCACACTAACATGTGCCACCCCACCCCGCCATAGGAGAAGTAACATGGATAAAGTCAAGTCATTCCTCTTATCCTCCCAACATGTCTAGTCATGGATTTTTCTTGCTTATATGGTGTGCTGGAACTTCTCCACTGGATTCTGACACTTCCACATGGGCCCTCTTGTCTGTGGATAGTTGTCTAAGTCAGTGTTCTCCAGGATTTCCTGGACCTTGACTTAGACGGGCTGGAGTCTATTCATGGGCCAGTTTTGGGTCAGTAGTGGATCTAGGTTTGTACATCTAATACTTGCTATTCGGGTGGGTGAGATACCTTTACAGTCCCTTAGTGTATGGTGCTGGATTCTACAGCTTATGTCTATGCATGCCAATTTGTTTTTGTTGAGGGGGGCATACAGCTGAGCGATGTCTTACTCAGTTGTGCTCCTGACGTCATTTTCCCCCAGAGAATGTATTTTTTTATGATCTGAACTTTTAGAAATATATTAATACTAGATATAGTCTGTCTTGCCAAACCTTCTGTGTGTATTTGAGACAAATGTGTATTTTGCCGTTGTTTGGTTAAATATTGTATAATTGTCAGTTTATGTTGGTTTATAATATTGTTCGTCTTCTATATTCTTACTGAGTGTTCTGTCTGCTTATTGAGAGAGGGATATTTAAATCTTTGGCTGTAATTGTGGAATCATCTATTTCTGTTTGCTGTTCTGTTAGTTTTCACTGCATGTATTTTGTAGATCTGTTGTTAGTTGCATCGATATTTAAGATTAAATATCTTAATTTAAGATGAATTAACTCCTTTATCATTATGAAATGACAGTCTTTACTTCTTATAATATTCTTTGCTCTGAAACTCATTTTATCTGATATCAATATAACTACTTCAATTTTTTTTGATGAGTACTACTGGTGTAAATATTTTTTCCATTCTTTACTTTCTTAAGTCTTTTTTTTGAGGGTGGGGGGTCACAAAATATGTGTAACATTAAATTTTACTATTTTAACCATTTTCCAGTGTATAGTTTTGTAGCATTAACTATGGTCATAGTATTATATTCTTTTCCTTTTAACCTATTTATTTCTTTATATTTGAAGTTGATTTGTTATAGGCAGCAGAGAGCTGGATATTGATTTTTTTAAAATGTAATCTGGCTATCTCTTTCAGTTAAGTTGTTTGGACTATTTATATGTAATGTGATTGTTTATATGGTTGGGTTTAATTCTAGCATTTTACTGTCTACCCTTTGTTCTCCTTTTTTCTCTGTTTCTCCCTTTTTGGATTGATTTTTCATGATTCCATTTTACCTCTCTTGTTGGCTTATTACCCATAACTCTTATTACCTATAACTTGTTTTAGGGTTTCTAGCATTCATCTTGATCTTAATAGAATATTTCTTTAAGTAGTACTGTTTTAGTTTAAATATAGTTTAAGAATCTTATAACAATATACTTCTGTTTCTCTTTGACCATTGCGGTATTGTTACATGTTTCACTCCTTCATATATTATAAACCCCACTATGTACTATCATTTTTGCCTTAAATAGTTAATCTTTCATACAGATTTTAATAGTGAGGATAAAGTATTTTATATTTTCAGTGTAGTTTCTGTTTTTGATTTTCGTCATTCCTTTGTGTAAACTCAGATTTCTATCTAGTGTCATTTTTTTCTTCTTGGATTTCTTTCTTTATCATCTCTTACAGTGAAGTTTTGCTGATACTAAGTTATTTTTATTTTTCTTTATCTGCAAACATGTTTATTTTGCCTTTGTTTTTGTAAGGCATTTTGGCTTGCTATAGAAACCTAATTGACAAGTATTTTTCTCTCAGTTATTTGAAAATATTCTTTCTCTGTCTTCTGGCGAACATTGTTCCAGTGAGATAGTCCATGTAATGATTTGTTTCTTTGTACAGACTTTCTTTTTCTCTGTTTTTAAGATTTTCTCTTTTCACTGATTTTAAGTAATCTGATTATATTGTGGTATAGTGTTGTTTCCTTATGGTTTTTTGTGCCTAGGGTTCTGTGAATATTTATCTTGAATCTGTGGATTTATAGTTTTCATAAAACTGGGAAAAGTTTTGGCCAGTTCTTTTTCTTTTTCCCATTCTCTTTCTTATTCTTTGGTGACTCTAATTACATGTATTTTACTGCTTAAGGTCCTCTCACAGCTCACTAGTACCCCTTAATTTTTTTTAACCTGTGCTGTATTTTGGATAATTTCCACTGATGTGTTTTCATGTTCACTGTCCTTTTCTTCTATGACATCTAATTTGCTTTGAATCCTATCTTGTTTGTATTTCATCTCAGACATGTCTAGAAACATGAATTAATTTTCTTTATTCTTCTGTTTCTCTACTTAGGATGTTCAGTCTTTTTGAGCTTATGAACCGGAGTTATATAACTTTTTTATTTTATTGATTACATTATTATTTTTTAAAGATTTTATTTTTTTGTTTATTTGAGTTGAGGGTAGGGGCAGAAGAGGAGGGAAAGAATCTTCAAGCAGACTCTGCACTGAGTGTGGAGCCTGACTGGGGCTAGATATCATGACCTTAGCTGGCATCCAGGCACCCCTAGTTTTTAAAATGTACTTCTAATTACTTCATTCATACCATTTTAAAACCAGTTTCAGTTGATTGATTTTTCTTTCCCTCACTTTGCCTTATAGTCTTAACTTGCTTTCCATGTTTGTGGTTTTGGTTAGAAATAGCTTGATCCTTTTAGTCTTTTTTTTTTTTTTTAAGATTTTATTTATTTATTTGAGAGAGAGAGAGAGAGAGCGAGCATGAGCAGGGGGAGGGGCAGGCTCAGCTGTGAGCAGGATACAGAGCTTGATCCCAGGACTCTGGGATCATGACCAGAGCTAAAGGCAGATGGTTAACTGACTGAGCCATCCAGGAGTCCCGGATTTTTTTAGTCTTGATTTAAGAATTTTCAGTAAAGAGCAGAGCCGCAGTCTAGGGTCACTTTTTTGTTACTACTGAGGCAAAATCCTCCCGAGATTTTTTTCTGATATTTTGTGGATTATGAGTATTTAGTCTGCTTGAATTTTTGGTCTGTAATAGCATAGGCTCCCATTATTGGAAACAACAAGAAATGCTAAGTAAATTTCTTAAAAGAATTTCCTGAAAGCATTGTAGAGCTATCAAAGCAGCCAATACTTGGGTGTCCAAAATTAGTGCTGTAAGCATTTGTTTTAAATTTTAAAAGTAGGATTGCTTTTAATTAAAATCATTTAAGATTTTTGTATTTATATGTTCTTTTTAAGTTAAATATTGAACAGCTGTTCAAAGATAAAATTTCTGTTGCCTCTGAGTTGGTGTGGTTAGAGTATAGTGGAAATGACCTCTACTTGGAAAATGAGAGTATGAGTTGTGATTTTCTCATGACCAGCCACATAATCTCTTGCCAGTCACCTTATATCTCTGGATGGGCTTTTGTTTCTTCATCTGTTCTAAAATTTTATGACAATTTTTATTTTTATCACCAGCATAGCTAATTGAGGCATTTTATATATATAAAATTTTATGGAGAGCTTTTACATGTTTTTGCTCTAGCTCACCCAGGTAAATTAATATCTGAATTTCTCATGTAGCATGAATTTATGGCAGAAAGTGTAATTTGTTGGGTTACACATAGATTCTTTTATAGACAATTCGTAATACTAAATAAAACTCATTATCCAGAATAAGAGAGTAAATAACAGTAAGTGGTTGCCAGAGTGTATTGAGGGTTTTTTATGGGCCAAGCCCTGTTCTTAGATCTCTGTATGTGTTCATTTATACCTCACGTGGAGATGAGAGACTAGTTCCAAATTGTATTATCTAGACGGGTAGAACTGATATTAGAACTAACTTTTGTCTTCTTAACTCTTGCTTTGTTATGCAAGCCCCTCCCCCTAGTTGAAAGCCATTTCCTTAATATCTGCATAGGTTATCATTTGTGAAATGTACTAATATACATAATTGATTTTATTTCATCTTCGTAGCACTCTGGTTTTTTTTTTTTTTTTTTTAAAGATTTTATTTTATTTATTTGAGAGAGAGAGACAGTGAGAGAGAGAATGAGCGAGGAGAAGGTCAGAGAGCGAAGCAGACTCCCCATGGAGCTGGGAGCCTGATGTGGGACTCGATCCCAGGACTCCAGGATCACGCCCTGAGCCGGAGGCAGTCGTTTAACCAACTGCGCCACCCAGGCATCCCTTCGTAGCACTCTTTGAAACAGTCAGATGAGTAAACTGTATAACATATGTGGGAAGTGATGAGTCTGGACTGAAATTCTTCTCTTTTCCTCCAAATTCTGTTTATTTGCACCATGCCATTATTTTCAGCAAGCATAGGAAAGTGAATTCCGAGTTTCTTGAAGTGGTCAAAGTACTTTATTTTTTCCCCTTTCATTTAAAGCAAATGTGGCATACATGTATATAAGATATTTATTTATACTTATTTTGGCTTAGCTCTTCATTTTTACTCATCTTTGTGGCATTGGTTTGGATGTGTCTTTCTTAGGGGTTTTTTACTTACACTCAATGCCCTGCTTAGGGACTAGGTCAGTTTTCCCACTTATTATTTGAAACCCTCAGAAGATCAGGTGATTGTTTTTACACTAAACATTCATAAGCCTTTATTTGTGATTTATTTTGAAAAGAATCAGAGAACAAAATTAAATTTTTATCGAACCCAACAAAATATGATTCATAGGTTAAACATCGTGGAAAATGAACAAAGGATAAAGAATAAGAGGAGTTCGCAGCATAATCTGAAGAAACTGAAGAAAATGTATTTTATTTGTAGGTGAGATTCCCCCTCCTATGAAGAGTCGTAATCTGGCTAATCTTCTTAATATAATAACTGTACGATTCTCAAACCGCGTCTCTCTTTGACAAGATGGGCAAGCTCAGATAGAGCTTAACTTCTCACAGCAAGTCAGAGGCTTACGGTTCACGTTCAGTCTCCAACTTGAATCCTTTATGGTTTTGAATGGCAGTGTGTTTTTCTTAAGGTCTTGTGCGTGTGTGTTCTTTCCTTGCTAGAGCTCTGGAAAGAGGCTTAGTCCTTATGTGCTCCTCCTACTAGGTGAGGAGGCTTGGGTTTTGCACTCTCTGGCTTCTGTGGGGGCATATGTGAGCTGCCTGTTGTATTTGACACCAGGGCGACAGCAAAGAAGTGTGTGAGCTGAGCAGTGTGTGGTAGGACCCAGCTGTGTGGATTTACCTGTACGTCAGGCCAAGGAGCAGCAGTTAGCCAGACCTGACAGTCAAACACTGAGCACCTTCTACCTCCACTCCAGAGAGCATTTTAATGTTCTGTGTGTTTATTGACTAGTTGGCATTTGACACAAAAGAAGTTGTCAGAGCTGGGTTGTTTTTTATTTTTCCCCTCTTCACTCTTTAGTGCTCTGGTCTATGAGAGTTTCCCCCAATACACACTGCATATCACAAAGATACGCATTTTCTAAAGCAAAGCAAAGAATCATGGCGTCTGCATTTTTATACTGAATTTTACATTAAGAATTAGTGTTGTTTGAGTTAATAATAGGTAATGTGTTGGGACGCCTGGGTGGCTCAGTTGGTTAAGCGGCTGCCTTCGGCTCAGGTCATGATCCCAGCGTCCTGGGATGGAGTCCCACATCGGGCTCCTTGCTCGGCAGGGAGCCTGCTTCTCCCTCTGCCTCTAGCTTGCCTCTCTGTCTGCCTGTGCTTACGCTCTGTCTCTCTCTCTCTCTCTAACAAATAAATAAAATCTTAAAAAAAAATAATAGGTAATGTGTTGAATAGGCAATCTGTTGACCTTGTATAAGAATGAAAATAGTACACCGGGAATGTTTTGAACAGCCTTGTTTGACCCATACCCCTTTCCAGTCATTTCCCACCTCTACCTCATAGGCAACCATGGTGGTCACGTATCTTTTATGTTTCTGTATGCACATGGAAGCAGATAGCCTGTCTCTTGTCTTCTACTTCCTGAGATATTCTTCCTTTCCCTAAGGGAAGCTTTCTTATTCTTGTTAACCGTTGCAGTGTATCTCATTGTTTGTACATTGGATGTACCATGGTTTATTTTGCTATTCTCTGTGGATGGACGCTTGCATTGTCTCTAATCTTTTTGTTGAGTTGAGATTACATTTATATACCAAAATACTCATTCTTTTAAAGTGTACAATTAAGTGTTTCTAGTGTGTTTCCAAGCTTTATTTCTACAAATAGTGATCCAGTGTGTAAAACTTGCACATATATTCTTCTGAACATCGTACAAGTATATCCAATGAAAAAAATCCTCAGAGGTGGGATTTCTGAGCCAGTGGGCAAAAACATTTATATTTGGATAGGAATTGTCGGTTGCTGTCCGTTGGTATTGTACTAATTTGCAGTCTAGAGTCTGAGAGGACTTTTTCTCCATAGTCGTGCTCGGAGTGACTTTGCCTTTTTATAAAGCAATTTTAATTCTTAAGAACTATGTGGAGTTCATGAACTACCAGTTTAATCTAATCTTAATTCTTGATTGAGTTCATCAAGATGGAGATGGCCCAAAAGTTCTTGTTAAGTCCATAAGTATTATTGTTTATAATTGATCTCATTAGTTAATTGGTAAAATTGTAGGCTGTGAATGTTGATACACAGAATAGATTACAGATGTGTGGTTTTAGGTGGAGTGACATCTGGATCCGCATTCTTGCCTGCCATGTAGATATAATAATGCTCACAGTATCAGAATTAAAATTTCCAGTGGAAAGAGACCATTTATATTCTCCTTGTCCTATAGTAGGGACATTCCTGTAAAATTTTATCCTTTTGATACAGCCTTCCAATTTCTAATGTTTTATTGCCTGTCTGATACACTGGACTTCAACTGAACTCAGAAGTAGGTTGTTTTTGTAATGATATAGCTTAAGTATTAGTTATAAATAGAATTTCAGCCTCCAATGATGCCTTTTGATCTAGGTCTCTTGCTCTTTATTCTCATTAAGATAGAGTCTTTAATTCCTTAGAGGTGTTGACCTTTGTGCTCCTTTTTATACGCAGATTAGCCTTATAGACTTGCCTGAAGAGATCTTCAGGTGGTATTTATTTATTTATTTATTTATTTATTTTAAGGTGGTATTTATAAGGCGTAGCCATTTCAAGTTTTGAGTTTTCATGTACATTTGAATTATTCAAGGATTTTAATAATGGGTTAAATTCTGTGAGGGGGCATTTAAGTATTCTGCCTATAAAAAGGACTGGTAAAAGATTCATAGGAAAATACAGGCTTTCCTGAGGTCGCAGTGACAATTGCGATATAGTTTTGATTAAATTTATGATGAAGTGTATAAATACATAAGTATATGCATGAAAATATCATTAGTTCTTTCTATGCCCTAAATAATAGCTGATGTTGAAAACAGGCCACTTAACCAATGAATTTATCTAAACTAATGGTTTCTGTTCGTATTCTAGGTTCTTCATAAAGGAAAACTATTAGTAGTTTAATTTTTAAGCCAGTCTTACCATTGTAGATGAGAAAATACCTTGAGTCCAAGCAGAAAGCTTTCATTAGATAAATAGATCAGACTTTTGTATGAGTAAACTTGAGTGTTTGCCTCTCTTAGATCAACCGGTTGCTATATTTCTATTCCTTTTTTCTTTATTTACTTGGGATAATTTGCAAAAAGATACAGAAAGATTTAAGTTTGGCCCAAAGGGTATTTTCTCTGGACAACTCTGTGATAGGTCTATGAAAGAAGGCTGCTTTATTGGGGTAGGAGAGGGTGATAGGTTCCCTGTATCTGGTTGAGCAGGTTGCTGACTGCATATAAAGACAGTGTCCATTGGAGCATGTGGGGGCTAAATTCCAGTTTGTGTTCCTCAAGCCATGCCCCATGGAACAGGGCTACAATGAACCACAGCAAGGCATACCATTTTGTAATTCTTACAAAGGTGTTGATAACAGCCTGAATATGTGTCTTTTTATTTGTTTTATTTGAAAATCAGTTGTTTCCACCTTTTCTGTCTTTTCCCCCTTTGAGAAATTTTCTGTGGTATATAGATAATTCCTCTACGAGTGTGTGTCTTTATACACATACACACACATAATGCCATTTATATGCTAGGTGGACTCTTTCACTCTCTCTCTGTCGTGAGTACACATACACACACACACACACACACACACACACACACACACCCCTTACATGCGTTAGGTATTCTTTGAAAAAAAAATCCCTCCGAAGGAGGACATAACCTTATATATATTCATTTCTTTATGAAATAACTTCATAATATGGGTCCTCTCTTAGTCACTTTGTTTGAACAGCATGGTACTGTTCTGGAAGACTTGGAAATGGCCTCAGACAGTGCTAGCAGTGGATGTTTGAAAACGTTTCTTTGTAAAATTGGAAAAGAAGAGAAGCGAAGATGCCTCACATGGATTTAGCACTTATTCTAGAAATGAAAGATCACGTTAAAAAAGTAACATGTAAGTGGATACTGTATCAAATAAACATTTATAGGATGAATAAATCTTCCAAATATCCTGACATTGTGTAAATGGATACTGTGGTTTGATTTGCTATCTCCAGTGTTCGTGTGATAGAAGCATTCAGAAACTGCTGTGTCTCAAGCAGACTATACAGACAGGAAGGTTTGCTCTGAAAAACTGTATAAGGTTTCTCAAAGAGTAATTCTAGTGATGAAAAAGACCCTGGTGTCAAAGAAACATGTCAGGATTGGCGAATTGAATTGTTCATGGAATATGAGAGTGAATAAAACCATTATTTCTGAATTAATGCTTTATACAATGTATAATTTAAATGTATATAATTAAATTAATACATTTTATAATAGGCATTTGGCTAATTTCTATCTCTAGAAGTTTCTACATTCAGGTTGGCTAAGCTTGTCTTGATACTCTCTTACTGGAAAAATTAGGGATTATCTTATATTCTGATGACTTTATATTCAGTCACCTATATTCATTATTATTTCTAAACAGAAACTGAGGCTCCTGGAAGAGCTTGAAGATACGTGGCTTCCTTATCTGACCCCCAAGGATGATGAATTCTATCAGCAGGTAAGATCTTTTCATATTTGTATCAATTTGTATTGATTTGTTCTGATCTGTAAAGCAGCTGTGGTCTGGAGAGGTTAAATGGGAATGAAATGGTCTGATTTGGGCTTCCAGTTCACTTCTCACATTCCAGTTTCTTTCGATCTGTTTTCTGCTGTAAACTTAGGGCTTTGGCACAGTAGACTACTTTCTTTGTCCCCAAACTTTCCATGCTTGCTTCTACTTCCTTGCTCCCACTCCATTCTGTTTCTTTTGCACAGAATATCCTTTTGCCCTTTCCCTCATTGCCAGATGGCTAAGACTTCACTTACACATTACCTTCTTTGTGAAAGTTTCCTTGACTTACTTTACCTAAAGTAGAATCGGCCACACTCTCTTCTGTGCTACTTGGACCTTGTAAATACCTCTGTCATGCCCAACACATTGTATTGCAGTTATGGCGTTCCATGTCTCTTTCCCTGAAGTAGTGGTAAAAACCTCAACAAACTGATTGTAGCAAAAGGGGAATTTATTGACCTCCTTTAACTTAGATATCTAGGAGTATGGGGCTGAATCCAACTTCTCAAAGGATGTCCTCTGGATCCCTGCTTTTCTCTGTGTTGGGGTTTGGCTCTCCCCTGTGTGACTCCATGCTGGCTAGGCTCTGACCTGCTAGCGCACCTAGGAGGAGTCTGACAGCCCAAGGGGTATGTGGTCTTAAGCACATGGGATCTTAGAAGAAGGTAGCCATTTCTTTTTTTCTGGTTCCATCTGATTTTCCTGGTAGTGATCTTTGGTTAAAATCCTGTGCCTATTCCTGAACCAGTCATTGCGTTCAGGAGTATGAGATAGACTCCCAATTGCCCAGTCTCGTTCCTGCACCCCCTTGTGGAGCTAAGTTCAGGTAGGACCATGTCCACTCAAACTGCATGGACTGTGAGTTGGATATGGATGGTTCCCCACAGGGAAATTGGAGTCCTGTTCCCAAGGGTGGAGGGGAAGGCATGTTGGGTGGGCACTAATAGTCCACATTCATCTATTCTTTCCTACCAGAATGTAAGCTCTTGGGGAAGAATTGGGCCCCTCATCTTTGTTTCTCCAGCACCTGGCAGGCACTTGTATATGATGATTCTCGGTAACCGTGGGAGGGAGACAGGAATGAAGAGGTTTATCCATCTAGCATTTAGGTCCCTGGACCTCCAGTTCACTCTCAGTTCCAGGACGTGTCTTTCACTGGATCAGTCTTTTTCTGGATTGCTCTGGTTTCTCCTTTTTGTCCCTCTTTCTTAATCCTTAGAGCTATAGCCCATTTTCCAACCAAGACATAAATCTGACCATGTCACCCCCCTGCTTCAAACCCGGCAGTGGCTGCTCCTTGCCTGGCTCTTGCCTTTCTAGTGTTATGTCCCCAACTCTTTCATCTATTTACCTGCACTGGTCTTTGGCAGGAGCTCAGACTAGCCAGGCAGTCTCCTGTTTTGGGCCTTCATGCTCTATCCTCTGCTGCCTCGCCTTCTCCCTCCCTTGGTGAACTGTTACCCGTGAGCAATGTGTCACCTCTTGTAGGATGTCCCTGACACCTCCGCAGTGTGGAGACTTGTCTCTGCTCCCTCTTGTGTGCACCCGTAGCACTTTACATGCGCCTTTATTATCTCTGTGATTTTATTTTTACGCTTGTCTCCCCCATGTTCTGTGCTTTGTTTACCGCCTGGCAGGTAGGTGGCTGGTGGGTGTTGCATTAATTTCCTTGGATGGGTTTCGTGAATTAATGCATACATTTGTTAATTTAAAAACCAAGTTATGTAATAATGTTTTGTATGCTTTTAATTTTGTTTTTATACACACATCCCTCTTCCCCAGGGAGGTGGCATCGGGCAAGGTTCGCAGGGTATATACAGAAATGTCGTATGCCAGCATGGTAGGGTTTTCTCTTTTGAGCTTTTCTGTTTTTCCAAATTGTCTTAAATGAACATGTATTCTTGGTAGTCAGAAAAACAAAACAAAAACAGTTATCCGAAGGACCCTTAAATAAGCCCACAAAATATGACCAGTTCTTAAATCCTTATTACTGTTTTTATAGATAGAAGCCATCTGGTACATGGTTGCACACACTGTTGTAAAGCAGCTTCTGAGCCTTTTGGCTTTGGTAGGGTTCAAGTAGTGGTAGTACATGAAGAATTAAACACAGAGGTTATCAGCCACCCTGCGCAGAGCCAGTCCTACACCGGGGGATAGAAGCAAACTCAAAGGCAAACAACAACTATCAAGGCTGCTCTTTTACCTTTCCAAGACCCACAACAAGTCTGATACCAGTATCTAATCCCCTTAAGTGCACCTTGTAATAAGGGTTAGTGTTTCAAGAGACCTTTAGTAAAGGAAATCTATTCTCTTGAAAGACAAAGTGAAAATACTTTTTTAATGACATGAATAAATAGAAAGTTTGGATTGACTCGGGGTCCCTTAAACAGGCCCTGGCCACAGGAATGCCCATCCAGCTGCCAGGCACAAAAGCAGGACTTTTTCGCAGCTTCCCTGTTGGGTGTATGTGTTGACCCTTACAGTGTGGAGTTCAGTCCTCGCAACTCGCTTGTGCATTTATGCCACAAATGTTCATTCGGTCACTGCTCTTCTTTAGGCTTTCAGTGTTCGAGGTAGGTATGATCTTCCTCTTCTAGAAATTTCTCTTTAGATCCACACAAAGCTCTGTATCTGAGCAGCAGAGGTGGTCCAAGCCCACCTCTGCTTGTCCAAGCAGGGACTCCGAAGGCCCCTGCTCTTTCTGCTCTGTTGTGTGCCTCCCAGAATACCGTGCTCAAATTCAGAACACCTTCAGAGGCATTTTTTGGTTTCATCTGATAAGACCATGGAGAAAAAAATGAAACAACAACAAACCTGAAATAGAAAGTAGAGAGAACTTCTGTAGGTTCACCACAGAGCACAAAGAAATGAGGAACTACATAGTCCAACACAAACCTGGGCTTCCAGATCTTTAAGTGCTACCTTTCGCATCCAGAGAACACGCCTCTCTCCTCAGTATGCCCCCTTGCTTTCGATTACTGTGTACTTTCCACGCTCTGTGTTGTTCTGGCACTGCTCGCTTTTGTAGATGCTTATAAGAAGAATGTTCTGGACGCAGGGAAGAGCAGAGCCCCAGAGGTATCTGAGGAGGAGCCCCCAAGGCCAACACGCCTGGCGCAAAGCGAGAGAGTTGAGAACAGAAGGGATGAGGTCAGAGAGCCGTGGCCTGATGATAATGGGAACTTGCCGTCTTTGCCTAGTATATCGGCTGTGACTCTGAATGACATGAGAAGCTGTGAGACGGTTTGGAGCACACGTGTGACAACTTCTGAGTCACATTTTGGTGAGGATCCATTTTCTAGGATCGCCTGCTGTTCATTCTCTTCTCCAGGGGCAACCTTCCTTGTGCTGTTTTCCTGAATAAGAAATCCTGCTGTCCTCCTCTTCCATGCTTCATCCCTCATTCAGGTGCCGGACCCTGGCAGGTCTGCCTTTTCATAAGCCCTCAGAGTGTTTCTTCTTTTCATTCAGGGCCTCATTTATCATCTTAGACCAGCACAGTTTTCCTGTTCTACCTAGTGGTCCTTGTGCCCTCTCCATTACCATCAATATTGTGTTCCTCTTAATATGTTTGACTTGCCACTCCTTACTTTATAAATTTTGCTCAGTCCCTCTTGCCTGTAAGGTAGAGTTCACCCTCCTCAACATGACCTCTAAGGCCACTGACCGTGCGACCCTAGACTACCTCTCTGTCTCATCTCTACCCATTGCCTAACATGGAGAGTGACCATAGACTATCCTGCGGAGTCTCTTGCTACATCCTGGGTCTGCTCCTATCTTTCATCCTTCCATGCCTTTGTGCACGTTATTGCCTGGGCGTGGAGCACCCTTGTCCCCTCTTCTGTCTGGCCAGCATCTACTCACCCTTGAAGACATTGCTGATATATGACCACTTTGGTGAAGATACCGGCAAATGCCACCTGTTTTATTTTCAGAATATATTCAAAATGCAGCCACCTCCCTGCACCTCTGGCATCTACCCCGTGGCCAGAGCTCCCATCGTCTCTTCCTGAGATGTTTGCCAAGCCTTCTGTTTGCCCACAGTGTCTGTCACAGTGCTCTTTCTGAAACCTACATCAGCTCATTCTTCTTTCTTGCTCAGAGGGCTTCCCATCGTGTTCAGAGTAAAAGCCGAGGACTTCCGTTTACCCACAAAGCGCAGGAAGAGCTGGTTCCCCACTGCTTCTCCCAGCTCGCTCCCTGCCTTTGTCGCCCCTCCTCTCGCCACCTTGAGCAGCAGGCAAGCACACTGCTGCCCCCCCCAACCCGCCCCCCCGGTCCTTTGCACTGAATGTTCCCCTTGCCTGGGACTCTCCCCTGCTCAAGGTATCCGCGGGGCTTTTTTATCTTCATTTCTTGAATTTCTCTGCTTGGATGTCATCTTATCAAAGGCCCTCTCCGACTAGCCCGTGTGAAGCGGGAACATTCACCGCTGGCATTCTTATCCTATCTAACTGGGATTTCTTATATTCCATAACCCTTATCATAATCTAAAGACTATTTTACTAAATAAATAAGTCAATAATAAATTTATAAAACACTATGGATATGATGAGCCCCATATATCCTATATATTTTTATACCATATACATGAATATGAGCTCCTGGAGAGCATATCAGAGTTTCGTTCTCTTCTGTGTTCCCAGCGCCTCGTGCTTTGCAAATAGTATATGCTCAATAAATACATATTGAATACATGAGAATTTTCCAGATTCCCTTCCTGCTTTTTTATTCCCTACTCCTACAGTAGTGTTTTCATACTTCCCTCGTGATAAGTCTTTCTTTAGCTACTGTTTTTAAATTTTATTTGTACTGTTAAATTATGAGATGCCTTGAAACAGGAGCTACCTTGTTTTTAAACATTGTATTTATGGCACTTAATGCAGTATCTAGTAGAGAACAGATATTCAGTACATTTTAAATAAACAAAAAATGAACCACTGGATTGGGGCACCTGCGGGACTCAGTCGGTTAAGTGTCCCGACTCTTGATTTCAGCTTTGGTCTAGATCTCAGGGTCATGAGTTCAATGCCCCCACATTGGGCTCCATGCTGGGGATTGAGCCTACTTTAAAAAAACAAAACAAAACAAAACTACTGAGTGAGTGAATGAAGGAGCAGACATCTGTGGGTCACTTTGTAGCAAACTACATGTCATCCCGACTCAGCTGTGGTAGCTGTAGCAGGGTGAGTGGAGTGACCTCAGAGTGCAGAGCCTGCTTTGGAGACAGCTTGGCGTCAGGCAGCAGAAGGTTGGCTGGTTAGGCCACATGTGTCCAGCCCACTTGTCTTGGGATGGCTACCGAGTCATAAGCATGTTACAATGAAAATTGTATAGAAAATTTTATGATTGTTAATGTATACATTTACCAGCGAAATTTAACAGCCAGACTAGAAATAGAGTCCCTTGATATCACAACACTTTGTTTGTTTGTTTGTTTGTTGTTTACTTATATTAACATATAATATATTATTTGCCTCGGGTACAGGTCCATGAATCATCAGGCTTCACAGCACTCACAACACTTTTTAAATGAAGTACATTTCCCAAGTCACTTGAAGATTTTAAATTTAATTTCACTCTACTGAGGGTTGAGTTCCACTGGTCTCATTTAGATGGGTCCTGTAAAACTTGTCTCTCCATTTAGCAACATGTCTGTCCTCTCTGTATGGTGAAATTCTTTCAGAACCATCCCTTGATATGAGAGGAGAAGCAGTAGAATTTTTATATAATGGCTTAACATAGGTGGAAAATAAAGCTTATTCTCCAGAAAACCTAGCATTCCACATGTTTCAGCCATCGAGAAAGACCTGGCGTGTTGGTGGTTTGTATCTAAAATACCTTTCCAACTGCTTATTAAAAATCATCATTTAGATCAGGAAACCTTTTGTAGATCTCAAAAGATATATTAGGTGACCAGACAACTATTAATACAATTGCATGACTCTATACTTGGCAAAACTTGAATGGAATTCAATAACAAAAAAATTCTGACATTTTTGAAAATCTGCCAGCAGCTGTTCCAATTTCTTGTATGATATCTGCTGTTTTAAATGTACCTGTCTAAAATGGAAAGGGAACTTACTTGTTTGCCAGAGTGAATTAATATTCAATTATTTAACGTTCAGCTCTTTTCCAGAGTTACTTGTAGTTCTCTTTAAAGAAGTACTACATGGTAGTTTTAGGGATCAGGCATTAGTCTAATTACTTGCTAAATAATTAGAGTGGGCATTTAGGATGGGGGATTTTCTTTTCTTTTCTTTTTTTTTTTTTTTTTTGAGATAGTGACCAAATTCACCAGTTCCATTATTTGTATTTCTTGTGTTAAAATCATAATTTCCTAGAGCATTCAGCAGCATTACAAATGAGATTTAAATTAGAACCAGAAGTTAATATTGAAACATTTTGAAAATTCAGGGTCATCGAAAAGAATCTCCTGGCAAATGTAAGAAATGTAATGAAAATTAAGAAGTTTTGAATGCAACATCTTTTCCCTGACTTTCTTTCTTTTTTTCCCTGATTTTCTAATTTAAAAAGCTTTTTATATTTACTTCAGCACATTTGAAAAATACATAGATGTCTAAAAAAGAAAATTAAAATTATGCCCAAGTTTGCCACCCAGAGATAACCACTATAAACTTGTGACCATATTTTTTCCCCCCGGTTTTCTTTTCTGTATTTACCTGCAATTTGTTTTCACTTCAAGCTGAGATCCTGTTGTCTCAATATCTGGTTACTAATTTCTTGTTTAATAGTACTTCGTTATTTACATTTTTCACAGAACAGTACATAAATTTTTCTAAAGTCTGTTACTTTAGTATTCCATCCCATGAATGTACCATTTTACCTCTAATCCACTGTTGGACATTTCGGTGGTTTTTAGCTCTTAATTATTATAAAAAAAGTATGATGAATGTCCTTGTAATCTTGGTACATTTCTCTATTTCCCTGTGATAAATTCTTAGAAGTAGGATAACTGGGTTGAAAGATATGCACATACTTAGGTTCTGGTGAATTTTGTCCACCTAGCCGTAAGCAAGGTTGCAATATTTTGCATTCCTAATTGTAGACTACCAGAATATTTGATTTTGCCTCACCAGCAATGTGTATTACTATGATAAAATTTTATTTTTTGCAAATTTTATAGGCAGACTAAATTAAATACAATTTAATACCAATTATGTTAATTTACATTTTTTCCTGACTTCAGTGCAGTACATTTTTTCTATATTTAGGAGTCTTCTCCGTTAATTTATGTGAATTTCTCTGCTGATATGTATTATGTATGTGTGTGTGTATACATACATATATTTATCTATTTATATATATATTTAAATTTGGAGAGGTTCTTTATTAAGAATATTAGGACCATTTTTGCCATCTAAATTGCAAATAGTTTTTTCCAGTTAGTGTTTGCCTTCTTATTTTATATTTCTTTTTATGCAAAAGTTTAAAATTTTGTACATTCAAATGTATCAATCTTCTAAAAACAGTTTAGTGGTGAGCTGTCTTTATGTACAATTTGCATACCATAAAATTCACCTTTTAAGATTATACAGTTCAGTAGTTTTTGATAAATTTGTAGAGTTGTGCAACCAGCACCGCAGTAGTTTTAGAATATTTCCAAACCCCCAAAAGATCCCTCCTGCCTCTTTTGCATTTGTTGGCCTTCTTTCCCATTTCCAGCCCAGACCCTCACTAATCTGTTTTCTATCAATCTTAGATACTTTTTTATTCTCTTACTCTTCGAAACAAGTCTGAGCATTTATATTTGGGCCAGCCAAGGGCTTGGGGATATAGTGAAGAATAAAATTGCTACCATGCCCTCCTTTTGGGAGATTCAGTCTTATGGGACAGATGATTAAACAAATAATAGTTCAAAGAAACATGTACTTACAGATTGAGAAGTGCTGTGAAAGAGAAATGAGACGTGTATGATGCATGATAATGGGGGATGCGTATTTGAGGAGGGCAGTGCAGGGAAGGATTCTTTGAGAAAGAGGCCTGTAGGATGAGAAGGGCCTGGCAGGTATAGATTTGGGAGGAAGAGCCTGTCCTGAAAGGAGAGGTGCTGAATGCTGGCCTCTTGAGGCCTGTGGGAAAAGAGACCCATGTGGTCAGAGGGGAAGGCACTTGAAAGATCAGTTTAAAAAAACAGGGAGGGCGGGGATACTTTCCCATGTCATTATTATTGTTTTATTTTTAGAATGTTCTTTTTAATGTCAAGGTATTTACATGTGATGCTCATATGGCTATGTGAATTTCCCAGGTCCTTAGAGTTGTTATTCCCCTGTGTTAAATCCATCTTCCACAGTCTCCTGCCCCTCTGTATAGTGAATGATGGCTGTAAGCTGTGTGTAGGGGTGTGTGTGTGTGTGTGTCTATGTGTATTATCTCTAGTCTTCCTCCTCTCAGTCCCAGAGGGAGTGCGTTCCCAAATAAAGTTCTTGGGAATTATCTTACTTTTCATTAATATTTTATACTGAGGATTATTTAAAGAACCCCAGAATCGTTAAGGAAGTATGGAGACATTTTCTTCTTAACCACTGCCGTCGGTTAGACGTGCTTTATGTGTGCTGAGGCCTCAGGGACTTGCTCAGAGAATAACCAGTTTAGTGATAGAATTAGAGTTACTGCTCATGGCTCCAGAATATTCCATTGCTGCTAAATAGATGACATTGCTCTCTTCATGAGCGGCATAAACAGGAAGTAGGATATTTCTCTTTTTATTTTTCAAATGGGATAAATGAGTATAGAAGCTATAAATCCTAAATGCTTCCCTGACAGTCCCAATGGCCATTCATAGTGGTGTGCCGCATAACTCTCCTCTCTGTCACTTTAAATTTATGATCACACATCTCAGGTAGTCACTCTGAGAAGCAAGGCAATCCTACTGCGCTTTCCTAGTAAGATCATTTTTCCATATGCAGCCTTGATGACTTCATTTTTCTTCCGTGTGCATAGACGTCCCGCGTCCTTTCTATTTCCTGCATTCTGGAGCAGGCAGAATGGGCTAGATAATGCTGTAGTAACAGACATCCCTCAAATCTTCCCCCTGCGCTATTTTTTCCCTCATTCTACATATCATTTGTGGGTTGGCAGAGAATCGCCACCCATGAAAGTAGTAACTTGGAGATCTGTGTAGCTACCAGCTGGTGACTAGCCAAGAAGAGCGTTTCAGAGGGTGTGGTACTGGCAACGAAGCGATAGCCATCATTTTTCTGGACACAAACAGTCACATGTTTCATCCAACATGAGGGGGCTAGGAAGCGTAATTCCCCACATTGCGTCCAAAAAGCTGGGTGATGGCAGAGGAGTCCAGAACTGTCTGGCAAGCAGCCCACGTGACCAACACACATTCCTAGCTAGTGATTTGTCTTGCATTTTCACTGCGAAAAATTGGAGTGCTCCTCTCTCTGTCCCTCCAAAAACTCCCTGAAACTTTTACCTGTTTGCCTATTACCAAGTTTACAGTCCTCTGTGAATTTAGATGTTTCTCCTTCCTGTTTTATTTATTTATTTATATTTTTAAAAAAAGATTTTTATTTATTTATTTTACAGAGAGAGATCACAAGTAGACAGAGAGGCTGGCAGAGAGAGAGGGGGGAAGCAGGCTCCCTGCTGAGCAGAGAGCCCGATGCCAGGCTCGATCCTAGGATTGAGATGATGACCTGAGCCGAAAGCAGAGGCTTAACCCACTGAACCACCCAGGCACCCCTCTCCTTCCAGTTTATTCCAATATAGGAAATATCTTTCTTCTGACCCAAATGGTTTTTGATCATATAGTCCTGTCAGTAACAAATGTGAAGCGCATACAGTGGTGTCCTACTAAGTGTTTAAGAATGGGCTGTTTGGGAAGAAATAAACCAGCCTCGATTTTGAGTGTTTCCTGATGTCTGTGGTGTAAATACTTCTCCATGGCCGATTTCAGGCTACCATCTTCACATCACTGAATGCAGGTGGGAAGAAATGTACATAGCAGGTTTCCCAAGGGGATATGAAGTGACTCCAGCACCCTACCGATAGTTCTCCATAAAATAGATGTATTATCTGTATCCTTGTGTCTGTTTTATAATAGACGTGTGTTTGTGTCTGTATATATTAAATGTGTGTATGTGTGTGTATATATCACACATATATGTACACATATTTTAGTAAAGCTTGATTTTTTTTATTCTTTAGGTTAAAAACAAAACAGTTCTGCTATCTTCTCCCCACCACCTCTGGCGGGTGGCCACACGAACCCCACATGATTCATTCACATACTTGCCTTGGGAGACTCCTGTTCTGGCCACTCAAGGATTTTGCTCCTGTAGTTCATGACCATGTGTCCTACAGCATCCTCCTCTTCCCAAGAATATCCTGGCAGGCTCTGGTGTGTCTCCCCCCATCTTCCAGCGCTGAAGATGGTCCCCCAATCCGGTATCGGCCTTCATGGACAGCTGCGTTTTTCTGTTCCCCTTTGGAGCATGACGCCGGAGACAGACATTCAGAACACAGCGGCCTCTGCTGCTGCTCTGTCATGCCGTCCGCAGCTGACTCTCATCGCCCCCACTCTGCTGAAATCGCTCTTGTCATGGTCATCAGTGATGTCCACGCTGCCACGTCTCGGGGAGTGTGTCTATCCTCATTGGCCTCCCAGGGGCGGTCGCCTTCTCCATCCTTCTTGAAGTGCTCCTGTCTTTTGACTCCTGCATAGTACTCTCCTAGTTTTCTCCCTCAGAGATCTCTTTGCTCCTTTCCTCTGTGACTCAGGAAATGGCCGTGGGCCCCCTTCTGGGTTCACACGGTTTCCCTGGGAGGGCCCATTCATTTTTAGGCCTTTAAAAACCACAGCTGTGTGGGGCACCTGAGTGGCTCAGTGTGTTAGGCCTCTGCCTCCGGCTCAGGTCACAATCTCAGGGTCCTGGGATTGAGCTCCACGTCCGGCTCTCTGTTCAGCAGGGAGCCTCTTTGCCCCCCTCTTTGGGCTCCCCCCTCTGCCTGCCTCTCTGCCTGCTTGTCATCTCTCTCTCCATCAAATAAATAAATAAAATCTTTCAAAAACAAAAACAAACAAACCCACAGGTGTGCTGACAGCTGCCACCTGGATTTCCAGGTGTGTCTGTGCAGTGCCCCCTCCCCCTCCGCCTTCACTTCCACCTGAAGATTTCGTAGGTATTTTAATGGTTACAGCTCCAAAATGGAGCTCCTCATTCTTTCCAATTCTTCCACTAGCAGTCCTGTTTTATCCTAGTCTTTCTTATTTAAAAAAAAAATGGAGGAGTGCTTGGGTGGCACAGTTGGTTAAGTGTCCAGCTCTTGGTTTCAACTCGGGTCATGATCTCGGGCTCTGCACTTAGCACGGAGTTTGCTTGAGACCCTCACCCTCTGCCCCTCCTCCTTGTGCATCCACACATTCTCTC